>NC_140496.1:77819765-78367265 GCF_964271855.1 Acomys minous
GACTGGGTTTGGGCCAAAACTCAATTGACTCTGGGGGTTTTTGAAAAAGAGCTTTTTCTGGACTTTCACCCCAGGGCATTCTTGCTCTGTGGAATATGTGATGAAACTTCTATTTCTTTAGAAATAAACATTGCCTCAAAATAGAGAAAAGAAAAAGATTATATACTCTGTTGGGAGAATTAAGCTATTGCATGAGGAAAAATACAATCTTTCTACATAGTATATGTGAAGGCATAGTGTATGTGAATGAATATATTATGTACACATGGATGTGCATATGTATATAAGTGCATGCACATATAAGTGGCCATTACTAAAACCCAGCTTTACTTAGCAGGAAAATACGAAAACAGAGATGGAGGTATGGCCCAGTAGTTTGTGTGTATTTTTGTATCACACGAAACAGTTATTTGGTAGTTTTAGAACTATTTTAATTAAATATGCTAATTAATTTATTCAGCCAATAGTTAATAACTTACTGAATTTATAAGGTTCAGGCACTCTTTTTTTTTTTTTTTGTAGACCAGGCTGGCCTCAAACTCACAGTGATCCACCAGCCTCTGCCTCCTAGAGTGCTGGAATTAAAGGTGTGTGGCCCCATGCCCGGCTTCAAGCACACTTCTAAACATTTAGTGTGTGTGTGTGTGTGTGTGTGTGTGTGTGTGTGAGAGAGAGAGAGAGAGAGAGAGAGAGAGAGAGAGAGAGAGAGAGAGAGAGAATCTTGCCTATGTAAAACAGGTAATAAACATAATACAGTTACATAGTAAGCTACATAGCTACATGTTTAGATGGTTAGATGATTAGATGATGATGGTTAGATGGTTAGATGGTTAGATGATGGTTAGATGGTGGTTAGATGGTTAGATGGTGGTTAGATGGTTAGATGGTTAGATGATGGTTAGATGGTTAGATGATGGTTAGATGGTTAGATGATGGTTAGATGGTGGTTAGATGGTTAGATGGTGGTTAGATGGTTAGATGGTTAGACGATGGTTAGATGATTAGATGATGGTTAGATGGTGGTTAGATGGTTAGATGATGGTTAGATGGTTAGGTGGTTAGATGGTTAGATGATGGTTAGATGGTTAGATGATGGTTAGATGGTTAGATGATGGTTAGATGGTTAGATGATGGTTAGATGGTTAGATGATGGTTAGATGGTGGTTAGATGGTTAGATGGTGGTTAGATGGTTAGATGATGGTTAGATGGTTAGATGATGGTTAGATGATTAGATGATGGTTAGATGGTTAGATGATGGTTAGATGGTGGTTAGATGGTTAGATGATGGTTAGATGGTTAGATGATGGTTAGATGGTGGTTAGATGGTTAGATGATGGTTAGATGGTTAGATGATGGTTAGATGGTTAGATGATGGTTAGATGGTGGTTAGATGGTTAGATGATGGTTAGATGGTTAGATGATGGTTAGATGATTAGATGATGGTTAGATGGTTAGATGATGGTTAGATGGTGGTTAGATGGTTAGATGATGGTTAGATGGTTAGATGATGGTTAGATGGTTAGATGATGGTTAGATGGTTAGATGATGGTTAGATGGTTAGATGATGGTTAGATGATTAGATGATGGTTAGATGGTTAGATGATGGTTAGATGATGGTTAGATGGTGGTTAGATGGTTAGATGATGGTTAGATGATTAGATGATGGTTAGATGATGGTTAGATGGTGGTTAGATGGTTAGATGATGGTTAGATGATTAGATGATGGTTAGATGGTGGTTAGATGGTTAGATGATGGTTAGATGGTTAGGTGGTTAGATGGTTAGATGGTGGTTAGATGGTTAGATGATGGTTAGATGGTTAGATGATGGTTAGATGGTTAGATGATGGTTAGATGGTTAGATGATGGTTAGATGGTTAGATGGTTAGATGATGGTTAGATGGTTAGATGATGGTTAGATGGTTAGATGGTGGTTAGATGGTTAGATGGTGGTTAGATGGTTAGATGATGGTTAGATGGTTAGATGATGGTTAGATGGTTAGATGGTGGTTAGATGGTTAGATGATGGTTAGATGGTTAGATGGTTAGATGGTGGTTAGATGGTTAGATGGTGGTTAGATGGTTAGATGGTGGTTAGATGGTTAGATGGTTAGATGATGGTTAGATGATTAGATGATGGTTAGATGGTGGTTAGATGGTTAGATGATGGTTAGATGGTTAGGTGGTTAGATGGTTAGATGATGGTTAGATGGTGGTTAGATGGTTAGATGGTGGTTAGATGATGATGGTTAGAGATGGTGAGACTTGAACTAAATCTTAAAATGGAGGAAATTGGGCAAGTGGATATCTTTGAGATCAGTATATCAAGTATTATCTATTAGCCCATTTATATAGCTGTAGCAAAGTACTGGAGCCTGGGTCATATGAATATGCATATATGTATTTAATAGTTTACTTCGTATGACAGTTTTAAATAATACTAGTTTGTGAATGGGAAGAGGTTATATAATTTCCCTACACTCATACAGTTAGCCGGTAGGCAGCTCAGGCTATGGTCCCAGGTTAACTTGGCATTGGATTTACTAACTAACCTGTTACATTGACTACATCTTCCCCTTTTACTAATCCATTGACCTGTAGATTAGGAGGTGAAACACACGTGAATGGAATCCGTATAGGAGCAGAGAGGACACTCAATTGGATTTGACAATGACATTGTATGTTTCTCTGTTCCCAGAGCTTAGCATAGATATTTATTACCACAGGCCATATTCAAGACTTGGATCTTGGTGGCCTTTGAATCAGAGCTGTGGATGCATGTTTCAAAATTTTTTCATAAACTTTATTATAAAACCAAATGCCTTAGTTGACGGCTTATTGCTGGAAAGAGACAGTACAGCCACAGCAATTCTTTTCTTTTTTTTTTTTTTAAGACTTATTTCTTTATTTATTATGTATACAGTGTTTTACCTGCATGTCAGAAGAGGACACCAGATCGCAGGATAGGTATTTGTGAGCCACCACATGGTTGCTGGGAATTGAACCCTGTCTTTTTTTTTTTTTTTTTTTTTTTGTCTTTTTTTTTTCTTTACGAGACAGGGTTTCTCTGTGTAGCCTTGCCTGTCCTGGACTTGCTTTGTAGACCAGGCTGGCCTTGAACTCACAGCGATCCAACTGCCTGTGCCTCCCGAGTGCTGGGATTAAAGGCATGCGTCACCACCACCTGGCTGAGAAACCCTGTCTTGAAAAACCAACAAACCAAAACAAAACTGAAAGCCAAGGCCAGGCATGGTGGTGCATGCCTTTAATCCCAGCACTCAGGGAGACAGAGGCAGGCACATCACTGTGTATTTGAGGCCATCCTGGCCTACAAAGTGAGTCTAGGATAGCTAAGGCTACGCAGAGAAAACTTGTCTGGAAACAAAACAAAACAAAACACAAACAGAACAAAATACAAAAACCGAAACAAAACAACAACAAAACCCAGAAACCAAAGCCCACTTCCTGTTGATACATTTTCTCCAGAACAAAATAAAAAAAAATAAAAAAAAAAACCACCTCCTGTGATACACTTTCTCCAACAAGACCACAAGAGTCAATCCCTCACAAGCAACATCACTGTGCAAGTTGCTTTTCTTCATTGGTATTTCATCACGGCAATAGGAACCCCAACTAAGATACCACAGCAAGCCCTCCTCTCAAAACAAACAAACAAATATATGTTTCAAATGTATGAAATGATGGGGCCCATTTCTATTAAAACCAAATAATTACCATCGCACAGTGAAATTAACCAGACCCAATGTCTATACATCTCAATGAACTTCTATACAATTATAATTGCCGTTGCCTTGGAGTGTCACACTGGATTTTGTACTTTCACTATCAAATTACAGATGCATCTCAATTGAGAATACCTTAATTTCTGGGGTGCTAGTTTACTAGCACAGTTCTTGAGGGCATAAGATGACCCCCAAGGTGGCTCTGCTCTTTAATAGGCTTCATTATTTTTAGTCCCCGAAAGGTAAATGCTGATGAAATAGCATTTCTAAGTCTAAGCCATGGGAGTCATTTTGACTCAGGAGATAGCATCCCATAAGTCAAAGATGAACAAAACCTGAGGAAGGCATGACAGCGTAGTGGAAAAATCTTCGGACTGAGGGAAGAAGATCTGCACTCTTGCCTTGGCCCTACCATTAACTCGTGTGACGTAGGCAACTCACTCTCTCTCCATGAGTTGTGGGTTTCCTCATCAGCATGGTGCTCAAAGTTGTAAAGCTAAAGAGGAGATAATGACTGGTGGCCATAAACAGTTGATTTCCGTGAGTCTGTGGAAGCTGAAGACTCCAGAAAGTTTGGTTTGGGGAGAGGCAAGCTACTATGAATGTACTAAGATGGGCTAACACATATTGTACCCCCAAGGTCTTCTTTGCAACCAGAGTTACAGGAGTGTGTTAGTTCTCGCTGCCTCTTTCTGTGCTCCATACTCTGTGGTCCTTCAGGACGCAGGTGAAAAGAGGCAGAGGGCACGGTACTAAGGAGCTCCCATCACGGAATAGAGAGGACTAGAGTTGAAGAGAAAGAGAGTGGCAAGGAGATACTGTTAGCTCTCAGCTTAGCACAGTGAGCTCAATATCCAAAGTGAGTCGGTCTATCAAGAGAGAGATTCAAAATCCCATCCAAAGCCTCTTATATATTTGTTATATGTAACCATTGTTATGTTGAGATATGCCTTCTATAACTACTTTCTTTAGGCTTTTTTATCATGAAGGGATGTTGAGCTTTGTTAAAGGACTTTCAACATCGGCTGAGACCATCATGTGATTTCTGTCCTTAAGACTATATGTTGTATTACACTCTCTCGTTTGTAGATGCTGAAGCAGCCTTGGGTCCCTAGAATGAAACCAACCTGAATATGGTGTGTGATCTTGAATTAGTATTCTTGAGTTTGGTTTGTAAAAAATTTATTGAGAAATTTTGTATCTATATTTAACAGGAAAACTGATTTATAGTTTTTCTCTTCGTCTTGTGTCCTTATCTGTCTCAATGTTGTGGTAATGGTGGCTTCCTAGGATACATTTTGTAGGGTTGACTTCCCTTTCAATTTATTTATTTTTGAAAAATAAATATATTTGTTTTATGTGTATGGGTGTTTTGTCTGCATGGATATCTGTGTAACATGTACATGGCTGGTACCCATTGTGGCCAGAAGCAGGCATCAGATCCCTTGGGACTGCAGTTGCAGGCAGGTGTGAGCTGTTATGTGGGTGCTAGAAATCGAAGCTGGTCCACGGGAAGAACAGCCAGTGCTCTTATTTGCCAAGCCATCTCTTTATCTCTCCTTTCTGTGTATTTTATTTTATCTTTCTAAAACAGGTATACAATGAACTATGACGATATCTGCCCTTCATTTCTTTCTGAGTTCTCCCCTGTGCTGCCTGGTTTTATGTCAGCTTGACACAAGTTGTATGTAGTCTTGAGAGAGGAGGGAACCTCAATTGAGAATTACCTCCGTAAGACCAGACTGTACCCAAGTTTATAGGGCATTTTCTTTTACTTTTAAAGAATGATTATTTATTCACTTTACATCCTGATTGCCGGCCACCTCCTCTCCTTCCAGTATCCCCCCTCCACAGCTCTCCCCCCACTCTCCCTCAGAGAAGGGGGTGCTTCCCATAGCTCCCAACCTGCCCTAGGACATTGAGTTGCTGCAGGACTAGGCCCATCCATTCCCCTTGCGACCAGACAAGGCAGGTAGGGCATTTTCTTAACCAGTGATTGGTGGGTGAGGGCCCAACCCATTGTTGTTGGGGCCACCCCCGGGCTGGTAGTTCTGGGCTCTGTAAGAAAGCAGGCTGAGAGAGCTATAAGGAGCAAGTCAGAATGCAGCGCCCCTCCATGGCCTGTGCCTGAGCCTCAGATTCCCAGTTCTTGCCTTGTTTGTGTTCCTTTTTGCCCTCTCCTCAGCAATGGATTGATACCTAGACATGTAAGTGAAACAAACCTGTTACCCCCAGGTTGCTTTTCATCATGGTGTTTCGTCACGGCAATAGTAACCCCAACTAAGATACTGCAGCAAGTCCTCCTCTCAAAACAAACAAAAACAACTAATGCCCAAGAAGTGCTGTCTATGTGTGCGTGGTTGTGTGGCCGACAACTGGGACATGGACAACTAACCAGTAGCCACACACTCTAGCAACAATGACTTGTGCCCCTCTCGCAGCTATCAAGTGTCGATAGCTTCTCAGATAGGAGGAAGGATACACCATTTTACTGGCTTGACCTTGTGGAGGACTTTTGCAGATAATCACACTTGCTGTGAGTTCATGCATGCAATAGCTATGTCATACAAAGAGAACAGCAACTCACAGCATCCTTCCAGATCTTACACTCCTTTCTGCTTCCTCTTCCCCAGTGTTCCCAGAGCCCTGGCAAAAATGGAGAGTGAAGAGATTGAGAGAGAGATGTCCCATTTAAGGTTGTACCCTCCCAGTCATTTGTCCTCAGAACTTTGACCAGTTATGTATCTCTGCACCAGCTGCTGCTAGAAATTGAACCCTGGTCCATGGGAAAAACAGCCAGTATTAATCGCCAAGCCATCTCTCCATCCCCCCTTTCTATTCATTTTATTTATATATTTATAAGCTACATTAACTATAAAAGGAAGTTTCAGCTGACCAAGCTTGAGAGAAGCACAGGTCTGTGGTTATAAATATAAATATTTAGAAGGCAGTTTGACAACATTTTGTTTCCCTTCGCCATTTCTCCTTTGAATTACCACTTTCTCCCTAGCTTTAATCCTGCCTGGGGGAGTCCTTCCCAATTTATCTTCAGTGAGATGAGATTTTTGAATTTTGCTTTCCATTAACCAAGAGACATCTTCCCACCTGCTATAGCCACTCTTGAAGAAAGTCAGGAGTGGGGTGAGACAGTTAACTGAAAAGGTCCTTGGAATCTGGTGAGCGTTTTAGGAGCTCACTGAAGGCTTGTATCTTAAAGTATCTTCAGATTTAAGAACTTTCTGTTTTCCTCATTCTTTTGTAAGACATGTCCTATCTTTGCAGAAGAAAAGAGAAATTTCTGGAGTTAAAATATCCTCCCCATACATTTTCTAGAAGAGAGCCAGATACCGGGAGGAAGCAGAACATTCAGGAATGCAGGTCATGCCTACCAAGCCGATTATGGATACAGCTCATAGGAAAGACCACAATGCCACGGCAGCAGGAAAGCCAAGTGGGGAACTGGGGTGTCATGGTGGGCCAGAGGACAGAGGACAGGTCTATCAAGATGCCAGAAATGGAGCTTAAACAACTGGAAAGCAAAAGGACAAAATGGAAGTAGGGCACAGAAAGTATGTCTGGGGGAGTGAAATGGGGTTTATTAAGATGAAACTGGCAAACTGCCACAGTCCCTCTATGCACATCTAGCGCACTCCCTAATATCCTGAAGCAAAGCCTTGAAGTGTCGGTTTCTCACCAGACTCGTAGTGCACGGGCCAGGGTATGCTGGGAAGAGACTCTGGGCTAAAGTGGAAAGTATTTACCCAAGTCAGGTACAAAGCTGGGGCAGAAGTGGCAATTCAAATGACAAATGGCAATACAAGATC
Organism: Acomys minous; assembly: GCF_964271855.1. Classification (NCBI taxonomy): domain Eukaryota; kingdom Metazoa; phylum Chordata; class Mammalia; order Rodentia; family Muridae; genus Acomys; species Acomys minous. The sequence goes on from NC_140496.1 coordinate 77,827,332, forward strand.
AAGACCAAGCAAAGGCATAGTCAGTGTAGTCACGTCTTCCAGGCACCAGACTCAGGAGAGAAGGGTAAAGGGGTCAGGTCAGTGGCCTCTGGCAAATATCAGGGATAGGGCAGACTAGAGCTGTGTAAGATTAAAAACTAAATGGGTGTTGCGGGGAAAGCGTGTATCATCTCAATGGCAGAACACAACGCGCAACTACCCAGAGTCAACTCAAGAGCCAAAAAGAAGCAAGTAGAGAGAGCCACAGGTGAGCATCCCAGGGCATTTAGGGAAAAACCTCTACTCGAGGTCATTAAAACAATTCTGTATAAAGTTTGAGCCTATGAGCAAAAGTACATTTTTTCTTCATTTTTAAAAAATTTTAAATTTTATTAATTTATTCAGATTACAATTCAATTGTTATCCCATCACTTGTATCCTCCCATTCCTCCCTCCCTCCCACTTTCACCCTATTCCCCTCCCCTAGGTCTAAGACCAAGGGAGACCTCCTCCCCCACTATATGGTCATAGGCTATCAAGTCTCATCTTGGTATTCTGAGTCTAGCAATGGAAAGAGCAGGTTTTAGACAGCTGGGTACCAGTGATGGGCAGGAAGATGTAATGAGAATCAGTACAGAGCTTAGCACAGAAGGGCTTGGAAGGGAGCCAGCAGGAATGCTGAGGGTCAGCGAGGCTTACTCTACGTTATAGGAAAAGAAATTAAAGGCTGCTGTGGGGAGCTGGCCACCCAAATAAGAGCTGCCGAAGCCATGAATAGACATATTCTTTCTGGAAACCAATTTAGCTTTATGTAGAAAAAGCTTTAAGGGAAAATGTCTCCATTAAAGAATCTAAATCGAGGAAATAGAAATGGTTATACTCACTTTTATATACAAAGAAGCTCAGTATTATATTATTTGCACCCAAAGGAAATTGGGGACAGTAAAAACAGTGGAAGAGAACTGGACCATCATTAGAAACTTCTGGAAAAAATGTTGGTTTTTTTTTTTTTTAATGGTTGAGGGGAAGGTTTTTATTGTAGATTTGAGGGGGAGTAAAGCCAGAGGCATCTGGAAGAGTCCAGAGCAGGGATAGAAAGTAGTAGACAAAACATGACCAGGAGACTGAACTGGGCCATGAGAAGGGATGTGGGAGAGAGTGAGTGAGAGAGAAAGAGATGAGAGAGAGAGAGAGAGAGAGAGAGAGAGAGAGAGAGAGAGAGAGAATAGAGAAGACCAAGAGAACCAAGCTGGAAAAATAAAATATTATATGGCCACATCACATCATACTTTTAAAGAATACTAAGTAGAACTGGAAAATGTCTATATTGAAAAATAAACAGAAAACTATATATGTCATACACACTATTGTATATGTATATATATATAATGTTAAATGTAGAAAAATCTCAATTTTGTAGAGAAATTTAAAAATATCCACACAGGAAATTATATGGATTCTAAAGTGAACAGGTAACACATTAATAACCACTATCTTAAGTAGTAGTGTGGCAGGCTATTTTAGAATGCTTACTAAGTTTCTCAGACAAGTCTGTATAATTATAAACAGGAAATATAAACATATTGTATAAATACTCAAGGGTTATAGGGAAAAGATGGTATTCATTACATGAAGAGTTCTGCCCCCTTTGATGATATTTCATAATCATATATGGCATGTGTATACGGTCTGCATGACTTTTTTTATGCCTTTGGAGCACTGTTGTCCTGGTTTCAGGAAATAGCCAGGCACATAGAACATAGAATTATATTTATAAGTTACCGATTTCTTCTTTAACTTTATTTGCCTTAATGATGTTGGTGTAGCAGTAAGTGTTTATTGAACATATAACACAGTAAAGTCAAATACACTGGTAAGTATATATTACCTCATCATGGTCAAGTATGGGAATTAATTTACATTAAATGTGATCAGTGCTATTGCAACTTATGTGCCTCGGCATAGGAGCATGGTAGAGTTTATGCAGCAGGCAGCAAAACTTGAGGACAGGGCTGGAAGAGTCAAGTTAGACAGGAGTGTCCAAGTTTCACTGGCTGGGAAATAAGAGAATAATCAGGACCATTGGGATGGTAGCAGAAGTGTACCCCGAATACACTCGGCAGTGGCAGAAGGTAGATTCTGGGGTCAAGAACAGTGACATCCTTGCCTCGGATAACAGGACCGTGGCCATGCATGGGTGGGGACAGGAGACTCATGAGGATCTAAGGAAGTCAGGACACACAACATTGCGCTGCTTGTGCTTACCGAGACAGCACACCTCGTGACAAGTGGAAGCTGTTTTTGAATGCAGTACATATGGTTTAGCTCCCTGAATGGGCCCCTTGACATCAGCATCAGGTGCCCTGACTTCTGCTGTGCTATTCTTGTGGTGACACAGTTGTTGTTGGTCTGTGGTGCTACAGCCCCTGATACTAATAGATAACTTCCTCTGTTCTTTGTTCTGTCTTGTGGCCTCTGCTCAGTAATAGTGCCTGCCGTCCCATGGTTCTGCTTTCTGTATGTCACTCTTACCCGTGTCCCTACTACAACCTCATCTCCAAACCCAAAACCTTTTCTTTAAATACAGTACTGGTAACTACCCTTCTTATTTGGTAGAGCTTCCTTACCAGATCATTTCCTGCACCACTGACAGACCTATGGATGGACTGCCCTCAGAATGGACAGAAATCCGGATGGATCTGACAATGGCAGGGTGTAGGAGCCTGAAGCCAGCTCTCCTCAGAAGGGGCTATTGGTATTCCAGGAACTGAAAGAATGAGAGATTCGCCTCCAGCGCACAGTCCATCCCATCTGAAGCAGAGCCCTTGGCAGAGGTGAAAATAGGGCAGGGAAATGAAAGCTGCGGTAGTAGTTCCCGAAGAGAAAAGTCAACAGCTGATCAGATAGGCAGAGCAAGCACACACACACACACACACACACACAGAGAGAGAGAGAGAGAGAGAGAGAGAGAGAGAGAGAGAGAGAGAGAGAGAGAGAGAGAATAAATAAATGTAAGAAGATACCAAAAATCCCATTCTGTTCATCTGTCCATTCACTTTTATCTCTGAAATATAGATGAACGTTGCTTATCACTAACTGGCACTTTGGTTCTAAATTGCCATCCCCATTCCTAGGTCACCAGGCTTCTGGCATAAAACCCTGAATACAGAATTTTGATGGATGATGGATCCCTTGGTGAACCCCAAGAGACAGAGAGAGTTGAGTGTGTGTGTGTGTGTGTGTGTGTGTGTGTGTGTGTGTGTGTGTGTGTGTGTTGGAAGCAGTGGCACGGTGCGTGAAGACTGGCAAGACTTCAGATCCTGCCTCTGCCAATTACTACCGGGTGACCTGGTTCAGACCAGTTATTCTCCAAGCCCCAGTTTCCCCGTGGGAAAAGTAGAGTAATAATAACTTCTACAGACCGTGCTTGCTAAAATTGTGATGAGTAAAGAACTAATCTATTATTTTGGATGTTCTTGTCACTGTGGGAACCCATACTACACATTTCGGGTGATTGTTGCCTGGACTCTTTTTTTTTTTTTTTTTTTTTTTTTTTACCAACCCCAGAACTTCCCAGAACAGAGGCTCTTGGCTATGGTAGGCCATCAAACGCCATGTGGGCTACATGGCAGCCAAGGTTTCTAAGCAGGGAAATCAGAGAACATTCTAGAATCCAACATCTCTGATCTGTGCTTCTATCACTTTCCCCTCAACTCTAAAAAGAAAAGGGTGCACAATAAGTTATGACATCAGTTCTGGGATTCATTCAGGTGTCATGGGGCGGGGGGTCTGATATCATTTGCAGTAGAATAGTTTGACTTACACAATGTCATTAGTAATGTATCATCCCTCGGTGTTTTATTATTAGTCCTCTTTGGCCATGTGTCACAAGGCTACGTCAGGTACATTATAGTTGTAATATACAACTACAGTTAGAGACATTGTCGGATTCCTTAAGTGCCTTCTGAGTCATGAAAGGATGGGTTTCAATGGAAGGTAAACCAAGTCTCTAAAAATTCCTAATTTTCAAGAGTCTCCTCCGCTCAGTGAATGGATGTGCTCCAAAAGCTTGCTTATAAATCTCCCATAAATCCAAACACTTACATTGCATTTTGCTGTCGTCTTCCCATCCCTACAGATATACACTTAAGATGAATTAAATCACAATATAAGATTAGTACTGTTCGGCATATTCTCAGGTTAAATGAAGACTGCATTTATGGAAGAGAAAGTCCCCTCACCCTCAAGGAATCTGAACCCAGGGTGGTGATGAGGATGTAACCTATGAAGAGATTCTAGAGTGTTCTCTACTGCCTATTTATATGTTCAAAATGTTTATTCCTATATTTTTCTAGGGTGGATATATTAAAGCTTGTTAGTACTTAGCATACTTGGTGAATAAAAAAATGTCATCGCTTGATTAAAGTGGGTCATTTCAACTTTATAGGGTAAAACTGAAGTGGCAATCTAGGGTATAGTGGGAAAACTCACTGAAAGAGACAGGTAAACCTGCCAAGAGTTTAATCTATGCAATTAGCTTTGAGTAGGTTGTTCATTCTCCCTGAGATATGTTTCTTTTAAGCTGAACAAAGTTGATAACAATAATTAACATTTCACAGACTTGCTTTGGAGATTAACTTAGATAACATATTTGTTAGGACTTTGTACCCTAGAGTCAAAAAAGAATTCAAGAACTAATATTTGCTGAGTTTATATTAGGACCCAAATACTCTGATAAAATTTCTTCCTCAGTTGCATAAAAATTAAGAGTCTAAGCCGGGTGGTGGTGGCGGCGGCGCACGCCTTTAATTCCAGCACTTGGGAGGTAGAGGCAGGTGGATCGCTATGAGTTTGAGCCCAACCTGGTCTACACAGTGAGTCCAGGACAGCCAAGGCTACATAGAGAAACCTTGTTTAAAAAAAAAAAAGTCTAAGGCACTCCTTTAAGTTTGAGCAGAAATCCATCAACTCCCTCCCCCAGAAATACCTACAGAATACCAGGCTTGCGAGCTTCCTGCCTTCTGATGTGAATGACAGTATTACAATGAGCATAATGTTGTGTCCTGGCCCACACCCCACTGTAGGAGGGATACTGACTCACTGTGTCTTGAATTAAAGAGAAGACATGTCCCTCTTCCAGGGTAAGGTCACGGCAACTTCAAGCACAGCTGGACTTAATAACTCTATGGGTAGAGAAGAGTTTTGTTTTGTTTTATTTTGTTTTTCAGTTAGATGCCACCATTGGTCAAGTCCTAGAACTGGCCCTGTGTTGCTAGAGTTGACATGATAATGTCACCCTGGCTTGAGTTGTGTTCTGGGAATTCTGGAGGCTGGAAGTCTAAGAACCAGGTGCTGGACACTTGTTTTCTTCTGGGGGGTCCTAGACGGTGGCCTTCTCCCCGTGTCTCCCTGGGTCTGTTCTTTGTGTGCCTTGTGTCCTAATGTCCTCTTCTTACACCAGCTGTTGAATTAGGGTCGCACAAAGGCCCCATTTTTACTAAGTCCTCCTTTACCCTACCTCCAGATACAATGTCATAGCGGTCTGTGGGGTGTGAGGGTGACAGGGTAGAACTTCACCGTAGGAATTTTGGAGGGACACACTTCAGCTCATAGTACTTTCTTGATGAATAAGTGGTTACCCCCAATAACCCAAACCCTCTGGCACCCCAAACTCTGATTCATGAGTAAAACACTACACTTGGCACCGCCAGCCTCATCACACCGTGTACTGGTGTGCAAGGCAGGTCTGTGGACGCCGACACACCAGTTCTCGGTGAAACACCTTCAAAGGGTTCTTTCCGAATCCTAGCCAGAAAGAACTTACTAGAAATCAGTGTGACCTCTCTGTTCCAACCCAGATGATCCTCACAGGAGAGATCTTTAGATTCTAAAGCACACTGTTGCCTTGCTGTCTGATTCAGGGCACTTGCTGAGGGAGGCAGCTTGCTGTCTGGATGCCTTGCAATGCCTCTGCTGCTCCCCACCCTGCACATACTACGCAGATGGTTTCAGTGAAGTTACCCAACAGCTGTCTCATCAAGCTTCTGGCTGGCAGGCTGTATAGTTATGTGCCTGACTCACGTGCTCTGCAGCTTCTAGAAAACGTCTAGCGCAGTGTTGAGCATCTCACACTAAAGACAGCATCGAGCACAATGAGGTGAAGGATGCCAGTCTGCCAGTGAGCACCAATCAGTTTAGTCGGCTTGGCTTTGTTTTCTTGTTAAAGCAGCAACTTTTAAATAAAAGCCTCAGAGTTTTAATGTCTTTGAGGTAGATTTTTTTATTTTTTATTTTTTTATTTTTTATTTTTTGGTCCAGTTAGCTCTTAATACTGTTCTCTCTCAGGTCCCACACCACCCCAGAAGTAGAATCTTACCATATCCCAGATCGGACTAGAACTTGCCTTGTGGCCTAGGTGGCCTAGGCTGGCCTTAACCTCTAGATTTCCCCCTTGCCTCTGACTCTGCAGTTCTGGGATCACAGGCATGTGGCATCTTGTTCAACTCTTACATCTTCTTCTAATTTCAGTTCCGCGACGCCGGCTATTGCGGTCACTTCAGAACAAAACAATCTAAACCTGGGTACCTCAGTGGTATAGTCATAACTGTACATGGATAAGTCTTCTGCACTATCACATGTAATGTTCTCTCGGATCACCTTAAAAGCAGATTTGTAAGTCAAACATTTTTCGACATTTACAAGCAGTTACTTCCCAATCCTCTGGCAAGCACCCTACGGGCAGTCACCCCTGTATAAATATGAAGTTAGGAAGATAAACACTCATTAAAATCACTAGTGGCAGCATTGTTTCTCAGAAGGCTCAGCAGTGTTTGCCCAGTGAGTAGATAAAGAAGGAGATTGGCAATGTTTTCCCTGGGCTTCTCTCTTTCCTGTAGCTGGCCAGCCTGCCCCAAGGTGGGGAGTAGTGTGTGTGTGTGTGTGTGTGTGTGTGTGTGTGTGTGTGTGTGTGTGTGTGTATCCCAGAATGCCGGACAAGTTTCTGATTCAACAGCAAACTTCTCATTGAGTCTATGCTATGCCACTCATTTTTAAGAAGATTTTGGGGGGAGGGTTACAACCTTGAAAAAAAAAAACAACCCAAAACTTTGTTGTTAGTTTCCTCCTAGGGAGTCTCACTAGGGGAAACAAACTCCTTTTAAGGGTAGGCTGCATGCCCAGCAGCAGGTGGTCAACAGAAAACTGACTCTTCATAGTCATCTTTGGAGGTTCCTTGTCTAAGAATGTTGTGGGAGGGCTCTTCCTTCCTTTTTTTCTGTTTGTCTCTTTGTTTTTTGTTTTGTTTTGTTGTCTGTTTGGTTGTTTGGTTTTTTTTGAGACAGAGTTTCTCTGTGCAGCTCTGGCTGTCCTGGGACTTACTCTGCAGAGCAGATTGGCCTCAAGCTCAGAGATTCACCTGCCTCTGCCTCCCTAGTGAGCTCTCTCTCTCTCTCTCTCTCTCTCTCTCTCTCTCTCTCTCTCTCTCTCATATTATTTTTTAATTTTATTTTATTACATATATCTTCTTCTTCCTCCTCCTCCTTCTCTCCTTTTACCCTACAGGTCCTCTGTGCATATATTGTGGCTTCCAATTTGTTTTGTCCAATTCTGATGTGTTAGCTTTTGTTTTATGTTATTTTATTATTATTTTGTAGAAGAATGTTTCCTAATGAGAGGCAGAAAGGGAGTGGATGCAGATGGGCAGGGAGGTAGGGAGGAGCTGGCAGGCGTAGAGGGCAGGAGGAAGCTGTCATCAGAATAAATTATATGAGAAAAAGAATCTATCTTCAATAAAAGGAAAAAATAAGCTTTGTTGTTTTTTTAAAAAATCTTTTCTAATTAAAAAAAATTAAACATCAAAATTAACTAGACTCAAAATCCATACAACATAGTGAACTTATATATACTTAGAATTAAGTAGTAAGTCAGACCTCCAAATTAATAAGAATCAATTTACAGAACAAATTTTATCTTTACGTATGTTGGTATAGCTTCCGAATGTAGACATTAAACTAATAATGATTCATGTGGGTGCTCTGATATAATTTCACAGACTTAGGGAGATTTTAAAATCAGTTAGCATAGAAAGAGCCCGCTCTTGCCTGCAGTCTACGTAGGCCAGTTACTACTAACCTGCAACCTCTACCGACCTGGAGCTCTCCCATAAAATAATGGGACATGGAATCTACGTGCTCTCACAGGCATCTGAGACAAAACACTGTGAAATTCTGTTGGGGAAAGCAGGCGCCATTTGACTGTTTTCTCGAGGGTTTGTGACTAAGATAAGCAGGTGAGGGGTGGCTCTCCTTGCTTTCTGGGCTGGCTGACATTCACTCGGTGCAGTAGGCGCAAGGGAAACAATAGCAAGACACTTTCACCTTTCTGCTTTAAAGGAAGAAGGAAATCGTTTCACATTCTGGAGTTATTTATGGCTCTTTCAGGGAGACCTGGCATGTGCTATTACATTGATGACTACAGGCAGCATAAAAAAAATATCACTTACCACAGCGATATGGTTCCCTTAACTGATTAAAACTGATCCACTCCAAAAGAAAACACTATTTTCTACAAAACATTTCACTGATTGGTTAATTCCAAGTCTTTTTCTTTCTTTCTTTCTTTCTTTTTTTTGTTTGTTTGTTTTTGTTTTCAACAAGGTTTCTCTGTGTAGCCTTGGCTGTCCTGGACTGACTTTGTAGACCAGGCTGGCCTTGAACTCGCAGAGATCTGCCTGCCTCTGCCTCTCGAGTGCTGGGATTACAGGTGTGTGCCACCCCCTCACCCAGCCATAGACTCACAATTTGTATGCAGCTGAAGAAGATACAACAACATGAAGGATAGTTGAAATGGATATTTGTGTAGCACTTGTCAATATTCTGAAGATCTAAATTGGGTTCCCAGCACCTCTGTCAAGCAGTTCACAGCTGCCCATAACCCCAGTTCCAGGGGGATCAGACCTTCTGGACTCCAGAGTACTGCAAACGCGCGCACACACACACATACACACACACACACACACACACACACACACACACACACTTTAAATTTTAAAAGTTCTACAAGAATATGCATAATAATATAAAAATAATGCTGTAATCTAGTCATAATGATAATACCTTAATCTATTCTGCAGTGACTATATCTAAATATTCATTTAACTTTTTTCTTTAATTTTATCATTCTTAGTTCGTTTCTTCTTCTCATGACAGCACAGAAGCTGTGACTGTTTGCAGTGTCTTTCCAGCACGTGAACTGATTGATTCCTCGTTTCTCAGTTACGACGATCATGGAATCAAGATTAATAACCTGTTCGGCAAGTTTTGTCCACTTTGGAATCTGAAGCCTTTGTGTTCCCAGTGGCCTGTCAGGTTTTCTTCATTCTTTCCAGCAAGGGCAGCGGCAGTCCTAGGGTGCCTGCCGGTTAGATCACCCCTGTGTGTTTGCATCATTTCTTCCTCTCTCCCAAGCATTTAATCACAGTTGATGAGAGACTGGAGATGGATGTAAAGCTCCCTAACACACCTGCTGCACTTAGAACAGTACCCAGCATGTTAGAAGCATTCAACAAATGCTTGTGGAAGGAATAAAAATGAGAGAGTCCCAGACGATTTTTTTATTCTTGGATTCTCTGATTATTCACTCAACATTTCTCCTGAAAATACTTAGTGGGGACCCAACTCCATCTACTTACTATAAGCACTGCTGGAAAAATGTGGTCCCAAACCCAAATGAGTGGCCCAAGTTCTTTTTTGGTTTTCTTTCTTTCTTTTCAAGACAGGGTTTCTCTGTGCAACCCTGGCTGTCCTGGACTTGATTTGTAGACCAGGTTGGCCTTGAACTCACAGCGATCCCCTTGCCTCTGTCTCCCGAGTGCTGGGATTAAAGGTGTGTGCCACCACGCCCGGCGAGTAGCCCAAGTTCTTTATCCCTGTCTTCTTGGCCCAGGCAGCAACCCTAGACTGACCTTGAATTTGTAATCCCACTGCCTCCATCTCTGCCACCTCTCTGTCGCTGGGACTACAGGGAAACAACATCATAGCAGTAAGCGGCTTGGTTTTAAGGAGCAAAGGAAGATTTCAGAGTGGAGCTGGGGTCCTTATGCCAAAAGAAGCGAAGAGCAGATCAGCAAGCAGAAACTTAGCAATATATGCTGAGATTACAAATTATAATATGACAGCAACTGTCTTTTTAGAAACATAGTATTTATGTTATCTCTCTGACTTTTTTTTTGTCTGTTTGTTTATTCCTGGCCTACAAAGTCATGATCATGAGTCACTATAACCAGCAAACATTTATTTATTTATTTATTTATTTATTTTGTTTGTTTATTTTTACAGTATGATTTAGGACATATTCTGGGACATTCTGGAGAATCTAATGGAGGTTTTGACCTCTATTGTTCAGGATGTTTTTACAAACATAGTCTCCTCTACCAGACAGATTTCTTATGTTCATTTTTTTGTTAGTTAATAATTGAACCTTATGGCCGGGCAACGGTGGCACACACCTTTAACCTCGGCTCTTAGAAAACAGAGGCAGGCAGATGTCTGTGAGATTAAGGATAGCCTGGTCTGTAGAGTGAATTCCAGGCCAGTCAGGACTATACAGAGAAACCTTGCCTTAAAAAAAAAAAGTATTGAGAGAGAGAGGGGGGCAGGAGGAGAGAATTGCAAATGTATCTATTATGCCTTTAGAGAAAAAGATTTAAGAGGAACATGGGCTGGAGAGATGGCTCAGAGGTTAAGAGCATTGGCTGCTTTTTCAAAGGTCCTGAGTTCAATTCCCAGCAATCACATGGTGGCTCACAACCATCTGTAATGAGATCCGGTGCCCTCTTCTGTTGTGCACAATACTGTATAAATAATAAATAAATCTTAAAAAAAAAAAAAAAGAGGAACATGAAGTTGAAGGCTTTTTAAAGTACCCTTTGTGCTAGTTAGTGCTGCGAACATGACACTGTCACAGCTCTAGAGGCACTGGGACTTGGGAGAATGGATCCAGCAAATGAGGCAGACCACAGTCTTATGCAATAGCCAACTTTATTTAGCACATCGGACAGTTTATACTCTGAGGGTTAAGAGGAGTCACATGAGTAAAGCATACAATCACAAAGCAAGCTGCACGTAGCAGACACGCTGTATGTGGGAGGCAGACAAGACCCATGTGGCAAAGCACTGTTTTCCATAAAGGCATAGAAACAAATAACAATGAATAATCTGAAGAAAACTCACTCGTATCTGCTACACGTAGGAGGGGCAAGAAAGCATAATCCAAGAGCAAGTCTGTGGGGTGTTTTTGTTTTTTCATGACAGGGTTTCTCTGTGTAGCCTTGGCTGTCCTAGACTCACTTTGTAGATCAGGCTGGCCTTGAACTCACAGAGATCCACCTGCCTCTGCCTCCTGAGTGCTAGGATTAAAGGCGTGCACCACCACACCCGGCCCCAGGCTGTGTCATTTTTGTTTTCTTTGTTTGTGTTTTTGTTTTTATTTTTCGAGACAAGGCTTCTCTGTGTAGCCTTGGTTGTACTAGACTTCCTTTGTAGACCAGGCTGGCCCCTGAGCACTGGGATTAAAGGCATGTGCCACCACACCCTGCACTGGTTTTTGATTTTTCAAGACAGGGTTTCTCTGTGTATCTCTGGCTGTTCTGGGAACTCACTATGTAGAACAGGCTGGCCTTGAACTCACAGAGATCTGCCTGCCTCCGCCTCTGCCTCCTGAATGCTGAAAGTAAAGGCATGTGCCACTACTGCCCAGCTTCAATTCTGTGTTTTTATAGAAACTGAAGTCACACGATTCTTGTCTTGGTTTCTTGGAGTTTTCTCACAAGCACTCAATTCTCACACTACTCCATTCTTGGACTGTGTTCCCACAGACAGGATTCACAGTCACCTGAAAGGACGAGCCTCTGCGTGTACCTGTGGGACATTCTCTTGATTATGATGACCAAAGTGGGGCAGTCCCACTGGGCAGGGGAAATAGTGAAGAAAGTGAGTTGAGGACTGGCATTCATTCTTTGCTGTCTTCTTTTGACTGTGAATGTATGTGAACAGCAATTTTCAAGCCCCTGCCGCTTTGATTTCCCCACTTGAACTGTGAGCTAAAGTAAACCTTTGCTTAAGTTGTTCTAATCAGTATATTTTTATCACAGCAACAGGAAAAGTCAATAAGATACCTTTCTATAAGTTTACCTATTTGTCAGTTAACATTCCAGGAGTGTTATGTCTTAGGACCAACAACAGGAAAGATGTTTTTGGTATAGGTAAGTGTAAGTTAGATGTACAACACTACGCATTTTCCTTCTCATATATGATATAGGTATAGGGTATACAAGATGATGGATATGATATAGAATCCAACATCTAGATGTGTGATTTTTGGTTGTTTATGCCCTCACTAATGGTCCTAGTATCTGAAACATTTGATGGTAAGAAATATGTTGTATGATTAGAGGGCCATGTAGCTAATTAACACTTATCTAACACATCTATGTAGCCAGATACTGTGCATAATAGCCGATGTAATTGAGTAATTTAGTTTTTGGAAAATGACAGCTGAAGAAAGAAGAGTAAGAAAGTTTCAAAATGAGTCATAAATTCGCTTTTGAAAGGTAAAAAGCTGGAGGAGCAAGAAAGCCAAGCAAACAAGCTCAAGACTAAAATCCTGACTGGAAAGTATTCATAGTGCCCTCCTGAAAAATGGCCAACTAAACCAGGCCAGAGGAGTGGTTCCCATATGGAGCTAAGAAAGAGTGACTCTTCCTTTGGTGGGTCCGACTCCCAACCAGCACACTGGGACTTTGGGACCTTGGTCTGGTCAAGGACCCTGGGCTGCAGATGAGCTCATGCGTTGCCCCACCCGCACCTGTTATGGCCCCGCCCCCCGCACCAACTACCACGCCCCTTGGACGTGGGCCAATGGGCTGGGCTCCAGGAGGCGGGCCGCAGAGGGCGTGAGGCGTGGGGCGTGGGGCGCGAGGCGGGGGGCGGGGCGTCGCGTCTGTGGCTGGCGCGGTCGTGGCGGTAGCTGCTGGGGCGGCGGCGGCGGTGGCGGTGGCGGCGGCAGCTCGACCCGGCGTCCGCGGGCCAGCCGTGCGGGGGATGGGGACTTCGAGATCCAGCCGGCCGAAGGGGCAGCGGTCGTGAGTGTTAGTGCGGTGTCCGGGAAGCGGGATGGAGCCACATGGTGAGTGAGCAGAGGCGGCGCGAGCTCCCGCCGTGCCTTGGGGCTGGAGGGCGCTTTGGGGTCGCGGGGTCCGGGAGGCTTAGGGCGGGGAGGCGGCTGCGGGCCGGGCTCTAAGTTCTCTCCACCACCCCAGTGGATCAGACCCGGGGTGAAGGGCTCTGAGGAACCGGCAGAGCTGGGGAGGGAGAATGCGGGGACGTTGCGGACCCCGGCGCCCATGCGGGGGATCCCGCGTCGGCCGTGGAGCATCAGCTCCCGGGAGTGACGGTCCCCCATCCTCGGTCTCGTCCGCGGGTGTCCCGCAGCCCCCGGGGCCCTTTCCCATCCACCGCCGGAGGCACTCTGGCCCCGGGAGCTTCCCCATTGCTTTTCTTCCTCTGGGCTTCACGTCCGTGTTCCCTGCTGGGACCGAGTTAGGAAGTTTGGTGGCGTTCTCACGGACTCCACTGTGACAGGCGCACAGGCTGAGGTACGGTAACTCCTGCTACGTCCTCATTTTTCCTCTGGCACTTCTTGTCTGTCCCGGAGTGCCAGGACAAGTTTGTCAGACAGCCCCCTTCCCTCCCATCCCCTGCTCCCGCCTCCCAGGCGCTCCTGTCACTTTCCTCTTTGCATTCCTTGGGTTCTGGTCACCCTTTCCCCAGCTGTGGCCCTAGGGTAAACCGTGCTTTTTGCAGACTTGGAATTGATAAACTGAGAGATTACAGTTACCACCTGGGGAGCCGGCTCCTGAAAGTTTTATTGCTGAGAAGGTCCCAGGACTGTCTTTGATGGAAACCTGGTGTTTTCACAAAACCAAGTCGCCAAAGGCTCCTGGTCTTGGAGCCTTCTTGACAATACCCCAAGTTTATCTCACTTTTTTTTTCCCCTGTCCGTCTGTGGGCATCAAGGCTTGGATTACACACTGTGTTCTTTCGGGACTTTAACGTGTTTTTACTAAGTGTGTCTTTTAAGGGGAGGGGAAATACTATGTGGTTTTTTTTTTTTTGTTTTTTGAAAGTTCAAAGCCCAGCAGGTTTGATTTTGTTTACCTGGTTTTTTTCCTCTTATTTGGGAATTCATGTTACCTTCTCATTGAACTTGGGGAAAGGGGTTACCTCTTTATGGAAAGGAATTAAGAATTAAATACAAAGAGATAGTTAAAACAAACAAATAAGCAAACCCCAACACGAGATTTAGGTAATTTCTTCAGGCAGTTTGCCAGAAATGCCTACTTAGAAATGCTTCAAGTGTTGTGCAAGTAAGGAGCCCTGACACTTAAGCATCATTACCCTGACAGCCTTGTAGCTCTGGTCTCATGATTTGGAGAAGCTTGAAAATGAACTCAGTAATTTCGGCTCAGATAGAAAAATGCTTCAATCCCCAAGTGAGCAGAAAATGGCACTGTGGCTGAGAAGAAGAGAGCACTGTGCGGTGACTGTATGTTGGCTGCTTATTTCCGGTTTTCTTGAGATAGAGCATACACCGGCATTACCAGAACCCTCACATCTCTGCCAAAAGCTGCCTTTGCATAAGGATTTTTTTTTTTAAATTTAGCTTTATTTTATGTGCACTGTTGTTTTGCCTTCATGTTTTGTCTTATGTGAGAGTGTCAGATCTTGGGAGTTACGGTTTTGAGCTGCCATGTGGTTGCTGGGATTTGAACCCAGGCCCTCTAGAAGAGTTCCCCTTAACTGCTGAGCCATCTCTCTTTTTTTTTCTTATGCCATTGATTAACTATTCAGCGTTCACAGAAGAAACTCGGCAGCATTCCACAGGGTTACATAGAGCCCTGTAGATAGAACCTTTTCATTTATTGAGTAACAATAGACAATAAGGAATAGAGCCCAAGGCATAATATTAGGGGCGCCACGAAATGTCATCTGTCCTATGGAAAGGTAGAGGATTTCTAGTGGAGAGAATGAATGAAAAGGTTTTTTTGGGAGAAGTGTTTTGTATGAGTTTGGAGGCCCAGAGGATGGTTGCCAGTAAATGTGGAGTAGAAGGACCCTCCTGGGCAGAATGTTAGGTGACCTCCACTACGGACCTGACTGTCCCTGATACAGTTCTGATTTGGAGCATTCAGGACTGTTTCCATTGCTTGAGTTGTTTGTTTGTTTTTAAAAAATTCCCACTCATCTCTGGTGTGGTCATGAGCCACATATATTTGTAGGTAGAGAAACAAGGCCAGTTAGCAGATTATTCTGTTATAATAAAGATCTTTGTGGAGAGTTAGCATTTTATTGTTACTCTTTATTACTGCGGTGATGAGGAAAGGAGCCACCTAGTTCAGGGAGTAGACATTGCCTGGGGGAGGAGGGTAAGGGAGAGAGGGGATGTTGGTTACTACTTCTCTTAAGACAGTGTCAGTGTGTGTTCTGGAGAAAGTTTACAAATACCAGTCTCCCTTTTTAAGAGGTAACAGTTGCTTAAACATGCTCTTGGAATGTTTATGTTATGCACATGTGTGTGCCTGAGTGTGTGTGTGTGTGTGTGTGTGTGTGTGTGTGTGTGTGTGTGCACCACATGTGTGCAGGTTAATCAAGGTAGCATATCCCCTGGAACAGGTAGTTGTGAGCTGTCTGGGTGCTGGGAACCACTCCTGGGTCCTCTTCAAGAGCTGTAAGTGCTCTTCACTGCTGAGCAGTGGGAAGGAGCAAACAGTTTCCCGGACTTTAAGGCACAGTACTCTGTGTTTTGCCTATAATTCATCCATCATGTTTATGCGTCATGCTTTTGATTTTATGTACACCTGGCTGGCTTCCAAAGGGGAATTGGGGAGCAGCTAATGAAAAGAGGTGTCGAGACTGGACTGCTGGGGAGAACCTTGAGATCCCAGTGTATAGCTGGTGTGTAGGCTCTTTGAAAAACCAAAACAAAATAATTTTTAATATGGAAGATTCACATGCATGTATGAAAGTAGACCAGATAATATAAAGAATTCCTCTATACCCAGCCTCAGCTTCACAGTATATCAATTTATGACCAGCTTTTTCTCCCAGTGCTGGGGGTAGAACCCGGGACCTCAGACATACTAGGCAAGCGCTCTACTTCTCAGCAGCTCCTCCAAACCTTTTTCAGATGCATCTTTGATATCAAGAGGGTAGCTTGCCAAATTTCTGAATTTGCTATCCTGCAATTGTAGGCATGTATCACAAAGCCTGGCCCGTCTTCTATTTTTATCTCTCCTTCATTCATCCATGTTATTTTGACATAAACCTTAGACATCATGTTTTTTTATTCATAAATACTTCAGCATGTATTTCCAAAAAGAAAAACTAATATAATACCAGCATATTTCATAGTTCAGTCCAGTATTTAGTCAAATTATAGGTCATTTTTTTAACAGCTTGAGTCAAAGTACATAGAAGGTTCATATACTGTAATTGGTATATACACACTGACATGCACATATAATTAATTGATACATAATTTATATATAGTAGAATTTATGTTTCATAAGTATACACTTTGAGTTTTGACAAATGATTTGTGCCCATGTAATCACTATCATAATAAAAATGTCTTTTTTAGGATGATGTTTGCATCATTCTAGAATGTATTCGTGTGCGTGTTAATCTGCAGTTTCTCCCCCATCTGTCTACTACCCTGTCTATAGACAACCAGTTATAATGCTAGCTCGCAAATCTCTACAACTTTCATATAAATATAGTTATGCTAATATACATACATTGTTTTCTACAGTTTTGTTTTTTTCGAGACAGAGTTTCTCTGTGTAGCCCTGTCTGTCCTAGACTTGTTCTGTAGAACAGGCTGACATCAAACCCAAACCCACAGAGATCCACCTGCCTTTGCCTCTAAAGTGCTGGGGTTAAAGGTGTGCGCCACCACCGCCCTGCTGTTTTTCTATATTTTTGACCTGTTTTTTTTTAAATTTAGTATAATGCTTTAAATTATGTTTGTGTGTGGTTATAAATTTACTTGTTTTTTCTGTGTAAGTGCTTTGAGTATGTATTTGTGTACAACATGAATGCCTCGTGAAGAGGGTGCTAGATTCTTTGGAACTGGGGGTTTGATGGTTAGAAGCCACAGTGGGGTGCTGTGAACCCAATGACAGTCCCTTACAAGAGCAGTAAGGCTCTTAACTGTGGTGCTGTCTCTCCAGCACCTAGCATGATGATTTTAAGATTCGTTGATGAGTTCTTGCTATGCCATAGGCAGTTTTTATTAAGTGAAGTATTGCGTGTTAAGACTGTACCACACTTTATTGGCTTGTCTGTTGAGGGATATTGGCTGTTTGCAGGTTCTGAATACTCTGAAAATTTTTGTGGATGAGATTTTAGGTGAATGTTTGTTCTTATTTCTTGTGGATATGTAAATGAGAAATATAAGAATCTGCCAGGTTGCTTTCCTCTGATTGTATACCTTGTGTAGCAGTACTGGATTGCAGTTGCTATAACCTCAACAACAGGTACTATTTTTGGTTTAGATGAAATTGAAATTTCTTGCAATAATTAGTATTTTGGTTTAGTTTAAATGTGCATTTCCCAGCTGTGTATCTCCTTCCATAGTATTCCTTAATTACTTATTGTGAGTTTACCTATTTTGTAAGAGTTCTTGACATAATTTAGATAAAACCCTTTGCCAATCCCCCCCCCCCCCATTTTTAGCTTGCAGTTCATATTTTAATAGTATCTTTTAAGGAATAAAAGTTAATATTCATCCAGTTTGCCAGTATGTTCTTTTCTGGTTCTTGCTTTTTGGGTTTGTCAGAGGAATCATTTCTTGTGATTTTGCCTATAGTTTTTGAGAACTATCCTGGACTTTTTAGGCTTTAAAGCCATACTGACTCACCTGCTGAATGTAGCTCCTGTGGCTGAGAAGAAATTATATACAATACATAAACATGATTGTAATCTTAAAAATAACCTTTTAAAAATAGGCATCTGCATCGAGTGTGGTGGTGCACGCCTTCAATCCCAGCACTTGGGAGGCAGAGGTAGGCGGGTCTCTGTGAGTCTGAGGCCAGCCTGGTGTACAGAGTGATTCCATGACAGCCAAGGCCACACACAGAAACCCTGTCTCAACAACAACAACGGCATCTGCTTCTTTTCCCCTAAATTTGAAGAACTGGCATTTTAAATGCTATAATATAGAATCTACAGTAGCTGTCAAGTAAAGTGTACAGCGTAAATTAGGGCTTGATACTCACCTTCGTCACATGTGAGTATCAGTTATTGATCGAAAGACTACTTGTTCTTCTGTGAAAAGTCAGCTGATCTGTGTATTTTGTTTTACCTTTGGGCTGCATTCTATTGCTATCTGCATCACTCTGTCAGAAATCACTCTGTCTTGATTCTTACAGCGGAGCAGTAAATGCTGAAGCAAAGCATTTCTTAAAGTCTCCAACTTTTAAACCATTTAATTTGGTCATTTCATATATTTAACATTTTAATAAATTTAAGGTCAGGCTGAGTGTAACCTCACTACTTGGAGGCAGAGGCAGGTAGAACTGTGAGTTTGATGTCAGCCTCAGCCTGGTCTAGATAGTTCCAAGACAGCTAGAGATACTTAGTGAGACTATGTCTTGGGAGGAAAAAAAAAAAAAAAAAGAGAAAAAAATGAACTCAGCTTGGGAAAAAAAAAAAAAAGAAAAGTTCACAGTGATTGCTTGAAACTGTATGATCTGAGGTAGGTGAATTGTCATGAGTTCAAGACCAGCTTGGACTATATAGTGAATGCTAGATTCTCTAGTTTCATTTCTGTTGTTCTAATAAAACCATGAGTAAAAGCAACTTAGGAGAGGAAAGGGTTTACTTCACTCACAATTCCAAGTTACAGTCCATCATTGAGGGGAAATCGAGGCAGCTACTAGTCGGGTCGTATTCATAGTGAAGAGCAGGGAAATGAATGCACTCTCGCTTGCTTCAGCTTGCCACTTTACTCTGCCTTTCTCCTGTCCTGGCTCGCTCAGGATCCTGTACCGAGGGAGTGGTGCTGCCTGCAGTGGGCATCGCCTTCCCAGATCAATGAACCATCAAGACAGTCTCTCCATAGGGATGTCCCTGGGTGAGCCTGGTGAATTTGACACTCTTCCCAGGTGATTCTAAGCTGTGGCAGCGTCGCCACAGTCACAGAATCTCTGGGCCATACCGTTAGGGAACTCCGTGCTGACGCCAGCTATGACAAATAGAAGCTTATCTGAGAAAGGCTGAGAGGTGAATTACTTTATAGATACAATTAGTAAGTTGTCATTTCAGTAGAGTAATAGATCTCCCATAGTGGGCCAGTGACCTGTTGAGGCATGGGTTCTTACTGTCAATATCAGTGCTAGTTATAGCATTCATCCTGTGCTTGAATAATCCCACTGTTGCATCAGTGGATATATTTTGACAGGCAGATTGTCATTTTCTTTTCTTTAATTTTTTTTTACTCCATTGTAATTTAGGCAGTCTTGGTCACTAATATTCTAAGTTATAAGAACCTCCTTTTCCCCCTAAAATTTTGAGTCTTTTTATTCAGTAAAGTGCTATATTGTCAATTTAACCAGTTGTGTGATTTCTTTGCAGTGGTGTTTTGTTTTTCTTTTCTGTTTGGTGCTTGCAGAGGTCAGAAAACATCCTGTCTCCTGGAGCTGGAGTTAGAAGCAGTTGTTAAGCCACCAGGTGCGGGTGCTGGGAGCGGTGTCTGTAAGAGCAGCACTGCTGAGCTCTCTCCAGCCCTGCAGTAGTGTTTTATGGTTTTCAGCTTAGGACAGGTTTTGTTAAGCTTATCCCTGAAACATCTTGGTTTTTTGTTTTTTTGTTTTTTTTTAATGATAATTGGGAATGGAATTGATTTAAAATTTTTTATTACTCAATTCTTGGTTTATTCAACTCTTGATTGAGTGTATTTATTAACTTACCTGATCCTGTTCTATTAAAAGCAGTAGCTAATAAGTTCTTCAGAGTTTTTTAGGAACACAGATTTGTCACCTCTGAGTAAAGTGGTTTACTTCTCTTTTAATCTGAATGTATTTTATTTCTTACTGTACTTCTTGAAACTTTCATTAACAGCAGTATTTTAACCATTAACTGTGATGGTGGCTGTAGGCTTCCCTCCCCCCCCCCCCCCCCCCCCCCCCCCCCGTCCTTCCCCCCACCACCCCACCCCCAGCCCCAAGACAGGGTCTTTCTGTGTAGCCTTGGCTGTCCTGGACTCACTTTGTAGACCAGGCTGGCCTTGAACTCACAGTGATCCACTTGTCTCTGCCTCCTGAGTGCTGGGATTAAAGGTGTGCACCACCACGCCTAGCTATAGGCTTTTTATAAGGTTGAAGAAATCCCCTTCGGTGTTGACTTGGGCATGGAATTTTGTTAGATACTTTCTCTGCATCTTTTGCAACGGTCATATGAGTTCTAGGGAATGCTAAACTTAAATTCCTAAAGCAAGCTTTTTAAAAACTATGATATTGTCACAGCACTCAGGAGGCAGAGGCAGGTGGATTGCTATGAGTTTGAGGCCAGCCTGGTCTACAAAGTGAGTCTAGGACAACCAAGGCTATACAGAGAAACCCTAGCTCGAAACACACCCCCCCCCCAAAAGCCCCAAAACTATGATATTGTTGCAGCTTGTGTATAAATACTGCATTTAAGGATTTTATCTGTAATTTTATTGTATCATTGTTTGGTTTTAATACTGGGAACGCTGCCTCAAAAGTTTGGGAAGATTCTTACTTCCTCTGTTTTACACGTGTTGAGATATATTTTTTTTTTCTGGTTTAATGAATTTTTTTATCAATAAAGCCTTCTAGATTTACTTTTTTTTTTTTCAAGACAGGGTTTCTCTGTGTAGCATTGGCTTTGTAGACCACGTGGGCCTCGAACTCATAGTGATCTACCTGCCTCTGCCTCCCAAGTGCTGGGATTAAAAGTGTGCACCACTATGCCTGGCAATTTACAGTTTTTGTTCCAGGAAATTTTAGATTATAAATTCAAATTTTTAACATGTATAAGACTACTTATATTTTCTTTTTCTTTTGCTGGGTTTCTTTGGAGTCGTCCAATTTAAAGTGATTATAAAATTCCTTCTTAGCTCTTTAGTATCTGTTGGGTCTGTAATGATGTTCCTTCTTTCACCCTTTTTAGTAGTTTATGCTTATTACTGTCCTTATTTCTTCATCAATTTAGCTAGATATTTATCAGTTTAGTTAATCTTTTCAAATAACTAGCTTGTGTCTATGTTCTAATTTATTTTCTTCACTGCTTTTTGCTGTTGTTGTTCGGTTCGTTGGTTTGGTTTGGTTTTGAGACAGGGCCTTTCTGTATAGTCTTGGCTGTCCTGCAACGCACTCTGTAGACCAGGCTGGCCTTGAACTCAGAAATCCTCCTACCTCTGCTTCCAAAGTACCAGGATTAAAGGCATGCACTACTACTGACAGGCTAATTTTTATATTATTTCACTTGACTTACTTTGATTTTAATTTACTCTTTTTTCCCCTAAGTTCTTAAACTGGAAACTGGTATGACTGCTTTTGGTCTCTTGAAAATAAAGCATCCCAAACTGTTTATTTCTCTAATCATAGTTTTAAACCATGTAATCTTCATATATTGGAATATGTATTTATTTTCATTCAATTAAAAATACCTTAAAATTTAGCATGTGGAAATTTGGCCTATGGATTAGAAACATGTTTTGTAACTAAAAATATTTAGAGATTCCATAGATACCTTTAATCCTGCCTAGATCAAAAGCTTATACTACATTGTTTGAATTACTTACTGGGACTAATTTATAATTCCATATATGGCCTATTTTAGTGACTGTTCCAGGTACATTTGAAAGAATATGTATTCTGCTATTTAGGAGTGGAATTTTCTGTAAAGTTCTGTCTTGTCAAATTTGTTAATTTTTTCCCCAGATGTTCGATAGCCCTAATAATTTTATGGTTTTATTGTAGAGACGAGTACTGGAATTTTAGCCAACAGTGCCGTCAGGGTTCGTCTTATAGGTCCCAGACTTCATTACAGGGACATATCCCTTTAGGATTGTTACAGCTTTAGGAAGAAATCGCTTCTTGTCATTATTATTTAATTATCACTAAATACAACATTTTATGTTTGGTATAATTCCTTGTCTGGTATCATAGAACTGTGTTTACTTTCTTGTGATTTAGATGTTGTATCTTTTTCTTTATATTTCAGATCTATTACTGTTGGCAGTATGCAGTTAGATTTTGCTATTTTACTTAATTTGAGAATCTAGCTCACCTCCTTTGAGCTATTTTCTTTTAGTTGAATCCTCTCTTGGGTCTCGTGCTTGCCAGACAGGTATTTTGGTAGCAAGCTATACCTCCCCCCCATCTTGCTTTTCCTGGGATATTTAGAGTACATTTAATGTTGTTATTAATTATTGCTTTTTATTTATCCCGCCTGTAATGGTTTCCTTTTCTTGCTTTCTTTTAGATTGATTTAAAAAATTTTTAATTCTGGGCCGGGCATGGCGGTGCACGCCTTTAATCCCAGCCATTGGGAGGCAGAGGCAGGTGGATCGCTGTGAGTTCAAGGCCAGCCTAGTCTACAAAGTGAGTCCAGGACAGCCAAGAAACCCTGCCTCAAAAGACCAAATAAAAGTTAATTAATTAATTAATTAAAATTCTGTTTATGATAGCAATTAGCTTATTAGTTATTCTTCCAGAGATTGTAATATACATTTTAACATCTACCTTCAAGTAAATGTATTTCACATATAATGACTCATTTTAATTTTCATTTCCCTTCTTCACATCATTGCCATTTATGTTGCTTCTCCATTTATTGTAAATGATACAACATTAAGTTATAAGCAATAACTTTCTTAAAATGTGCTTGCTTTGAAGTTTCCTTAGGGCTACAAGGCACAGCCTTCCGGGATCTCCTTTTGAGTGTTCAGTATGCCATTCTGATCTCTAGGCAATGAAAAAGCCCAAATCTCCATCTCTCTTGAAATTCTTTGTACCTTTGTGGAGTTTTGCTCTGAATGTGCATCTTGGTATTTGGATACAATTAAGGGATTCCCTGTGCAGGCCAGAGAGTTTTCCTTCCGTATTGTCTTCACCCCTGGTGATCTTACAGAGGTCTGTCCACTCTGGATATCCACTCTGTTTAGCAAGAGTTCCACATCCTGCTTTGCTTCTCTCTTCTTTTGCTGTGGTCTAGAAAATGCCATTAATGTAGAAGTTGGGATGCTGTAGCGTTTTATCCATTTAAAATTAGGAGATGTGTGGGTGATGGTGGCACATACCTTTAATCCCAACACTCGGGAGGCAGAGGCAGGCAGAGCTCTGTGAGTTTGAAGCCAGCCTGGTCTATAGAGCAAGTTCCAGGCTAGCTAAAGCTACACAGAGAAATCCTATCTCAAACAAACAAAGAAACAAGCAAAAACAATCAATCAATACATAAATAAATACATTTTGTTTTTGTTTTTGTTTAGACAGGGTCTCTCTGTGTAGCCTTGGCTGTCCTGGACTCGCTTTGTAGACCAGGCTGGCCTTGAACTCACATCGATCCACCTGCCTCTGCCTCCCGAGTGCTGGGATTAAAGACGTGCACCACCACCACCACCCAGCTAAATAAATACATTTTAAGTTAGGAGATGATAGGGTTTATTTTGTTGGAAGTTCAGAGACTGTAGTTGATTTCATTGGTTTGTGGTTCCATCTCTCAAATACTACTATCCCTTGCTGTGTAATCTGACATTAGAAAGCAATAGCTCTCTACCCACCCCCACCCGGCACTGTTCCAGTTTTTCACTGCAGCAAATGGACAAATCTGTTTTTCCTGCACTTTATCTTTTAAGGATTTCTTTTCTTTTGAAATAGTGTCTCCCTTTGCAGACTAGACCGGTCTTGAATGCTCACATTCACTGCATGGATCACTATGCCTGGCCCTCTTTATTTTATTTTATTTTATTTTATTTTATTTTATTTTTTACTTTGTTGTTGTAGTTGTTGTTGTTGTTGTTGTTGTTGTTGTTGTTTTTTCTTTCATTTTTTGAGACAGGGTTTCTCTGTAGCCTTGGCTGTCCTGGCCTCCACTTTGTAGACCAGGCTGGCCTTGAACTCATAGATTTAGCTGCTTCTGTTTCCCAGAATGCTGAGATTAAACGTGTGCACCATCAGGCCCAGCTGCCTGGCCCCTTTTAAGTCTTTTTTAAATCTAGACATAGATTTTCTTAACTTTTTTTTTTGAAAAAGAAATTGTGTTGTCATAATCTAGGTTTTGCTGAGGGCATACTGAGATATAATTTGACATAGCTTTCTGTCTTACAGCTTATAAAGCCTAAATATAAAGCAGTTGGATCCAGAGTTAAGGTATCTTGACCTTTTGAGTTAGCTAGCTGTAGTGGTGCATGCCTTTAATCCCAGCTCGCAGTCAAGGCCCGTCTGGTTTACACAGCAAGTCCAGGACAGCCAAGGCTACACAGAGAAACCCTGTCTCAGGAAAAAACAAGAGTGGGCTGTCCTGTGCATGAAGGCAGTTAGCATGTCCGTGGCCTTTACCCACTAGATGTCAGTAGATCCCCTTCCTCAGTTGTGACAACCACAAATGACACCGCCAGATGTCAAATGTTTTCAGGACCCTGTTCTGCTATGAAAAGTGGTGGCTACCTAACCCACACAGCCTACTTCAGGAATATGAGAATATCTGCTTAACAAAATTAGCAGTCAGGTGTTATCACTACTATAGATACAAGTGTAAGTATCCAGCCTGGTACCATAGACATTTTGAAGCCAATGTATACAGAAAGGTTTAGAGGTTTGTAAGCTGATGCTTTACAGGATGGATGATTCACAGGCAACAGAGTGTGAATGACCATTTTAGAAGAGAAAAATGCTAGGAACAATTGTAGCAGAAGTGATAGAAACACAGGTCAATTTTTGTTTTGTTTTTCAAGACAGGGTTTCACTGTGTAGCCTTGGCTGTCCTGGACTCACTCTGTAGACCAGGCTGGCCTCCAGCTCACAGAGAACCGCCTGCCTCTGCCTCCCACATGCTGGGATTAAAGGCATGCGCCACCTCTGCCACCACCACCTCGCTAGTAATTTCAATTACAGGTTGCTTCCAGAAATGTTTTTCTGTAACTTGTTGAACAGTTTGAGATGGTTGCATCTCTGTAGATCCATTTCTATAGTAGATGGTTTTTACTTTTGAGAAATGGGCTTTATAATTTTATTATAAACCAATAATTTTAAGTAGAAAGATTATTTCGGTTTTGTGCTAGTCACAGTTTATTTGTGCCATATACCTGTAGATCAGGAGAGATTTATAAGATAGTCCTCTTAACTTAAAAATAAGCTTATTTTTGCCATAAATATCATCATCCTTTGGATGAAGAATGGGAGCTAATATGTTTTCAGACAATTGAAGTATTAGGATTGTAAGACATAAAAATAATTTCCCATAAACAACCCTACTTGGAATTTAACCATCTCATATTTATTGATGTGTTCTGTATCAGAGTCTGTGGACAACAGTTGGCTGTTTGGATAGAGTCAGATCTGCTGTAGAAAATGTTAACAGCCTTGTGGAGCAGATGGAGCCACATACTTTCTTCTCTTGACGTCCCTTGGCCTTCAGAGTCCTTTCTTCTCCTGTTGGTCTCCTTAGTTTTGAGTGGCCAGTGGCTTTCCGAGTTGTTCATAGTGGGTTAGTCTCCTCCAGCAGTGTTTAAGGGAATGTTTTGGGGTGTTTTTTTTTTTTACATGTCTTTGATATTACTGCTTTCAATTTTGATACAGTTATATTTGAAGCTTTGTGAGTCCTTTTTTTGTTTTGTTTTGTTTTGTTTTTGGGGTTTTTTTGTTGTTTTGTTTTGATTTTGAGACAGAGTTTTTTTGTGTAGCCTTGGATGTCTTGGAGTCATTTTGTAGACCAGGCTGGCCTCGAACTCATAGAGATCTGCCTGTCCCTGCCTCCCGAGTGCCACCAAGCCTAGTTTTATGAGTACATTTTAAACGATTGAATTGGAAAAAAAAAAGTTACAGAGCTAAGTGACCTTGCAAGTAACTTCTCAATTTATCTTCCCTGGATAACAACTGGGAGGCTAAGTTGGCTTCTTTCCCCGGAACTCTTTGGCATCAGGGTGCCTCTCCTCTTTTATCTGGCAGTAAGTATTCTTTCTGTTCTAGCTTTCCTCTCCAACTCCATCTTACTTTTTCATTCCCCATCTCTATCCTTTCCTCACCCTCCTCTCCACAGCTGTCTTTCTCAGCCCTTAAACTTCTCTTTGTCTCTGCTCCTCTCTGTCTGCCAGATACCTGTTCATCTTATTGTTCAATGACATAATCAGCACACAATCTTCTCTGTTGTCGGTTGTGTGGGCTGTCAGTGAGATAGGCTCCTGTGTAGCCTAGGCTGGCCTAGAACTCATTGTGTAGCCGCGACCGGCTGTGGGGTCTTGATCCACCCGGCTCCATCTGGTAAATGCTAGGATTACTGGAGTGTGCCACCAGATTCAGCTCTTTTTCATGCCGTGGAACGGCAGATAAGTAAAAGAAGTGCTCTATTTTTAAATAGACGACTTAGGGGGGGTGTGAGCAGCTAAAGCACTTAACACTTCCTCCCAGCTGGGTGCTTTAACTGTGCCTGTCCCGCCAGTGCTCTTCCTTCTTGAGGACACCTTCCCTCTTAGCTTGCTTTAAAAGTTCAGACAGCATGGCTTTCCGTGCTCAAAGCCTTTGGTGCATTTCCTCCTCCAGTGCAATTAAGAGGTAGTTTGGTTTTGAGGTTTCCTGAATGCTTATGGTACAAACTTGGTATTGTATTTAAGAGTAGAAGGGGGTACATTTTGTGTGAATCTTAAAAATCCACTGGGGAGCTAAGTAACCAAGCAATTCTATATTTATCTTTTCAAGTTACACTACGGGGCTGTTTGTCTTGTAATAATTAGAAGACGCAAGCATCTGTTTTTCAGAGTTTCCTCCTGTCTAGTTGGTGGTCGGTATTCACCTCTTGTCCTCTGGTCTCCTTGGGTCCTGCTCTCCTGCCTTTGCTTGTCCCTCTCCTGGTTTCTGTTTCCCTAAGTCTATACCCACATTTCCTTTCCACCTCACTTCACACCTCCCTGGGTCCTTTTTCTTCCACACGTCACTTTTCTATCTCTGTGCTTTTGTCACAGGCACCCTCCCCATGTTTTTCTCTCAGCTTTCTGTGTGTTGAATTCAAGAGCCCTCTGGTGCTTTTTCAATCATTCCTTCTACCCCTGAGGTGAGTTCGAGAAGGCAGTTGACCCATCACAGACCTTTGTGGAAATTTTTACTCTATATAGGGGGCAGAATAATTGTCTTGTTTCTGAGTTGCTCATTCTTTTGGAAAGATGCTGGGCAAGACCCTGTGGCACGTTACCTGTGTGGGGCCTTCATTTTCTGTTTTTTGATTTTTGTTTTTTGTTTTTTTAAGTTTTTCGAGACAAGGTTTCTCTATGTGGCCTGGCTATCCTGGACTCTGCTTTGTAGTCCAGGCTGGCCTTGAACTCATAGCGACCCACCTGCCTCTGCCTCCCGAGTGCTGGGATTAAAGGCGTGTGCCACCATGCCCGGCTTCATTTTCTGTTCTTATCACAGTTAGAGTTTGGCGAAAGAGAACGAAAGTGGTCTAGGAAATACAGATTCTTCATCCAAAAAAAAAACCCGCCTGTTAGCCAAATCCAGTTCTCAGGTGACTTTTCCTAAGCACTGTCTTCTGTGAGAAGACCCTGCCAGACCAGAAGCTGTGACAGACTACCACACCCAGGGCTCCTATACCTGCTATGTGCTCTGCCCCCGCCCCTGCGAGTGCGAGCCAATGTTCTGGCCTCCAGAGGGGGTGGGCTGAGGCGGGGTGGGGACTAGGCGGGACGGGGGTGGGGACAGGGCGGAGCACCAGCACTGCTGCGGGGCAGCGGCTGCAGTGCTGGCTGGCCCGGCATGGGGGATGGAGGCAGCAGGTTTGAGCCCTAGGCGGCGGCCACCGCCGCAAGGCCGTGAGTGTTCGTCTGGAATCGGCGCGGGGGATACAGGATGGAGCCCCACGGTGAGTGAGGGGCGGTGGTGCTCGCTCCTCCCGAGGCCCCTGGGCTAAAGGCTGGGTTGGGCTCCCGGTGAGTTGCTGTCGAGTCTGGGTCCGTATATGTGGCTAGTTTTCGGAGTTCGTAGTTCTTGCTAAGCGTAGGACCGAAGCTGTGAGCAGCGATCTGGGGATAAAGCCCCGCAGTTAGCTCATATTTACCTACCGTGTACTAAACCTTCACACCTTGTAACTCCTTTAATTCTCAGCACAGGTCCATGACCTTTCAACTCATTTCTCACCCAGGGAAGCTGAGGTTAAAAATCTGCCCCAACAAAGTAGTAATTGACAGTATCAAGGCTTAAACCTAGGCGCCCTTGCCCTAGAATCCGTGCTCTAAAGCCCAGTCTGGTCCCGCCAACCCCATCCGCAATTCTCACTCCAGTTGGCGCCCAGTCCCAAGGCATTTAGGAGCCCCACCATACGTATTGTCTTCTGTGTTGTTGATATGGATGTTTGTTTGAGCGCTCCTCAGCGTCATGGTGTGTTCTAATTCTGTTTTGGATATATGCGGAGGTTTGGTTTTAATTTTGAAACATTTATGGATGGATGTGTTCAAGACTGAGGGTTTTGAAGGCGGAATTCTAGTGTCAAATGACAGTCTCTGCTTATCAGTTTTTCACCCTTGAGAGAATTCACCAAACACCTTTTTGGAGAGCAGGCTGGTTACCTGTTAAGGCTTTCTCTGTGACTATCTCGTCTGTTGTGTCTTTTGTCTGTCACTATCGGTGCTGGTTGCCCTTTTCATTTTTTCTCTTCTTTCCTCTGTATTTTAAGTGAGGGATGGGGAACTTGCGCGTTGGCTTTGGGTGGTTTTGGCTGGCTGGGGCGAGCCCTCCCTGCCAGGAATGCTAGACATTCTGGAGGCGTGGGAGGCAGGGCCGCTTCCCCCACCCGCCCACCCTCTCTTTGCTTTCTTTCTTTTCTCTCTCTCTCTCTCTCTCTCTCTCTCTCTCTCTCTCTCTCTCTCTCTCTCTCTCTCTTCCTCTCTTAAGTTATCATGCTGCCTTCCAACCGAACAAGAATGAAGTGTGTGTTGGATGTCTTACTTTAGAAATTGTTAAGGATAAAGCTATTCCTGACATATTGCCATTCTGTTTTTGTAGAGTCCTTTAAAAAAAAAAGTGAAATTAAAGACCATTTCACTTGATTCCTATGGGTTTTTTTTTTCAATGTCTTTGATAGGTTCTCACAAACTCATAAATTATGCTGAAATAGCCGATTTCTGAAATTATGCAATTTTTGGAGGTGGTAGGAACTAACATGCAGGTCTCCCGGGCAGCTTTGCCCTCCCGGGTAGCTCCCTGCTTCAGTCCCGCAGATTATGGAGTGTGGGGGGGACATTTGATTGACACAGACTGCTGAAGTCTTGTAAAAGTCACCATTTGGGAGTTTAGGAAATTTGCACGCACATTTTTTTTTCCTAATGGCTGGTTGGACGCAGGGCCTCTTGCCAGGCAGCACTTTTCCCCTGAGCTCTGAGTCCACATTTGTAATGCACATAGGATTTAGAACTTAGACGGTAGTTTTTTGTATATTCATTCTCTAAAATTCTTCACGACATGGATATTGTAATTTTTAATTGTTATGGCTTGGAGTTGGAAGAGATAAGAATGTTTCACAAGTTTTTCACTCAGTAATCTGTTTGCACAGTTCAAACTTCACTTGGAAGCATTTACTAGGTTTCCATGAAATCAGTTACACTTTTGGAATTGTTTTCAGTCCTATATTTCTTGTTTACAACCTAGAGACTTATGAGGCCACATCTTGTTTATTACTTAAATATGCTTAAAAACAATTTCCCACAATCCAGACCTCTAGTAATAATAGC
Source organism: Acomys minous (assembly GCF_964271855.1). Taxonomy (NCBI): domain Eukaryota; kingdom Metazoa; phylum Chordata; class Mammalia; order Rodentia; family Muridae; genus Acomys; species Acomys minous. The sequence goes on from NC_140496.1 coordinate 77,857,326, forward strand.
TCACAATTACCGAGTCTTCATGGCAGGCACTGTGCTAAGTACTTTCTGTGCATCGCTATCTAATTTAATTAAATTACCAGGTGCAATCTGTTATTAACTATACTTCATATTAGCACGAGTCCGAGAATATTCATTTTGGCGCATGGGAAAGCAGCGTGTAGAACCCTGCAAAGTGCACGTTGTCCAGATTTCTCGTTGTCATAGTTCAATTATAAAAGTGTGATTTTAACTTTAAACATCTTTTCAATTATAATGTTACTCCTTTTAAAGTTTTAAATGTTAGAAAAAAATCTTAAGATGTTCTAAAAATTAGTACATTAGCATAGTGCATATTTCAGGCCTTCCTCCTTATGTGTTTAAGCCTTGTCTCAAAGAGAGAAGCCTTTTTGAAGCAAGGTTTACAACTTTGAGTTGCTAATTTGACACAAATTGTTCAATTCTTTTTACTCATAAATTGTTTTTAAACTTATTATATCTTTTAATTCTTGAAGTCATCTTTATCAGTGACTGTGACATGTCATTGATAAACTGGACAATTATGTGTAGTTTACTAAATTTGAAGGTGGCATAAATAACAGCAAAACTTTGTTGTGTAAACTGCAAAGGTGATAAAGTTTGATAGGCTAATTAGTAGCCTTCTCCGTGATATTTAAAATATCTGCCTAAACTAGGTACTTGATTCCTTTATTTATTTTTATTAGTTGAAGGAGTACTTTAATATTGAGGTCCAAAAATTATACTGTTGGACATCATATTTACATAATCACAAGTAACAATAGAAATATACTTCTTTAATCCCAGCCCAGAGGCAAGTGGATCTAGGAAGCAGAGGCCAGCCTTGTCTACAGAGTGAGTTCCAGGACAGCCAGGGCTGCACAGAGAAACCCTGTCTTGAAAATACAAAACTTAGTTAAAAGAAATATAACTTTGATTTTTGTTTCATGTAATCTTACACATTTATATAATTTCATATGTTTATTTTGAGAATAGAGATAACTTTTTAAGCAAATTTTTCTTCAAAATATTGCAACCTAGAGTTACCTTTTGTGTTTCTATAAAAATTATTAGAGTAGCCTTATTAGTCCATTCATTATTAATCTTGCTAAAACATTCATTATGCAGATAGTTTCAAATAGGTCATCCTTCATATGCTTACTGTGGTGTAAGCAAAGAATATGAGGCTAGCAAGCGGTCTTGGTCTTGACAGGAAATCATAGGATAAAACATCTACTTAAACTATAGTAAATACAAAGTGAAAAATTTTGGATACTACAGAAGGACTACTGAAGATTCTGGTCTGGTTTGGTGGTGATAAAGGGCTACCACGGGTACAGGAAGATTTCCTTATTTCTTTCTTTTTGTTTGTTTTTGTTTTTGAGAAGGGTTTCTCTGCATAGCTCTGGATGTCTTGGAACTGCTTTGTAGACCAGGTTGGTCTGGAACTCACAGAGATCCACCTGCCTCGACATTCCAAATGCTAGGATTAAAGGTGTGTGCCAATACCATGCAGCTAGGAAGATGTCTTTAAGAATGTGCTTTTTGAGCTGACAGAGTAAGTAAATCAAGGAGGAAGGAGTGTTCCAGGCAGATGGAGCCTCGAGTAGTGGATGGAACCCTTAGCTAAACACTATTTTTCAAGGTGTAGAGCCGTATGTAAAGCCAGTTTAGCGAGTTGCAACTAGCATTTTTTTTAAATGTTTGTTTATTATTTATATAGTATTCTGCCTGCAGGCCAGAAGAGGACACCAGATCTCATTATAGATGATTGTGAGCCACTGTGTGGTTGCTGGGAATTGAACTCAGGACCTCTGTAAGAGTAGACAGTGCTCTTAACAACTGAGCCGTCTCTCCAGCCCACAGCTAGCATTTTAAAAGATGAACTAGGGCCTATAGAGAGAGCTCAGGGGCCAAGAGTACACACTGCTCTCGGAGAACTAAGTTTGGTTTCCAGTACCCATGTCAAGTAGCTTATAACTCGTGCTCCATGAGATCCAGCTAGCTTCTCTGGCCTCCGTGGACATCTGCACTGACATACATGCACACACACACACACACACACACACACACACACACACACCTGAAAGTAAACAACTATAAAAATAAATAAAGCACAAGATAGGCTAGAATAAGAAAATATATAAACATATCATATCGGTCCTTAGAATATGTCTTATGAAACCCAAATGCATTTATACATGCACTATACACAAAATGATATCCTCAATGTGTGTACTAGTAATAGTGGTACATAATTACCTCATGCTGTGGGTTACAGTTTAAAAAAAAAAAGGCCTGTAAATGAAAAGGGTGTGTGGTGAAGTGTGAGTCCAGATTTGCTTGCAGAGGCAGCTGGGAGCCTGCTATCATTTTGAACTTCTAGACTGTGCACATACATCTGTCCTTTAGAAAAGTATTGATCAAAGAAGGGATGCTAAGAGACTTAGGTTTTAGTGGCTCATGGCACATAAATGGAAGTAGACAAATCCTTAAGAAATTAGTATAGTAGATTAACAAATAATGGTAGTTTATTAGTTCCAGTAGCAGTAAAAGTAAGAACAGATAGATTAGAGAACTTTAATTGGGAACCAAAAATCTATTATGCCAAGTTGGTGTGAATAGACAAATATTGCTTACATATAACAAAGACTATTCCATGAGCATTTCTACTGTTGATTTCGTGGAGGTCATTGGTTGTTCTGTGATTCTGAAAGTATTCAAATACTCATAGCATACTTGGGAAACTTTTTAATGATGTTTGAGCTAATTTAATTCCTCTATTGTTTTTTGGTTGGTTGGTTTTGTTTTATTTTCCACAACAGGGTTTCCCTTTATAACCCTGGCTGTCCTGGAAATTACCCTGTAGACCAGGCCTCAAACTCAGAGATCCATCTGCCTCTACCTCTTAAGTGCTGAGATTAAGCATGACCACTACCGCCCTGCTATTGTCCCCCCTCCCCCTTTTTAATGAGACAAGGTCTTTCTACATACTTCTGCCTGTCCAGGAAGTTACTATGTAGTCCAGGCTGGCCTTGAACTCACAGAGATCTTCCTGCCTCTGCTGGGGAGTGTTGAGATTAAAGACGAATGCCACACCACCTGGCCCTCCTCTATTGTTTCTTTTCTGATTTCAAGAGATACAACCAAAATTAGGACTTTCAATTCTATAACAATAAAGATAAAAGAAAAAAAATTGAGTTCCACTAGATCAGGATTAAATATCTTAGCAGAAAACCCTTTGCTATTTTGCAATCTCTCTTAATCTTCATATGAGCCTGTAAGTTAATTGTATAGGTTATATATACATCTGGAAAATATTAGAGCTAAGATTAAAATACAAGTTTTTCTTATGACAAATATTGCCCTTTTACTCTATCATGCTGAAATTACTAAAATATATATACTCTTAAGTCACAAATTTATTTGTCCAATCAAGGTATGTGAAATTATTGGACATTGTTAGAGCTTCTCTCAACAAAGAAATACTCTTGACAGGTTTTGATAAGCTCCGTATATGTGCATGTATAAGCATTCAGAAAATTACTCTAGTTGAACTAATCTAACCGGCAGTGATCTCTAGAGTATGTTTCCATGAATGAACATCTCACAGTGAAGAGATGATCTAACAGATTGTGAGGTCATACAGCTAGTGGTAGAGAAAATTTTTTAAAATATTTCTCTCAAGACCCATCTCATTTTTAGTTTTGAAGACAATTCTGCAAAGGGAAAATATGACCGTCTGCTAAGTGATAGTTCGCAACTACCTTTACAATGAAAAAGAAAGACTCTGTGTCTTAAGAATTAAAGCCAGGTAGTTGTGAGCATACATTTTGGCATGAAGGCGTATCTAAGTTTGAACTTAAGTTATCAGTTGAGACTATAGAGGCATTTCAGCCCCTGAAGCTCGGGTTCCTTGCTTTGTGAAATGACAGGAATGGTTGCTTACACACCCCAGGTTTGCTTATCATAGCATTGTCAGAATTGTAGACACTTTGTGGCAGCTGCTGTCAGTACTAGCTCAGTGTTCCCTTATCTACAACTAGAGTGCTGAGGTGGGCTGTGGGCTGTTTGTGAAACCTAGTATATTTCTTGGCTGATATGGTATTTTTTCCCCCTCTCTTTTGTTTCTTGTCCCCCTAAGGATTTCAGTTTTACTGACTGTTAAATGAGAGGATGATTGCTCACAAACAGAAAAAGGCAAAGAAAAAACGTGTTTGGGCATCAGGCCAAGTCTCTGCTGCTATTACAACTTCTGAAATGGGGCTCAAGTCCGTAAGTTCCAACTCCATTTTTGATCCGGAGTACATCAAGGAGCTGGTGAATGATATCAGGAAGTTCTCCCATATGTTACTGTATTTGAAAGAAGCTATTATTTCAGGTTTGTCAACTTTTCTCAGTATTCTCACTGGCTAGTTTATCAAACTTAAATGCCGGCCTAGTTACGGATCAGTATGTGTGCAAGGGCAAGAGCAGGGCATGCTTCATTACTTTTTTAATGTCTGTGTCTGTCCCCCTCTCTCCCCCCCCCCAAATGTTAAATGCTTACAAGGTAAACATTTTTGTAATCAAATAGCAGTACAATACATAATAAAAGCCTTGTAACTGTGAGGGAACCAGAGCACAAAAGAAAAACTAGTTTTGGATTTCAGGCAGTTGTATATTTTACATTGGCTCACTGGAAAACCCTGAGTTACTGATCTGTGATAAGCAGGCCAACCTTTGTAATTTACATTGCTGACACTTTTGTCTAAAATTTGCTTTTCACACGTGTGAGTGGTTAAACGTTAAAATAGCATGTGTTGTACCTCGTCACAGTTCTATGACTATGTCCATATGCCACACAGAATAAAGATGCTTGTCTAAAATGGACTCACTGGGCCGACATTTAAGTCCTCATCTCCATTCTGAGTCTCACAGAACAATCCCTGCAGTGTAACTGGCTGCTAACATCAATTACAAGCCTGACTCCATGTCCTTATACAATAAGGGGCCACTGGCCCCTCTTTCCAACTACAGATTCTCACACAGTGAATTGGGTTCACTTAACAAATTGTTGAGCATTGCCATGTGTAAGGTGCTATCCTCAGTGCTCTGGAGGCTCTAACACTTAGGTGATGCTGCTAATGTCCACCAAGTGTTGAATGATAATGCTATATAAATGTGTGTGTGGTGACTTTTCTCCGCTGTAAGGAAAAAACGAAATGTGTGGTGAAATGGATGGAGTTGGAAATTAATAATGAGGTAATTCAGAAGAAAAAATTTGCTTTTCAGATTATTGACAAAATTTAATCCAAAATGGCACTTCAATGAATTTTTTTCTTAATAATGAACTTAATTATGTTTTGGTGATCTGTTATCTTCTTGAAATAAGGGATAAACACAGAATTTATTCTTTTATCTAGTTGAAATGAGTAATGAAACTGAGGTTTGATTCTCCTGACAGAAAGAACTGTACATCTCTGACTTGACTGGACCTAAGTCATTTACCTGTTAGTGTCACTTTAGTATCCATATTTGATATCGGTGACAATTAGTGGTTCAGAGACCATCTTCCTTTTTAGTGATAATTTGCAGTTCACAGTGACATCTCTAGTCAGAGAGCAAAGACCTCTGGTGTTCATATGATGCCTCTTGGGCCATCATAGAAATTTATCAGATTTCAGTAAGGATGTTTGAGCATATAACTAAAACATTTATTTTCAAAAACCACATCTTATTCTAGTGCTGAAATTTTAATTTCTAATCTAAATATAATCTTCAGGTTGAAATCACCAAATTATTGGACTAAAGTGGAAGGTTCAAATTTTTAACACTTAAAATTTGCCATTATAGATTGTTCTTTTGAGATTGTCTAAATATTAAAGAAGTTACTCACAGTCATGTTTAATAGCTTGATGTTGATAATTGGATGACAGTAAAACTACAAAAATACCCTAAACACATTATTATATTCCTAAGACATCTCAACAAAATGGCAAACCTGCAATTTATTCAAAGAAGTATGACTTCATTGTAAAGCCTTATTTTAAACTAGGTTACTATTTAAGCGGTGAGGTTTGGGGTTTTGTTTGTTCTGATGTATAGTCCATTACTGGTTGATTTTAAAGGCTATTTAAAATAATACCTTAGGTAATCAATTATTCACCTCAGCTTATGGTAGAGTATAATTTAATGTTTCCATCTAAGTAAGCTTTAGTTGATATAAATAAGAGTTGTGGTGGAATTTCTATTGGTATTTATTTTTTCTTGGAAAATTGTATTCTTTCAATTCTACATCTTGTATTGGTATCTTTAGTTTCACAAATTTAAAATGGTATTTTAAAACAAGGTGTATCACTTTTTATCTTTAAAAAAAATTATGAGTTTCAATATGTGAGTAGGCAGTCCAGGGGCTAGGAAGAAGATTCTCGCTGGTCTCGGTGGGAAAGAAAGGTGGTTGGTTATAAGATTTAGAAGGATACTACTGAGATAAAGGGGCACATGGAGCCTGGAAGTGGTGGGACACTCCTTTAAATCCAACACTCAGGAGGCAGAGGGAAGCACATCTCTTGAGTTCAAGGCCAGCCTGCTCTACAGAGTGAGTTCCAGGACAGCCAGGGCTACACAGAGAAACCCTGTCTCAAACCAAACCAAAACCAAAAACTAAAACAAAACAAAAAAGTGCATGTTGAAACAGATTTATTCAGTGAAATATAATTTAAAGGTTGGTATTCACATTATTCTTATAGTAAGAAAACTAGTACTTAGTAGATTATTGCTACTACCTCAAGCTTTTAAATTAGATTTTTGTTTTAATCAAATCACAGTGTTATGAGCCAGGCGTTGGTAGCACACATCTTTAATCCCAGCAGTCTGGCCATCCTGGTTTACAGAACAAGTTCCAGGACAGCCAGGGCTACACAGAGAAACCCGGTCTCAAAAAACCAAAACCAAACAACAACCAAACAGTATTTAGAAAAGTGGTCTGGTGCACAAAGTGCTTGCCATACAAGTATGAAAATAAAGCCGGGCAGTGGTGGCGCACGCCTCTTATTCCAGCACTCGGGAGGCAGAGGCATGCGGATTGATGTGAGTTCAAGGCCAGCCTGGTCGACAAAGTGAGTCCAGGACAGCCAAGGCTACACAGAGAAACCCTGTCTCGAAAAATAACAACAAAAACAAGTATGAAAATAAGAGTTTGGATGCTCAGAACCCACATAAAAGCCAGGTGAACGTGGTAGGCACTGGTAGTTCTAGCACTTGAGAGGGAAGGACAGATACGAAGGACAAGCTGCCTGGACTAGCTGTGCCGCACAGCGAGCTGTGTTCAGTTACAGACCCGCAAAGTGGCAGGAGCTCAGAGATAACCAGGGCAGCTTGAGGCCTCCGTGCACAGCATGCATGTGCATGTGTGCGCTCAGACAGAGGGACATGTGTGTGTGAGTGCCTGTGAAACAAGAGGCGCCAATGGAGAGAGATTGAAGCTGAACATAGTTCAGTGTATTTATCAAGTTTTGTGACTGGTGTGTGTGTGTGTATTATGACAAATTTTGCATTGAAGTTTCCTAAGTAGAGCTGTAAAGCTCATTTTAGTAGTTGAAGGACAAACTAGAAGAACTCAGTGATAGGAGTTGGAAAGATGGCTCAGTGGTTAAGAGCACTGACTGCTCTTCCAGAGGTCCTGAGTTCAATTCCCAGCAAGCACATGGTGGCTCACAACCATCTATAATGTGATCTGATGTCCTCTTCTGACGTACAAGTGTACATGCAGGCAGAGCATTGTATACATAATAATAAATAAATAAATCTTTAAATGAAAAAGAACAAAGTGGTTATCAAAGACCTTTCCATATTCCTCACAGATAGGAAATGTGTAGTTTCACTTGCATGGTCTCTCCTTCTCTTCCCTCCCTCCCCCCCCCCCAACTTCATGCACATGCTTTAGCTGACTCTAAATTTACAAATAAACGAGTTCCAGGGCGGCAGGCAGGGAGACTGGAGCTGACCCCTAACTCTGCCTAAGATAAGTGATGGAGTTCAGTGATTCTCCTTCCGTCACTCATTTCCACGGTGCAGTTTCCTGTAGTCTCACACAGTAGCAGGTGTGGGATTTTAAGTTTGAGATCTCTATCTAGTATCATTAAGGTACATTATGAATAATTACAGGGATAAATTGTACATCTTACTTTAAAAGGCCTAAGGTACTCGCTTATGCACATATACTTTGCATTTAATTATGTAGATTCATATGCTTAATTGTAGATTAGAATATATGTAATATAAGTCCTAATTTAGGTTTATAGTTGTCCCCCTTACAGGAATAATCTATCCTGCTTTCCAAATAGTAGATTCAAAAATATTCTCCTAGTTTATGCAGTAACTTTCAGAAGTTACCGTCGGATGTTTCTGGAACTGGAACAGGTACCAGCTACTGAATGTGGGTACCAGCTACTTGATGTGGGTGCTGGGAACCAAGCCCAAGCCTTCCACAAAGAGCAGCAAGGACCCTTAACTGCTGGGAATTTGAAATTTTAAAACCTTTTAATTACATAAAAGGAATACTGCAAAATGCCTAGGTTTTCTGCTACTTCATGTTTGAAAGTGTAGAAGGACATAAAATATATTTGAAGGAAAAACAAGTAGCGATGATTCCTGTAACTTTCCTTTTGTTTACGTAACAATTTTAAATGCATTTTAATCAGTTTACCATTCTAATTATGGTCATTTGTTCTCTGAGGTGTTTGTGTGTGTGTGTGTGTGTGTGTGTGTGTTGTGCTGTTTTGTTTTAGAGAGGGTCTTACTATGAAGCCCAGGTTGGCCTGGAACTAGTGACTCCTTTCTGAGCCTCTTCCTACTAGAGATTACAGGTGTGCCCCCCCCCCTCTTCTCTACTCTTAACGTATTTTTGTTTTTTAAATAGACAAGGACATAACAGATACAAGTTTATTAGGAAGCTAGACATGGTGGTGCACACCTTTAATCCCAGCGCACTAGGGAGGCAGAGGCAGGTGGATCTCTGAATTTGAACAGGCACAGAGTTCCAGGATAGCCAGAAGCCACACAGAGAAACCCTGTATCGAAAACAAAACAAATGGTGAGATTCAGATAAACTAGTTATCTGTTATCAAGTATATAAAAGAAAAGCCTTCAGAGGCTAGAGAAATGGCTCAGTGGTTAAGAGCACTTGCTGCTCTTGCAGAGGCCTCAGGTTCAGTTCCCAGCACCCATGTGCTGGCTCAAAACCATCTCTAACTCCAGTTCCAGGGGACCCAACGCTGGTTTCTTGAAATCACAGGCACACTGGTGGTGTACAAATGTGCACACAAGCAAAACACTCACATAAATAAAGTTAAAAAGTTATTTTTTATTTTGTAAAAACACAACTCTTAAAGTTGTGACTTCTAACACATCCTGTATTCTAGATTTGACAGAGCCAAAGTCATAAGAGGTAACATTGCTTCTAAAGCAAATTTTATTGAATAGCATTATTGATACATTAAATAGCATAGTCTGCTGTGATACATTCTACATGAATTTGCAATTTCAGTTAATATCCTGACTTGTAGGTTAACTCGGATTTTTTTCCATGTGATATGTAAGGAGGATGTGTAAGATCCTTTTCAGACTTAATTTTTAGCCTTAGTAGCTAATTGCAGCATCATAGTCTGCCAAATTTGTATATTAGAAACATTAAGCATCTCTATCTGTCTCCTAGAAGTAAATCTCTTTAGACGTGGCCTCAAATTTGTCCCTAAGAGGAGTTAATGTGAATGTTAACTGGGTGTGTTAACATTAGCAAATAGAACATGTAAAATAAATCACTAAGAAATGGAAAGTGGAATACAAGCAGCTCGCTTATTATACTTGTACCAGTTCTTACGGTATTTTGGTCTTGCCTAGAAAATACAGATATTTTGCACTTGCCTAGAAGGAGTTTATAGAATTTTAAAACCTTTATAATAACAACTTATATTTAATAGAAGTTAAAGCCTGCTAAATCACATATTACGGACACCTGTCATTAATCTATAACTTTTTTTCTTTTTTGTTTTTTTGTTTGTTTGTTTGTTTGTTTGTCTTATGAAACAGGGTCTCTCTGTGTAGCCTTGGCTGTCCTGGACTCGCTTTGTAGACCAAGCTGGCCTGGAACTCAAAGCGATCCACCTGCCTCTGCCTCTGGAGTGCTGGGATTAAATGTGTGTGCCACCACACCCAGCTCTTAACCTATAACTTTTTAAAGCACATGGCAGTTTATCATAGACATTCAGAACCTGGACGTGTGCCTGTAAGGCCAGGACGTGGGAGGCAGAGGCAGGAGGGTGGCTCAAGGTTATGCATGTAGCAAGACCCTATCCCAATAAGACAACCGCGAACTTCAGAGCTAATGCTTGCAGTGCAGTCCTCATTAGGCCTCTTGCTGGGTACCTGTAACTCCGAGCCAGGGTGTTTCTGCTCCTTGCAGCCCCGTTACCACGTCTGGGAAAAAGTCCTATGGCACATTTATTGCTTGAGTTCTTCCATGTAAAACTCTTGGACAGTGCTTTAAGTCTACTGCTAGTAATTTTAGAGTTCCCAGGTAGTGAGGTGAAGAAAGCTGCTGATCCTCAGGGTTCACAATTGTCCTGTAAATTCTGAAGTCATTGCAGCCTTTTCTACTTTTTGTAGAAGTGTGCTACTGATAAGTTCTGACGCTGCTTGCTTGTTGTTTTCACTGAGCTCCCTACAGAGGTTAAGCTGAATTAACCAAACCACTTTTAAAAAATTGGTCCATTTTTCTTTTTTTTAATCAAGGAAAACACCATGATTTTTTCCATATATTTACTTAAGCATTTCCATGACGTGTTTGCAGTGTAAACACTGTGCTATTGTCTTATTGCCTGAGAACCAAAAAGTAGAGCTGACTGGTCTGTTTTCACTTGATAAGTTGAATGTAGCAAAAAATAAATGACGCTAACGGGCGAAACAATAGATTAAAGTTCAGTTTGCCCCATTAAAGGGGTAAACACACAAACACTGGACACTATTGTGCTGTTCTAGAAAACCAGGTAAGCTTCTTTATCTTTACACTGTATAAGTCCACAAAGGGCAGACCCGACATTTATAACGTGGCCATGCTCAAACTTGCCTTGTATTTATTCATAGGACTAAATAATAGTACACGTAAGTTGACAGATACAGAAATATTTTAATGCAGTGTATCCTGATTATTTGACTCCCAAGTTATTTATTAATATTGATTTTACAATAGATTGGAATTCAAACTTTACTCTTTCTTTTTTATTAACCAAAATATTGTGGGACCAGGCTGTAGGAGTGTTTGTTAGTAAATCTGTGGAAAGCATCTCTTTTTTTCAAAGCCATTTTGTGTGAATGACTTATAGATTCACTTGAAAGAATCTTACTTGTAGGCATTAAGACAAGAGGCAGATTTATTTATTTATTTATTTATTTATTTATTTATTTATTTATTTTAGTTGATAATTCATGGCAACCTTAAGAGGTAGGCAGAGGAGATACTTTTATTGGTTCTCTTTTACTGATGATGAATACAAATTCAAAAAGCCCAAGATTCAATTGCAAAGAAGTGGCAACCTGGGTTGGTTTTCTTAATCTAAGTCTATAGGTTTCCACCACATGTGGCAGTCACCCCAACAACTACTACTAGTACCACCACCACCACCTCCTCCTCCTCCTCCTCCTTCTCTCTTTTTTTTTTTTGGGGGGGGGGGCAATTGTAGAAAGGCTTTCTCTGTAGCCTTGGCTATCCTGGACTGCTTTGTAGACCAGGCTGGCCTCGAACTCACAGAGATCCATTTGCCTCCCGAGTGCTGGGATTAAAGGCATGCGCCACCACACCTGGCTTCAGCTCAACTTCTTGCTTCCATTAATTGTGCCACTGGTCTTTTGTTTTATTTATTTATTTATTTATTTATTTATTTATTTATTTATTTTGCTTAGTTTGGTTTTTGAAGGGGAGATACTTGGTGTTGCTTAAAGGAACCATTTAAGCTCCTGAAGTTTTGAAAAGTTGCCAGTTGGGTGGTAGGATCGGAGACCTTTTCCTAATAAAAATAATTGGAGGTAGCTTTACTGTAAGGGGAAGAAGGTTTGGTGTAAGTGAAGCTTCTTTTCTTTGAACAATGCATGGAACAGATAGTTGAGGGCTTGCTAATTTGTAAAGTTAGTTACCCAGATACACTAATGTCTTAGTAGACTCCTTGTGGTTAGCCTTCTATTTAGATTCCTATTGATTTATAGACACTTTCAGAAATTCCTGTTAAATCATAGGGGCCTGGAAGTATTTAGAGCACAATTTGAGGTTTTATGACATGTATTTTAAGTAACTCAGTCACTACCTTTCCGTATGTTGACATGGAACAACTTCAGTATGTGTAAGGGCTTCCTGCGGGGGAATAAAACAGTTTCAGGTTGGTAAGCCATGCATACTGATAGTTCCTGGGATGTTCTATGGAATTTACACAAAAGAGAAGCAAACCCTCCAGTAGAGCACATACTGCAGTTAACGCTTAAAGAGAACACATGGGTTTTGAATCACAGCAGATGGTCAGTGAGCCCCCAGGCTTTGGTATGTGATGAGACAGCACGTGATGGGAGTGTGTGGTAAAGAAAGAGTGTTCACACCATCACATCACAGAGCTCCAGCACGTGATGGGAGTGTGTGGTAAAGAAAGAGTGTTCACACCATCACATCACAAAGCTCCAGAGCAGAGAGAAAGGTCTGGGGTCTTACAGTTGTCTTCCACGGCACTTCCTCGGTGACTTTGTAATTGTTCACTAAATCTTTCCTTCTAAAACAGTGGCTCTCAACTTTCCTAATGCTGCCATCCTTTAATACACTTCCTATGTTGTGGTGACACCCAACCATAAAATTATATTTGTTGTGTTTTCATCATTGTAATTTTGCTACTGTTATGAATCAAAATATACATATCTGTGTTTTTCTATGGTCTTATATGACCCCTGAAAAAGGGTCATTCTACCCCCAAAGGGTCATGATCCACAGGTTGAGGACTGCTGTTACTGTCTCTTCTCTGGCAACAGTGCTACCCTAGGACCATCCCTTTAACAGATAGGCCTGTCATCCTCACATTTCTTTCTTGATAGTGCGGTTAATAAGGGGAATATTTGGTGTAGAAGGGAGAAAATGCTTTTGTTTTTATCCTGAAGATAGTTTTTCTTTGTGGTTATTATCTTTCACTGTTTCTTTAAAAAGTTATGTAATTATGAAATAACTTATATTTACAATTTTTGTTGTTCAAATTTTGCCTCCAAAGCTGAATGATGTTCTTTCTAACTGCCTACCTAATAAAACTGCGGAACACCAAATGAGACAGTATTAAGTATTTTGAGACAGTATTTTCTTTAAATTTTTTGTTTTTGTTTTGTGGTGGACAGGGCATAGGATTCGTATCAAGACAGATCTCTGTGTAGCCATGGCTGCCCTCAAACTCAGAGATCTGCCTGCCTCTGCCTCCTGAGTGCTGGGATTACAGGTGTGCGCCACTGCACCCGGCCCAATTTTTCACCATTAACAACTAATCAAACTTTTGTAAAAAGCAAAAAATTCATGAAAGATCTGTGTATCTTACTATAAGTAAATTACATCCTAGTTTCAAACTGTGTAGATCAAATAATGCTCCTTACACATACACCTGTGGGTTACTGGTTTCTAATACTAGTTCATGCAGAGAATCAATTCCAATGTGCAAACTTAACCTTTCAAAGACTTTTATGGGATTTCAAGTTTGTTACCATGTATAATAAAGACATAAGGCAGGCGTGGCCCTTTTTAGTTGCCTTGAGAAGTCTGAAGAGCATGTTTAGATTAAGAAAAATGAAGACGTTGTGCTAACTGGCCACACTGTGATAGCCTTTGAAATCCTTCTGTGCTGCTGCTGTTGTTGACGACAATGATGATTGTGTGCACTTGTGTCACAGAACACATCTGGAGTCTGAGGACAACTTTGGGGAGTCGTCTCCCTTCATGTAGGTTCTAGAAATTGAGTTTAGGTTGCCAGGCTTTCAGAGCAAGCACCATTACTCACTGTCATCCCACTAGTCTGCTTGTGCTTTTTTGTTTTTGTATTATTTTGTTTATCTTTTGTTTTGTTTTTTTTTTGAGACAGGATTTCTCTGTGTAGTCCTGGCTGTCCTGGAACTCATGTTGTAGACCAAGCTGGCCTTGAACTCAAGAGATCTGTCTGCCTCTGCCTTCCAAATGCTGGGATTAAAGGTGTGTACACCACCACCTGGCTTAGGCCTGTTTTATAACAGGGCTAGTGTAACTCAGGCTGGCCTCAGAGCAAAGCTAAGCATGACCTTGAACTTCTACTTATCGTCTGCTTCCACTTCCCAGGTACTTGGATCATAGGCTCGTACCACCATGCCTGGCCCTAAATCCTTAATGAATTGAGTGACAAAGGGTTTTCTGAACATGCTAATAAGTAAATAAATAAATAAATATAAAAATAAAATGTATATAATTGCAATAGCTAAAAATAGAACTGAATGTGTAGTGGGCAGAAATCATGAAACCAGCATCTACATGTCTTTGTAGCTTAGGTTTCTAGAACTTTGTACTGGAAATTAATTTTTAAATTTTTTTTGTTTTTCTTTTAAAGACTGTTTTAAAGAAGCCATTCATATACGTCTGGATGAACTTCTTCGTGTTTTAAAATCTATAATGAATAAGCATCAAAACCTCAATTCTGTAGAACTTCAGAATGCTGCAGAAATGCTTACTGCAAAAGTGAAAGGTAAGGAAAACTTACTGAGGGTGGCCGCTGAGGGTGAAAGGGATCCAGTGACACATTTACGTTTCAGTCTATACTAACTGTATAGCCACCTCCTTAAGGTATTTTTAGGAATTGTCTAAATAAGGAATTTCTGTATATTTTGATATATAAATATTCCCAAGTCACACCTAAAAGATTTCTTTCCATGAAAAATAAAAACTGTTAGACGTGGTAACATTCTTACTCAACCAACAGCCAGTGTTTAAGGTTTCAGTTTTGGGCATGAGTTCCTCTTCTTCGAATTGGTTATTACTGTCTAAGGATCCTTTGCTATGTGAAGACGGTGGTATTAAAAAAAAAAATGGACATTTGTAGTGTCTTCAAATGGAGAAGAACAAGGCTCGGTTTGCTATGTGAAAATGAAATTGCAATTTTAATTTCATCAAGTATGTGTGGAGATACATTATAGAACATACATTAATGTGATCTAAACAGACTCAAGAATTAGGGCATTGACTCCTGTAAAGACATCCACTTGAAACTGTTAAAAATTATTCTGGACTACAATATATAAGAAGGACTGAGTGAAGGGAGGACTAAAGAGATTAGGAAATTGTGAGAAATAGTTACCTAGATGAAAAATGAAGCCGTGAGCTTGATAGACTGCAGGACATGTAACTGATAGGATGTCAGGGATTGCAGAGATTGCAAAGTTGAAGACGTAGACTTGTGCCAGTGGAAGGGAGCTCTGCAGGGAAATAGAGGGCTGCATGAAGCCAGGGTCAGAAGTGGACAGCCAGAGGAGCGTCTGCCAGGCAGGGAGAAAAGTCATGGACCTTCAGGGTTTTTTAGAAGTGCTCATCAGAGCAAAATGCCACTGACAGGACAACAGGTTTCCAGTAGTGGCACTATAAAAAAGTGGTAGCAGTGATGTGTGGAACGTCAGAGGCAGACAAGTGGCAGGTGTCACAGGCACCAAGGTGGCACAGTAAGCTCCCATCATCCATCCTGGATGAAGGACAGACTCACCAGAAGGAGAGGTTGCCAGTCCAGAAGTTTGACAAGTCACGTGCAGGCGTTACAAATGACCTGTGGCTTCAAGGGTGAGGCTATTGTGTAGGTCGGCCCCTGTGTGAGAACTTTGGGTGTGAAAAAGCTGGTGAGAGTGGTGAATGTGCCCATTCAGAAAGGGAAGAAGCCAGTGTCAATGGGTAAGGCAGAAAGGAAATGAAAACCTTTTAATAAAAATGTAGCCTATATCCACCCCCCACCCCCACTCCTACCTTTTCTGACTTTAGGCTTTTCCTGTTTGTGTGGTTTCCTTTTCTATTTGAAGCACTGGGAGAGAAAGGGTGCTGTAGACAGTTTTAAGTGGGAAACATGGGTCGCTTGTTCTGTGGCTCTTAAAAATGTGCTTAGTAACCAAATTTGTTTTCAAGTGGGTTGTTTACCAGTGCCATTTAACTTTACTTAGATAGGGAAATTTGTGTCTATAGATAGTAAATTTTCCATGCTTGGAAATAGCGACTTAGCTCAATTGTTGTCAGTGGCTATTGTGTGCAGTCAGGATGTCCTGGGGGAGGAGTGCACCAGCGTGCGGCTGCTGTCCACATTCCAGAAACGGACCTGGAGACAGAGGTCTCTTTTTAACTTTGAGGTAAAGCGATCTTTTGAATATTATTTCCCACCATGAATGTCTTATACTCAGAATTAGTGGCACTGTTTTTTGCTTTGGTATTGGATGAAATTGGAAAGAGGAAGATATGATGGATTTGTCAGTGGAAAACTGTTTCTGTAGGATTCCATCGAAACCGAAAATGTTAAAAGGGTTTTTTGCTTTTGCTTTTGAGGCCCTCCAGAAATACTGAGTGACCTGCACAGTTGAAGTTAAATCAGAGTTTACTTATTAGTAATTTAGTTTTTCAAAACCCGAGAAGACAAGAAATAGGTAGAAGCCATTTCAGAATGCAAGAGGCAAACGGTCTAAATGTATTGATATTTCCAGCTTTGGGACAGGAAGTTCCTTTTTTTTTTTTTTTTTTTCATTTTGGGGAGAAACTTCAAGAAAAACTATTGTATGATGGATCAGAGAGCTGCAGGATTGAAGCATCGTCTACATCTGTAAAAACAGCAGTGGCTGAGCAGCTGTCTTCCTTTGCATGTGTTAACTGCAAATACAGTTTTACAACTGCAAATACAGTTTTACAAATTGCCTTACTGTTCAAAACGAAACTTTAAAAAAACAAAACCATAGAACAGAATAACCTCAGGGCTATATAATCTTGTTTGTGTTGCCACAGGTTTGAATTCACACAATATATCTAGTTGTTATACATGAAACAGAATCTTCCCGTTGCTTTTTTTTTTTAACTGTAAGCATGGATTTACCTTGTAATAACTTTAAAAGAAAAATCCTTAGCTTTCTCCCATTTGTCCAGCAGTGATTTGTAGTTCCTGTGTCTCTTTCTGTTCCCAAGCAGGAAGTTCAGTTGACAAAATATTTGCAATGTGGTAGGAGAGATACAGCCTGTTTCTGAAGCAGATAAAAACATCTTCAGATGTCAGTAATTTATGATGTATTTAGTATTTTCAGCCGCTTAGGTCAGGTTTACTTATAAGTGAAAAGTAATTTTGTATATTCATAAGTTTGGCAAACAGAAAAAAACAGACCTTAATCACACACACTACATTGTTGAAGCAAATCTAATTTTTCAACATGTAGTTCATTCATACAGTTGAAAATGCAGATTGCTTCAGCGGATATCCAATAGTGAAGCTTTCTTTGCCGTTAGAACCTTAGCCATTCATCCTAGCCCTGAGGTAGATCGTGACTGCACCGATTGCTGCCACACACAGATACAAGCAAACGCCTGGACAGTCTCCTTCTTCATCCTTGCATTCAAATGATAGTATTCTGCTCCTTGCTCATTTGTCTGCCCATAGACTGTTTCTCAGTTCTTCAGGTTTTATTTTTTTTCAAAGTTATGTGGTGACACATAATGTTGATGTGCTATAATTTAACCATTTCATTCCCAGTAGATGTTTACATTGCGTCCTGCTAATGAGCCTATGCATAGCCATGTGAATTCTTAGTACTTAGGTATTGAGAAAGTTTATGACTTTGGACACTGCCAAATAGATGTCCTCTCTGAAGGGCTGCCTGCCCTCTGATAGTGTGAAAGGAACTGGTTCCCCACCTCTGTTGCAGTGCTGGTTACCAAGATTTGTTACCCAGGCTCTTAGAACTGTTGTCTTGTGTAGTTAGAGCTGCGTTTTCCATTTTGAGTGCAGTTTAGTATGTTTCAGAGTCATTTCTACTACATGTTTTTATTTGAATTGGTCTATTACCTGATTTTCTCTTAGTGTTTGATATTTTTAAAATATAATTAATTCATAGAAACTCTTCACCTTTCTAACAATAGCTCTTCAATATAGGTTATAATTTTACTTATTCTGTGATTTTTTTTTTAAAGCATCGGTCTTTTTGTGTTTGCGAGTTTTAGTTATTGGGGTGGCCTTCCTTAATCTGAAGCTTCACCATTCTCTAGATCATTTTACCTAAAGTTTTTATGGTATCATTTAAGTTTATTTGGAGAAACAAAATGTGTTCTTTTAAATCAGTGGTTCTCAATCTGTGGGTCACAATCCCTTTGGGGGTGGTATATCAGATATTTACTTATGACTCATAGTAGTAGCAAAATTACAGTTATGAAGTAGCTACAAAAACAATTTTATGGTTGGGGTCACGATGACGTGAGAAACTGTATTAAAGGGTCATAGCTTTAGGAAGGTTGAGAACGACTGCGTTAGAGGAGGCCAGGGGTAGTAGGAGTGAAAAGAAAGGAAAAACATTTTATAATCAAAACTGAGCTAAACAATGTATGGGGAAAAAGCAAGCGCAAAGTAGAAGAAACATGTGAAAGAAGCTCTTGGAAGTGTTGGATGTAGCATTCAGCACCTGGAAAGTGACTCCTTGGCAGTATAATACAAGTGAAGTTCTAAGCAGGGACCACACGGGGACTGGGCCCCCCAGCCGCCCCCCCCAGACAGATGTAGCTGACGGGCAGCTTGGTCCTCGTACCCCTTACCACCTGGTTAAAGGAATGTGGGCTGCCCGCGAGGCCTGCTATTCCGTCACTTCCCCCTGGCAGGGCTGCTTCGGTCCTGATGCGGCTTGACATGCTGGGATGGGGAGGGGGCTCCCCTTCTCTGAGGAGTCGAGGAGGGTGGATAGGGGAAACAGGGAGGGATGGTGGGACCACGAGGAGAGGAAGGAGGGGGCTGTGACTGAGATGGAAAGTGAATAGTTAATTTTTAAAAAAAGAAGAGAAGTTCTCTGGAGATAGTAAGGTATAGAGGGAAGAGCCTAAGATGTCTACAGAACTGAGGGAGGGTGCGCACAGCTCCTGAAGTCCAGCCACTTAATGTTTGTTTCTCATTCTGTCCTAAATATGCTACTTTGCGTGTAAAGAAAGGAAATTTAGATTATGTCCGCATCGGAAGTGGTCACAATCAGACTTGAACCCATGTCTGGAACTCCAAAGCTTTACTTCTTCCATGTACTATAACGAATACCTTTTAAGAGAGTTAAATATTTCATGATGGAAGGACGTGGTTAATTTTGTAACAAATAGTAATTACGGCTAATATTCTTTAGGATTGACGATACTGTGTGGCAGACGTTGTTAAACTCTTTACAGGGATGATGTCATATAATCATCCCAGTTCTGAGATGAGTAAACCTGTCAGGTGAGCTTCCCTCAGTAGATAAGGAGCCGCAGTGAGAGGTCTGTGCAAGGTTCTGCCCGTACTGAGTGGTGGGAGAGCTGCAGGTTGAGCTGAGTCAAGGAGACTGAAGACTAAAGAGACCTGTTTCCACTGGCGGCCAGTTGATGCAGATGGCGCTGTTTGATGGCACAGGGTTCCAGTGTCCTCTAGTTCCCACAGCAACCTTTGAGTGTGTAATTATTCCCACAGTCAATGAGGAAACTGAGGCTAGAGGTGTTAATGTCGTCTGCATAGTAAGAGACAAAGCTGCGGCTCGGCCTGGGCAGGCTGTTCGTAGAACCTGTCTTCTCACTTAGGAGCCAGCAACAAGATCTGGAGGGCCAAGTGGAGTTTTATGGGAACACAGGCATTTTTATTTATTTCTGTATGGTCTGTGGCTTTCTTCAGCAGAGTGTAAACCCAAACATTTCCTGAAAATTAGAGATGTTTGCTGCCTGGCTTTTTATAGAAAAAGTTAAACCATTGAACTGAGTGAGTTGATTAATCATAGTGAAAGCAAGACCGTCATTAACTATTGCAGAGATTGGTAGAGAAAAGGGAAACGAGATTGGCTAGGGGCTCAAGAAGAAACATGGTAAAATAAAATTTATCTTTCAATTAGCAAGGATTTTGAGCATTTCCTTAGGAAAAAAATGTTAATTGAATGAGATCTAGGGAAAGAAGGGAGGAGGAACATTGTTGGTACAGGGTTCTGAAGAAACAGAATGAGAAGACAGATTACTGGAACAAAAAGGATGAAGCATATTAGAAATACAAAGCAGCAGTGAAAGGGAGTTATATTTACTGTAGCTTATGTCCTATAATATGGTTGTGTTACCAAATGTCCACTTGAAAAGAACTTACACATGTTGCTTCTGGGTAGAGTTGTACAAAATGTCTGTCTTGTCAAGTTGGTTGATAAGTATCATTCAGAACTCTCTGTCCTTTATTTTATGTTTTTTGTCACTTACTGAGAGGAGTATTGAAATATCTGTCATTGAGACTGTATTCATTTCTCACTGTGGCCATATCAGTTTTTGGTTTGAATTTTGCAGCCCTATACAATTATAAATGTACACAAATTGTTATGTCCTTCTGCTTAACTCCCCTTTAGTATTATGACACTTTAAAAATAACCACTGGGCAATTCCCTTGTTTGGGAATCTACTTTGTATAATATTAGGCAGTAAAGTGGGGCAAGTGTAAGCTTCTCATAGTTTCCTTTTTGTTTCTTTGTTTTGATTTGTTTTTTGATACAGGGTTTCTCTGTGTAGCTCTGGGTGTCCTGGACTTGTTTTGTAGACCACACTGGCCTCAAACTCAAGCAATCTGCCTCCTTCTGCTTCCTAAGTGCTGGGATTAAAGGCATGTGCCACCATACCCAGCCATGATTAGTTTCTTGTTTGTAAATTTTCTTCTTTTTAGTGAGGTGTAGTGGCATATGCCTTTAATCCCAGCACTTTGGGATACAGAGGTAGGCAGATCTCTGTGAGTATGAGGCCAGCCTGGTCTGTAAAGCAAGTTCCAGGACAGCCAGATCTACACAAGGAAACCTTGTCTTAAAAAAAACAAAAAAACAAAAGTGAAGATTACTGCCTTTTTTACTGTCTTAGAAATTGTGTATTCTTCGATTTGTTTGCTTGTTTGTTTGTTTTTAGTTATTTCAGGCAGAAGTAGAATCTGTTTCTCCAACTTGACTAGAGCAAAGGTCTAGAAATATTCTTAAAATTATTTGCACTGGCTGGGCACGTGGCACACTAATCCCAGCACTTGGAAAAGCAGAGGCAGGCAGATCTCTGTGAGTTCGAGGCCAGCCTGGTCTACAAAGTAAGTCCAGGACAGCCAAGACTACATAAAGAAACTCTGTCTCAAAAAACAAAAACAAATTTTTTTAAAAATTGCACTTTCTTAAGTTTTTCATCTTGTTTTAAAGGACATTTAGAAAAGATTTGATTAAAAGTAGGGACTTAATTGTCCCCACCCCAGAGCGTACAGAGATGTATTCATATACAGTTCTGGTTATAATTTCAGGAGTTCTTGTTTCCTAGCCATATTTGTATATTTGAATCAACATCTGAAAAAATAGAGACCTGTGAAGTCTGAGTCTTTGGTGATGGAGCAGTTTTTCAAACTACAGCCAAGATTTAAAATAACCTGTGAAGCATAGGGTGCCTTTCCAGCTCCCCCACCTGCGCTTTGTGAGCAGAGTGGAGCGGGAAGAGATAGAGCAGGGACCACAGGAACACGGTTTACTGAAAGGAAAAAAAGACCAATTCCACCTTCAGATTTTGCCTTGGCAAATTATGTCTTGTTTTTTTCCAATTTTAGTGTATTTGCTGCCAAAGCGAGCACCATGTCTTGGTTTTTAACAACAGTACATAGAAGGAAGCTAAAATAACTTTGTCCCATTGTATTTCATAATATTTATTAACAAAATGCAATATGTTATAAAATCCCTATTATAAACAAAGGGCAATTAAGTCAGTTAATGTGTACTTTGGATCCCAAGAGCCTGTTGATAGGAACAAAAGCTATGTATGAGTAGGATTTTAACTTTTCTAAAATACCGGTTTTTTAAATGTGATGCTATGTTGTACACTTTATGACATTCAAAATGTATCTACGACTCCTGTCGTTGGTAGTTTATATTTTGTACTTCAAAGTGACTTCAGTGGGCCAACATCTTTAGTTCTTTTTAAAATGCCAGAGAGAGCTGCAAGTGAGAAAACAACAACAAAGACAGAATACTCCATAAAGAGGTCAGCGCAGCATGGTCTCAGTGACTGCAGACTGATTTCACATTGAGTCACTCTTTAGATGTGCTAGATTATGTAATGCATACAGTAATCAGCTTGCTAGTCAATCTACTTCCACACAAACTGATGCTTTTGCACGATTTCCTTAATAAAGAACTTAAATATCCTGTTTTTGAACCTTTTAATAAGCCCTTTGAAGCAATAGTGATTCCAGGAGTAAATGATTTTGTATCAGTGTAGTGTTAAGTGTGCCTTCCTCCACTTAATGCAACTGATCTTTGCTTATAGCTGTGAACTTTACAGAAGTCAACGAAGAAAACAAAAACGATCTGTTTCAAGAAGTGTTTTCCTCCATTGAAACTTTGGCATTTACCTTTGGAAATATGTAAGTAAAGACCGTCATTGACGTTACTAAATGGCTCAGTGGGAGGGGAGAGCCCGGAACTTTGGGATGGATGGAAGGCAGAGTATGAGACAGTGTCACATACCAGCACAGCTTGGGGGGGGTGTGGGGGGAGGGGTTGCTCCCTCGTGCTTCCTGCCTGCGTTTGCAAGTATTTGTAGAGCTCCTGTGCTTTCTGGGGTGACATTCCTAGGTATTTGCTAAAACAGTTTATTTTAGATGACAGACTGACAGTTAAGAAACACAGAGTGTAATGCTTTTTTGTTTTTGTGCTTTTTCCCCCCTCTCTCTGGATAGCCTTACCAACTTCCTTATGGGAGATGTAGGCAGTGATTCTATACTGCGGCTGCCCGTTTCTCGAGAAAGCAAGGTAGGTGAATTTTTGTGAAAACAAAGTCTAATATTTTTAACTTACTATCACAGCCGTTTCCTCATACTTAACTTAGTATTATTCTGAGAGTTTAAACTTTATAAATTACCTTATCATTTTGAGGCCAAAGAAAACAGATTAATTTTGTATGCCATAAAATGGTCAGTTTTTTTGGTTGGTTGCTTGGGTTTTTTTTTGGTTGGTTGGTTGGGTTTTGAGTGATGATTTGGTTATTCTTTTTTTTTTCCCTTTTTCTTTCTTTTTCTTTTTTCTTTTTGTCTTCTTTTTTTTGGTTTTTTCAAGACAGAGTTTCTCTGTGTAGCCTTGACTGTCCTGGACTCGCTATGTAGACCAGGCTAGCCTCGAACTCACATCAATCTGCCTGCCTCTGCCTCCCAAGTGCTGGGATTAAAGGCGTGCACCACCACACCCAACGATTATTCTTTTCTAAGTGATACTGTATTATGAAAATAGCTTTAACTATTGATGAATCTATGTTATGTGGTCCAAAATTATAGCGAGGTTTTTTTTTTGGGGGGGGGTGGGTATATTGGTGTAGGTACACATCCATGTTTGAGCATGTGATAGCCAGAGATGGACATAGAAAATAGCCTTCTATCCCCTTTTTATAGAAGGGCAAACTAAGGTTAAGTAAACCGAAATGTGCAGACCGATGCTATCCACCAAAAGCTGAGCACAGACGCAGGTGCCTTTGATCCCTTCTCATTGAATCTGTACACACTGTATTGCCCAGCCATGTATACACGATTCATACATGAATTTATTCAGCCACATGCTCTTAGTCCCTCAGTACTTGGGAGGCTGAGGCAGGCAGATGTCTGTGAATTCTAGACCAGCTTGGTCTGCACAATGAGTTTCAAGCCAACCAGAGCTACATAGTGCGATCCTATCTTCAAAAATAAAAATAAAGGAAACAACAACAAAAACCCAAAACCAACCAACCAAAAAATTTAACAATTAGGATTAATATATATATATTATATATATATATATATATATATATATATATATATATATATATATTATTTATTTCCCCTTTGTGGCCTTAAGAAGATGACATGAAGCCCTCTGGTCTAGAAGACAGAGGCATTAACCCTTTCTTATGTGCATGGTCATTGTCAATATCATCACTAATGTCACAGCTTCTACTTCCATGCTTGGTACCTGGCCACAAGCAACTATTTATTGTAAGGTGACAAAGTCATAGATCAAAGCATGTTTCTCTGCAATGGTTTCACCAAATTCACAAATAAAATTTAGAAGATGTAAAAGAAAATGTACTTCCTTCAGGCTACATTCCATAAATAGGATGATATTTTTAAGCAGTGTCTAATAAGGTGTAGCCATTACTTACATGATTCTTTAAATTTAAATTGATAAGTAAAATTAAAACTTTATTTTATAGTTGGTTGGCCATATTCTAAATGTTCAAGTAGCTACCTGTATCTGGTATCTGCTGCATATGTAAACACAATATAATAGGCATGGCATTTCCATCATCACAGGAAATTTTGCATTTAGCTGTCCAAAAAAATGTGAAAAGGCATGTGTACCTGTGATAAAATGGTAAAAGATGGCTGGGTGGTCTCTGAGTTTGTGATGCTTCTTTAACTTTGGAGCCTTTTTAGATCTGTGGAATTTGAAGTTTAATATGGATTCATTGATTTTAATTAATTAGATTAGATGAGTTTTGTTTATTGTTGAATCTTGGGAACTATAATTCTTGCAGTGTTATGGTATTTAATTAGACTTCTTAGGCCTCTGAGTTTTAAATACTTGAAATTCTTGAACAAGAATTATGTCAGAGTAATAAAGCGGGGGACAGGATTCTGGAAGCGGTGGTTGGTTATGTTCTGCTCTAATCTTAAATTTGTTTCTTCCATGTGTTCAGTCTTTTGAAAACATTTCTATGGACTCTGTGGACTTACCCAGTGAGAAAGGTAGTGCTCAAGATTTTATTGAACATTTGCATTTTCTTTCATTAAGTATTATAAAATACACTTAATCTCTTTGTACTTTGTAATCTAATATATTTATTTTTAATATAAAATTATATAGGAAGTTTTTCATATAAAACAAAACTTGTTTGAGTAGATGATGTGATAATGTAAAGTGATCATAATTACACACAGATTGTAGCTCAACAGATAATAGAAATATGCATTAAGATAAAAATACAGGGGCTGGAGATGCAGCGGCTTAGTGGCTGAGAGCACTCACTGCTCTTGCAGAGGATCCGGAGGAGGGTCCCAGCCCATATGGCAGTCCAAAACCATCTGCAACTCTGGTTTCATGGGATCTGATGACCCTTGCTTCTGGCCTTGTGGGCACCAGGCATGCATGTGATACACACAGACTTGCAAGCAAAACATATAAACATATAAAGTAAAAATTAATAAAATTTTAAAGATAAAGGTACACTGTAATTTGAAGTATAAACAATGGCCTTTTAAAAACTTATAATTTGAATTTGTAACCAGTTTTTGTTGATTAATTCCTAAGGAGCTAAGCACTTCTTTTTATAGACTAATTATGTGCTCATACTTAAACTTATTTTGATGTTTTTATTTTCAGGAAATTTTTCCCCTATAGAACTAGACAACTTGCTATTAAAGAACACTGACTCGATAGAACTGGCTTTGTCATATGCTAAAACATGGTCAAAATATACCAAGAACATAGTATCATGGGTTGAAAAAAAGCTCAACTTGGGTGAGTTCTCTATTAGCACTAAATTGTGATTCATTTTCTACAGACTGAGGTGTTATGATTTCTAAATAGTGGTTATTTCATCTTAAATAGAATTAATTTTTTTCTTGAACGAGGATTTATTACACTAGATATATGTACCATACATTTTTGTGGCCTCCTAGATGTAGGCACACAACAAACAATGCTGTCTCTGCCTTTAGGTTTTTTGGTTTTTAGAGATGGGATCTCTGTGTAGCCTTGGCTGTCCTGGACTCACTTTGTAAACCAGGCTGGCATCGAACTCATAGAGATCCGCCTGCCTCTGCCTCCTGAGTGCTGAGATTACAGGCTTGTGCCACCGCCCTGCTGTCTCTGCCTTTAAAGAATCCTTCAAAGTATATAATCACATAATATGGTAAGAGGAGAGAAGAGCAGCAGTGGATGCAAAAACAGAAAGAAAGGAAGCCTGGCAGAAACAGCTAAGTAGCTAAAGTTAATATAGTGTTTCACAGCTGAAAAAAAATGATTCCATATCCACTATCTGACCTGACCCCCTAATACTTGGAAACCCCCATTTCCCTAAGGGGCATAGCAGATTAGTTTGCAAACGTGGCATATTTGGAGGGAAGTAGGATTCAGCAGTGCCATGCTCATTCTGCACTCTTGACAGCTGAGGGGCAGGCATGTGCGCTCCGAACGTTCCCCAGTTGGTCCTAACGAGCAGTTAGATTAAGAGTTACTTCCTTCTGTCATGATGCATACTGATATGTGTGATCACTTTTTAGTTGAAGAAGCAAAAATAATTTTGGAGTGTATAGATAAAGAAAATGTTCATTTTGCCCTTTTTAACCTTTTCAGAATTGGAGTCCACAAGAAATATTGTTAAATTGGCAGAGGCAACTAGATCTAGCATTGGAATACAAGTGAGTATTGGGTGAACTCCTTGGGCCCTATAATAGTCTACTCAGCTGAACTCCCAGTCAGTTCTAAGAAGAGAGAAGTATTGGTCTTTTTATGGGGGAAAAAATTTTTTTAAATTTAAATGCTAGTCCTTATGAATGAAACTAGAGCATTTAAAAGTTTATATAAAAACCTATTTTAATACTAAGTTTGCTAACTAGTTCATAATTTCATTTTTTTCTCATATAGACACTAGTCATTTTACTAGAGAAAAACGTGTAGTCTTTTTGAAGAACAGGGATATATCCAAAACTCACTGGTTTTTTTCCTAATATGTCAGCTTTAGGGATTGAGCCACAGCATACTAGGAAGGGGCTTCTAGAACTGTGTAGTGTAAAACTGACCTTTCAACTTGAAATTCCAGGAGTTTATGCCGCTGCAGTCCCTGTTCACCAATGCTCTTCTCAATGATATACACAGCAGCCACCTTTTACAGCAAACAATTGCAGCTCTCCAAGCCAACAAATTTGTGCAGGTAAAAATTAGTACACACAGCATATGCTTGCGTGTTTGTTTCTTCAATACCAGCATGCCTTTATAAAACAACTACTTCTTTTTAATATTCTTAATAGCCTCTACTTGGGAGGAAGAATGAAATGGAGAAACAAAGGAAAGAAATAAAAGAACTTTGGAAACAGCAACAGAATAAAGTGGTTAGTATCATACCGGAGTTTCACGTGCCTGCTTGTGAACCTCTAAACCCACCTGCAGTGTCCAAACCGCTGTCTTAGTCCAGGTTCCCTAAACTGCTGCCTTATGGCCTGTTTAATACTCTTTTCTGTAGCTTGAAACAGAAGCAGCTCTCAAAAAGGCAAAGTTGTTATGTATGCAACGGCAGGACGAATACGAAAAGGCGAAGTCTTCCATGTTCCGAGCAGAAGAGGAGCAGCTGAGCTCAAGTGTTGGCTTAGCAAAAAACCTCAACAAACAACTAGAAAAAAAGCGGAGGTTGGAAGAAGAGGCCCTTCAGAAAGTAATGCTTTTGTCATTTGAAACTTGACTTAGTAATCCTCTGCTAAGGATTTGGCTTTCAAACTGCCAGGAGTCAGGATCACCAGGAAGGCATACTCAGGCTGCTGGGCCTTGCCCACAGAGTTTCTTCTTTAGTTGGTCAAGAGTGGGACCCAGGCAAGCATCACTTCTAACAAGCCCCCAGGCGACGGTGATGTTGCTGGTAGAAGTGCACACTTTGGGAACCACTGTGCTGGCACACTTACGAGTGTGCGAAAGAAGCATCTTAGGGTAGTGGTTTCTTATTTTTGACTAGATTGATTATTTATTTATTTGATTATAAAGTCTACTTTCTGGGCAAGTCTCTGTGTTACTCACCCACCGAACCCTAATAAGCCAAGGCTTTGTATCATTCATGAAATATAACATATATAAGTATAATTGACAAATTCTGTAAAATAAATGGCAAATATAAGTAGAAAATGCTGTTTTAAATAAATATGGAGGCTATTTTCTATGCAAACAATATAGTAATTGCAAATTAATCCCAGCAGTTAAAAGCAATGCTAACCAAAATGCTATTTATCTTTAAATTACTTATTTAAAATGTATCTCATAGCATTGTTTAAAATTTTAAATTTCAGAATTTGCATAAATACTTCTCAGTTTTTAAGCTACAGCTTTAACTATAATAAGTGTTTGAGTCTACATTTAGTGATTACTGTTGTTTCTGTGATGGTCTTGAAGGTAGAAGAAGCAAACGAGCACTACAAAGTCTGTGTAACAAATGTTGAAGAAAGACGGAATGATCTAGAAAATACCAAGAGGGAAATTTTAACACAGCTCCGGACACTTGTTTTCCAGTGTGACCTGACACTTAAAGCTGTAAGTTGTTTCTTCATTCATTGAAAGCAACAGGGGAGAAGTCTTGGCATCTGATGACTTTGATTGCTGAGCGCTTTAAACCCTGGGACTCACAACATGTGGGCTCTCAGTTTCCAATAG
Source organism: Acomys minous (assembly GCF_964271855.1). Taxonomy (NCBI): domain Eukaryota; kingdom Metazoa; phylum Chordata; class Mammalia; order Rodentia; family Muridae; genus Acomys; species Acomys minous. The sequence continues at coordinate 77,885,982 of NC_140496.1, forward strand.
TGGTCTGTAATTTGTGTTACCTTTTTTCCTCTTTCTTTCTTCCCTCTTTCTTTCCTTTCCCTTTCCCTTCCCTCCCTTTCTCCCTCTCTTTCTTTCTTCTTTCTTTTTACTGAACCAGGGTCTGCTGTGCAGCCTCTGCTGGTTCTTTGTCCTGGCCCCTAGGTGTTGGGTTACATGTTTATACCTCCATGACTTGTTTTGTTGGTGGTGTTGCCTTCTTTACTTACTTTTGTTCTTTCTCTTCACTATTTCCCTAACTTGATGATTTGTTTGGCTAAAACTTAAACGTGAGCATTTGTACTTGCCTCTAGCCCACTACCTTTCTTGCCTTGGTTGGTAAAATGGATTTGAACCCTGAAATGTTTGACATTGCTGCGAGATAGTCTATAAAATTTAAGTAAACAAGATGGTAAAACTGAACCGATGATTGATGTGAGGACAAAGCATCCTGTGCCACATTTCATTTATGTCTTTAAAGTATTTTATAAAGAGTTTGTATTCAACAAGCCGTTTTTGCATGTAGTTGACAATTTTAAATATATATATATTATACATATAATTTTATATATAATAAATATATATATTTAATATATGACAAGGATGGATGGATCGATGGAGATATATATATATATCCCTGGATATATATATATATATATGCATACAACCACAATTAGGAACCAGAAATTTTCATCAGTGTTGCCCCTCTGTTGTCAATCACTATACCCACACCTAATTCCTACCAATACTGACATGTTTGCCGTCTTGTTAATTGTCTGTAAAAAAGACAACATTAACTTTCTTGTTTCTAAATTTTCCAACTTTTCCAGGGTGTCTCATAAGTGGACTCTTAACATCCTAATTCCTTTGAGATTCCTCAGTGTTGTGCATGTTCCCATAGTTCCGTTCTCTGCCTTAGCAGCTGGCAGGTCCCTGTGTTAGTGTATCACAGTGTTTATCCATTCATCAGGTGGACTTATAGTTCGGGGTCATTATGAGTAAAGCCCCAAGACAGATTTTTGTTGAACATAGCTTTCATATTGAGAGGACCACATAGGAATGTGCATGTCACTGTCAGGTGCATCACTAACTCAATAGGAAACTATAAGACAGTTCTCCAGAGTGTCTCTAATCAGCATGAGAACCTAGCTCTGTGCCCTTGATACTGTGGCATGCTTAGCTGCTCTAATAGGTGTGTGGTAAAGATCTCACAGTGGTTTTCATTTGTGCGTCCAGAGTAAAGAAAGGGGGAAGCGATTGTTTTATATTTTAATTAGAATCTTTAAAATAACATTAAAAATTGTTTCAAGAGCTTATTGCAATTTGGCTATTTTTACTTTTTTGTTTTGTTTTTTTTGTTTGTTTTTTGGCAATTCGGCTATTTTAAGTTGTGTGGGTATTTTGTTGTTATTGTTATCTTATGTTGACTTTGCTTGTATTTTCTCCCATTTCAAAGTTTTTCTTCTATACTTTTAGCAATGTCTTGTAAGGGAAAGCTTTTGATTTTGTTAGGTCTATTTTATTCTTGTTTGGGTCATGCTTTTGATGTTATGTCTAAAAGTGCTTCACTTAACCCAAGGTCATAGACCTTCCCCCTCTGTTTTGTACTGAAAATTGTATAGTTTGACATTTGCATATATGGTTCCTGTTGAGTTCATTTTTGTGCAAGGTGTGGACGGAAGCTGGGGTTTTTATGGCATATAGATACCATACTAAAATCATACTGAAGGATTTTCATAAGTACCAGCACAAAGAAGGCAGTACCAGAGAATTTATTGCATTTCCCAGTAGAACAGGAAACATAACATAAGACCACAAAAGAAATGCCAGCTTTGGCAGGCAGAAAGCAGGGGTTACCAGATTCACTAAGTTTAAGAATCTATATTGGAAATTAGATGTGGCGGTGCACACCTATAATCCTAGCATTTTGGAGATAGAGGCATGAGGATCAAAATTCAAGGCCATCCTTGGCAATATGACAAGTTTTTGATTAGACCTGGGCTACATGGGACTCTGCCTCAAACAAAATATAACAACAACAACAACAAAACGAATTTTAGTTGGGGCTTCTTCAAGAAAGGCAAAGCGAGAAGAGACTACGAACAGTTAGAGCTGGCTTCTTTGCACAGTGCGGTGAGCTCTGGGAATGAGAAGATGCCCTTCAGCCTTATTCTGGGTTCACTCAGGGCAGAGGAAATCAGCTTGATGTAGGAGACGCATTGGTTGGGGCTGTAAACTTGGGACTTACTGGTTTTGTGTATGAAGATGTGGTGCTTTCCCAGCTCTTGTCTTATCGAGTACAATTTCCCTGGCTAGCTTTATAAAAGATAGAAGAAGAAAGGAAGAAACATTAATACAGCTCAGTGGGTTGAAACACTATGCTATTTCCTTTAAATTACCTTTGCATCTTTTTCAAAACCCATTGGCCATATTTGTACATACCTGCTTCTTAAATCTCTCTCTTGATTCTGTTGCTTTATACTGAAACTAGGTGTGAGCACAATTTTATTCTTTTTAAGAGTTATATTTGAGGGGCTAGAGAGATGTCCCAGAGGTAGAGAGCACTGGCCACTCTTGCAAAGGTCCTGGATTCAGGTGCAAGCACCCACATGGCAGCTCACAACTCCAGTCTATAACTTCAGTCCCAAGGAGTCATTGCCTCTTCTGGCCTCTCTGGGTCCCAGGCATACATGCAGACAAAGCACTCATACACATAAATTAATAATAATTTTAAAATATTTTTAAAAATAATTATATTTTAAGTTCCTTAATGTTCCATAAAATTAATAGAATCAGCCTGTCTATATAAAAAGAATTTTGTAAACATTTTCAGTGGGATGGATTTATTGTCTTAGATCAGATTATGAAGAGTTAGCTACATGTTTGTATGTCTTTTCATCTGTTTAGGCCTTTGCTTTTTAAAATCAGAATTTTGCTTTCAATATAAGAATCTCTGAGCCTTTAATGCCAGCACTCAGGAGGCAGAGGCAGGTGGATCTCTGTGAGTTCAAGGGCAGTCTGATCTACAAAGCAAGTTCCAGGACAGCCAGGGCTACATAGAGAAACCCTATCTCAATAAAACGAAACAAAACAAAAAAGAACCTTTGAAAGGTTTTATCTATGGAGCTTCTGTAAGTAATGTATATACACATAGCTTACATGTCCATTCCACTTAATTTCAAATTCCAATTGTTTCACAATATTTAGAATCATAGTTAATTTTTGCATGAACTTGTATCTTGTAGCCTTGGTAAATAGCTTTATTTGTAGATTTCTCAAGGTTTTCATGGTAGGAAATTAAGCTGATTGCAATAAGGGCAATTTTATGTCTTTTTCCCCTATGGTCTTTTTATTTTTTATGGCATCTTTTAATTTTTTATAGGGCTGTTAGTTAAATAGAAATGAAAAAAGAAAATTTCCCTGTCTTAGTGTCTGTCTTAGAAGAAAAGCATTTTGTTTTTACTGCTTAAATATGACGATAGCTGTTAGTCTCTTTGAAGATGCCCCATATATAATTAAGAAATTTCCTTTTTTTTTCTCCTACGTTTCCTGAGAGTTGTGTCTATGTTATTCTGTGTGATCATGTAGTTTACCTTATAATCCGCCTTCCTTACTCTCTTCTCCCTATCCTCCCTCATGTCTCTCCCTCCTTTCCCCCTTTTACTGTCTTTTGTCTTGGTTAGGGTAATCTGCTGTCATAAAATGAAGTGAGAAAATACTAACTTTTGTGGGGGAAGGGTTTGCCAAATTTGTGCTATTTCTTCTTTTCTTCTTATGTAGCAGCGTGTGTGGTATCTGGGGTTGAGATTTAGAGTTTTGGTTTTTTTTTTACACTACATAGTCACTTCTTTTTATTAATTTTTAGGTGAAGTTTGGTAGTTATGGCTTGCATGGAATTAATCCCTTTCAACTTGATGAATATATATACATACATACACGCACATATACATACATATGTACATGTATATATTTGGTGGCTGTAGCTTTCCTTTATCTAAGTGGGTACAGTGATGTTTCCTTTTTCATTCTTTTGTTTTCCCTCATAAAAATGCAATCCCCAACTTAATAGAAGTTTTATTAAGGTTTTTTTCAACTTTACAATGGTTTTATCAGAATATTAAAGTTTCCACTTAGGATGAGTTTGTTGACATTTAGACCCATAATAAGCTGAGAAGTATTATACTGTCCTGTTAATTTGCAAATGTTTGCTCACCAGATAGAGTACCAGTAACCACCAAAGAAACAGTTACACGGAGTCTAGTTTGGTGAACCAGTCGGTTTTATGGGGTTACAGGAGCATGAGCAGCCATAGAGCTCAGCTGTAGAGCAAAGTCTGTCCCCCAGCAGCTGTTAACTGTGTGTGTGTGTGTGTGTGTGTGTGTGTGTGTGTGTGTGTGTCCCTGTCCTCTTACCAGAAGGGCCTGGGATGCGCCCCTCCCCCACTCGCCCCCAGCAACTGTTAACTGCCTGTATATCCTGAGGGAGGGGAGGGAGTCACAGCTGCTGAGAGCTCAGGAAGGCCCTGTCCTACCCGGAGGACAGCATTCCACAACAAATTTTGAATGCTATCCTAGGTATTTTCAGTGTTGTTTTGTGGCACTCTGGGTCTTAATACTGTTTCAAGGTGGGGGTGGGGAGCTAGCCTTTGTTCTAGTTTGCTTCACTCTCCTAGCTCTCCGCCTGGCACCTTGGTCTGACTGGGAAGCTGAAGTGTCATGCAATCTATCACCTCTGCTCCCCAGAAAGCTAAGAGACATCAGGTCTCAGTCATTAAATGGAGGAGGTGGGTGCACAACTCACGCATAAAGAGAAAAATAAAAGCTACAGGAGTTTCAACAGTCCACCACCATTCTTTGAACACAGCTCCTCTGAGCATAAAGGAAAATTCATTTCAGAATTTTAGATCTAGTTAGTTCTGTAATTACCCTTCTGCTACAGGATTGTGCCCCAAGGATTTGGAGTTCTGTGAGGAACGGGTCAGAGAGGGTGGATCAGAGAAATCAGGGCTTTCTTCCTACTTTTTGAGCCACATTTTCTATTCCTTCGCTGCTTTGGCCCACAGAGGCCTTGTCTTGAAGCTGTCTGTCTCGTACCTAGTGTTATACTTACAGCCATTGGCCTAGGCTGGAAAACACGATGGGCACAGGAAAGCAAGTTACGTACCTAAATTTGTCATACATTTCCACAGTCTGCCTTTTACCTAGGGAGTCTTTAGCTAGGTGACACCTGACCAAGAATCCAGGACTATGTAGCGAATTCAGTGGGAGAAAAGGCTCCATCTCAGAAACTTCTAAAGTTTGAGCTCTTAAAATTGTGAGTCATTTATTTATCAATGTCTGATATTAGCTTGCCTACCCAGAGGACAGCATTCCACAACAAATTTTGAATGCTATCCTAGTCTGTAACTACAAAGATTTCCAAAGTCCCTTCACCTCAGACTACAGCTGATAATTGCTAAGATGGAATGTGTGTCTGCCTGTGTATTAGGGTGTCTGTCTACCTGACCTTACCTAGTTCTCAGAAGACCCTGCTATGTAAATATATTTTGGCTTCATTTTACTGGTGCAGAAACAGAAGTCTAGAGGGTCCGTCTTCCCAGTGCGTGGTCTTTGGACCAGTCGCCTTTCGTTACTCTGATAGCCTGTCGGTGCTGTAGAGCTTTGGGTTCTCAACCAGACTTGAGATCAGAATCTGCATTCGAACAAGATCTCTCACATGATTCCATGAACTGCACTTTTTCTCATTTCTGGTACAGAGAAATTTTCAGTAACTTGGTAAGTGTCTTTCCCCCATGTTAGTGACCCTTTGGATCCAACAAGTTCAACTTCCCATTAGCATTAGACTGGCTTATTGAGTAGCCAGTCACTGGACTGATGCTGTACCAAAAAAAACAAATAAATAAAATAAAAATAAATAAATAAATAAAGGCTGGATTTCCTATGCTAATTGAAGGGATAAGATGCAAACTGTTCTCTTGGGTGCACACTTCAAATTCTGCCTCTGCTCACTGACTTTCCTTAGAGAAGCCCTTGGAAAGGATTCTGGCTGACTAGGGTTTAGCCTACCATCTGATAACACAGGAGCGATGAAGAGAAAACATGATAGTCTTTTTGAAATAACATTAGCCAAAATTTGGCATTTTCCATATTCTCAAGTACATCCTCCACATGGAATTCGGAGTGGTATTTTAAGGAATAAATAGCCGTGCTTTGCTTAAAGTCTTTAGCTGGCTTCCTGTTACACTTCACCTCCACCCTGCAGACTCCACGGTCAAGTTGACTGCTACCTTGCTTGACCTCGTGTCAAGCAGAAGTTCTGATTCCTTGAGTGTGCTTTAGGCCACTGGCCTTGCATCTGCCTGTGGAGCACAAGCTGTGGCCCACTCACTTTTGCACCACCTCCGCCTTTTGTTTGAATTGGGCCTTCTCCCTGGGGCTGTGTCCTACCTCTTTCTCTCATATTTCAAATGTCAGCTCTTTGGCCTTCCCTAACCTACCATGTTGAAAATACTGTTCCAAAAACACATGCATGGTGGTACTACATGGTTAATATTGGTTTTTAATTTTTTATTGGTGTATATATAGGGGTTGTGTGTATATGTGTGTATGTATGATGGGAGACATGCATGCCGTAGCATGTGAGTGGAGGTTAGAGAACAACTTCCTGGAGTGAGGTTCTCTCCTCTAGCTTTCCAAGGGTTCCAGGACTTGAACTCAGGACATCAGACTTGTGTGGGCAGGTGCCTTTACCCACTGAGCTATCTCATTGGCTCACGTTGGCATTCTTATATAGTGTTTATAGCATTTTTCAGTACCACAAAATATTTTAGGAGCCACCCTTAGGATCATATATCTATGGAGGAGGATCAGTAGCTCATAAATTTGCTAAAGTATACTGAACTATAATATACGTCTAAAATTAAAAGGACTTTCAAAAAAAGAAAAAGTGAAAACAGTCAAGATAGTACTGCTTATGATTGGAAGGTTCCCCGATCCATTTGTTTTTCATTTAGGAGTTTAGAAGATTGAGATTCAACCATCAAAATATAGAGCTAGGAGTCCTCAAACACATCATGCCCTAAAGCTACTAACCAGCCAGGGATGTGGGTTGTAGTTTAAAGCCCATTAGCTGTTAGAGTAAAACTACTGTTTGATTTCCAGCGTAAGTTGTGCAGTCCACCAGTCAACTTAGTGTGCTAATAGTGATACTCAGTGTTGGATATGCCATGTATGGCCCTGTTATTGGTGTGCTTGTTGACAGAAACATACATCTACATAGCATTTTATATCTTACGAGATATGTCTGTCTTTTGTCTTTGTCTTTGACTGTAGGTAACAGTTAACCTCTTTCATATGCAGCAGCTACAGGCTGCATCCCTTGCCAACAGTTTACAGTCTCTCTGTGATAGTGCCAAACTCTACGATCCAGGCCAAGAGTACAGTGAATTTGTGAAGGCTACACGCTCAAGTGAATTAGAAGAAAAGGTTGATGGGTAAGAATTCATGCAACAATGAAACTATTTCAAAAGAGAAAACATTTGCTGGGTTCCTGTCTAAGCTTATAAGGAAGTATCTTTTCTTACACTGAAATATTAACTTTAATTTTAAAAAGTATTTTCATATTATTTTGTGGTTTCTTAGCACATATAAGGTATAGCTACAATGTAGTTGAGAATGAGCTTTCCAGTTTCATACAGACCTCACTTCTTTCAGTCTTAAAAGTCCTTGAAATAGCAAATTGATGACCTACATATTTTGAGTATACCAAAAACTTAACCTACATTTTTCACTAATGTTAGATTAGAAAAGTTTAATCATGACATAAATATTAAATATTTTATTGTTATACCTCTTCCATATTTTAGCTGTTATAAGTAGGAAATTAATATTAAGTTCATCCTGCATTCATTAAACAATTTTTAATAGACTATTAGTGCTGAACTTTATTCATTTTTCACACCACAGGAATGTAAATAAGAAAATAACAAATAGTCCCCAGACCTCTGGATATGGACCTGCTGACTCTTTAGAGGATGTTGCGCGCCTTCCTGACAGTTGTAATAAACTTGAAGAGGACAGGTGCTCCAACAGTGCAGACATGACAGGTGTGTTTCATCCTGAAGCAAATGCTTTTTTATGAAACAGCGGGACACTCGGATGTGGTTACTAAATGGATTTGAGTTCAGGAAACAGTCTCCTGTTCTCTATCGCTTACAGTTCTAACCACCAGACTGTCTCCAGAAGTCCATAACTAGTATTGTTAAAGGAACTAGAACCAGTTCCTGCTCTATAACGTCAGTATTTCACCTTGTGAGACTGCGCGTAGGCAAGCTTGTCACTCTTCTTTTTTAAGGTCCTTCTTTCGTACGATCGTGGAAGTTCGGGATGTTTAGTGACTCTGAGAGTACTGGAGGGAGCAGCGAGTCTAGGTCTCTGGATTCGGAATCTATAAGTCCAGGTACATAAATGTTTGTCTTACTGGAAATCCAATGAGAGACTATAGTAGCCCATTGGGGATTGTTTGTTTGTTTTTGTTTTTCTGTGAAGCCTTGGCTGTCCTGGACTCGCAGTGTAGACCAGACCAAGAGATTCGCCTGCCTCTGCCTCCCGAGTGCGGGGATTACAGGTGTGGGCCACCACGCCCAGCAGGCAATGTGGGATATTTTTAATGAGCATATTTTAGAATAAACTATCTCAGACATAAGAGAATATAATACATACATATGTGTAGTTTAAAGAAAAATGATGACACTTTTATATGGAATTATCATCTAGCTCAGCAAGCAGAACATGAGAAGCACCGTTTATATGCATAAATAAACCACACACACACACACACACACACACACACACACACACACACACACACTCACCTCCTAGCCCACCAGAGTAATCAATCTATATAGATATTTTACATGTTTTTTATAATATATTTCATGGACTTTATCCTCTTCTGAATGCTATAAAAATAGAACATTTCCTTACTCTTGATTTGACACTGGAAGTTGGGCCTCTTGCATGTTGGGCAAGTACCCAGCCACTGAGCTGTACCCTGGGCCGTTGTTTTGTTTGTTTTGAGCGGGGCTTGGAGTTGGCCGGCTGGGCCTGAGCGCATTCTGCAGCACAGGCAAGCTTTGAGTCTTGTGCTCCTCCTCCTCCCGCCTCCCAAGGAGCTGGCACTATAGCCTGCAGCACCGTGAGGCCCGGCAGGACCAAAGGCTTCACTTTTATTTTCTTTATCCATGTTGATGTGAATAGCTATGTCTATGCTTATCCTGCTTAATAATTTGTAATGAAAATATCTTTATTTGGGTTTTGTGGTGTGTGGGCTTGTGTATGTATTTTAGTTAACTGCCGTGGTCGGCCTTTCCAGCAACATTTACTATGATGTCAGTTGCTCTGTCGTACATTAGATATTAAAGAGGAAGAGGCTGCCTGGTTTTTGTTTTGTTTTTCAAGACAGGGTTTCTTTGTGTAGCCATGGCTGTCCTGGAACTCTGAATCCTTTGTTACCTGGATTTTGAGTATAGGAAAAAAAACTAATAAAAATAATACAAACTGTGTAACTCCAAGAATACTATCAACACCTGTTTGTACTGTTCTTTGGTGACTAGTCAGGTAATGGTGCCCACAATCTCATTTTAGGAGACTTTCATCGGAAACTTCCACGAACTCCGTCCAGTGGGACCATGTCTTCTGCTGATGATCTCGATGAAAGAGAGCCGCCATCACCTTCAGAAGCTGGTACTAAGTTCATCTCAGTCAGGACCCACTAATCCAGCTGAAATAGTGGCAGTGCATAACACTAGAACGTTGCTTTGCTATGTGCATCTTAAGTATATCTGCATGTTTATGTATATGTATGAACTGATAATAATTGATCAGAATAAGGAATACAGCTACTAGATGTAAAACATACCGGCACTCTGTTGAACAGCAGGTATATATATGGTGTTCTGTCATAAGTCCCAAGCAGCGACTTTCTGTTAAAAGCAGGCCATTGCATAAGAAATTCTGAAAACGTTCATTCTTAATAGTGCAGAGGCTATGAACAAAAAAGAAATTGAGTGATAAACCCTTACTGTGCTGCTGCCAGCCCAAGTGCTACCAAACAGCAAGTTACAGGAATGAAGAAACTGCAAGAAGCCAAGTGGGAGAAGGAGATAAATGTCCTTCTCAAGGACAGGAAAGATGTGGATGTGAAAGATACAGAAGGCAGTTATTGTAATGACTCAGATTAAACTGATATAAGTTAGGTTTTATTTCTTTGCTACATTCAGATGTCTGGTTTTGGCAGGGGAGGGTTGGCAGAATTTCCCAAATTAATAGGATATTTGACTTCCACTATCATTTAAAAATAGAACTAGCTAATACTAATTTTATAAGACTAACTTTATAAGTACTTCTTTAATGTATATATTGCTAACATGCTAGTTTCATGTAACTAGCTCTTTTGAAGTAGTAATTGGGTTTTCGTCGGAATATAATGCCACCCATAAACACACTTCCCTGCTCTGTATGGGACCTCTTAATAAAAGCATAAATTGGCTTATCCTGAGACCCTCATGTCATGGCATCTTAGAATTAGCTTACTGGTTCGGTGGTGATGTTATAGCTAAACCATTTGATAAAAGTGTGTGATTATATCTATAAGTTGTTTTTGATGTTAGAAACCCCAGACAGTAGGGTGTTTTTGTTTTTTGTTTTTTGTTTTTTTGTGATATGTATATGACTGAAAGGTCTAAGTATTACTCAGAATACATAAAATTTTTGTCATCTTTCCATTCTTGTGTATTGTTTCTGTTACAAGGACCCAACTCCCTTGGAGCATTTAAGAAAACATTGATGTCGAAGGCAGCTCTCACGCACAAGTTTCGAAAGTTGAGATCCCCCACAAAATGTAGGGATTGTGAAGGCATCGTAATGTTCCCAGGCGTTGAATGTGAAGAGGTGAGATCTGTTTGGAATTGCATAGGCCCTCTCACTTGCCATCTAGTTAGTTGATTACTCTGTATCTATCAGTGTTTTTTTTTTATTAGAATATAAAATGATAGGTTGCATTGTGGCATCTTCATATATGTCATTAAATGGTGTCATGTTTTTCGCTTAATACATTTCATTTTTTGTTACGATTTTGTTTATTAGACTCTTTTACAAATACATAACTTTTTACTTTATGTGTAGTGATGGCTTTCCTGCATGTATGTCTGTGCACCAAGTGTGTGCAGTGCCTTTGGAGGCCAGAGAAGGACATCAGATCCCCTGGGACTGGAGTTACAGATGGTTGTGAGCCATCCTGTGGGTGATGCCAGTTGCATGCCAGTCCTCTGGAAGAGCAGGGGCTACTTTCAACTGCTAGGCTGTCTCTTCCACCCCTACACATATATTTTTAATAAGTTTTACCTCAGTGTATGTTTTATTGGTTTGTATTTTCTTCTGTTGTTAGGGCTATTTCAGACATAACACACCTTAAACTTGTTTTTACTATGTTACCAATATATCCATAGTTTGCTCAGTTGTAAATAATTTTAAGGCAAACTAATGTGTTTTAAACGGTCATTTTTCTTGTAGTGTCTCCTTGTTTGTCATCGGAAGTGTTTGGAGAACTTAGTCATTATTTGTGGTCATCAAAAACTTCAGGGGAAAATGCACATATTTGGTGCAGAATTTATACAAGTTGCAAAAAAGGAACCAGATGGCATCCCTTTCGTACTAAAAATATGTGCCTCAGAAATTGAAAATAGAGCCTTGTGTCTCCAGGTACCTAAGTGTATGTCATTTGTTGTAATGAAAAGAGAATTTGTACTATCCATTTGTAATAATTGGTTTTATTCCAACTTATTTGAGAAATGTTATTTGCCCTAGCCAAGTTTTTTTTTCTGTAATACTAAAAAAAGTGCAGTAGATACATCTAATATGTTTGGAATTGTAGTAACCATTTAAACTAAGGCAGAATTTGTTTCTCCATTCAAGGGAATTTATCGTGTTTGTGGAAACAAAATAAAAACTGAAAAACTATGCCAGGCTCTGGAAAATGGAATGCACTTAGTAGATATTTCAGAATTCAGCTCACATGACATCTGTGATGTCTTGAAGTTATACCTGCGCCAGGTAAAGGCTTTATTTTTGTAACTTATCATATTGAAACAGTAAAAATGTGATTTGTGGGATTTTTTTTTTCAGTTCATGGCCTTTGTATATACATATTTTCATTGACATAGACCATATTGATGTCTTCTAAATATTAATGGATAGATCAAAATGCAAATAAGTCAGGCATGCAATTAAAAATATAAAATAATAACAATAAAACACTGATTTTCATCTTTTGGTAAGAGAACATAGAACATTACTCTCCATTACAAAAGACCTCCATGTGCCTTTTCCAACTTATGGCCCCCTGACACTACATGGAAGCGCTTTTGTGTAAAGGAATAAACATTTTCCCAAGCATGGAGAAGCTAAATAACATAAAGTGTATTAAGTTTTAGGAACCCAACTTGTAAGGAAAGGCCAGTGCTGAACTGTTCATAAGTATTCAGCAAACAGATCAGTGTTTGGGTCAACTTGATTTTGTCTTCCCTGATATTTCAAAATAGCTATTTTAGATAGTCAGTGTGTGAGTTTGGGGAAGGGGGGACACCATTTAGCACAAATTTGGGACAACAATAGGTGGGTACTAGAAAGCTAACAGGAATATGGTCAGGAAGTAGGCCACCCTTTATTGTCTTTTCTGTGCTCCATGTTGGATCAGCAGTTGACTTAGCATATTCAAAGACAACATATGTATGGGCCTCAGGCAGAAGCTTATGGGGGCTGTTCAAGAATTTAGCCCAGTGTTATGAGCCAGGTACAAAGACTGCTTGGGCCATGCCTATCTGGCATTCTGTTCCCGGGTGAAGTTGCAGAGAGGGTCATGCTGGGAATATCTGGAGTTCCGTCACTCCATTCTGGACCGTTTGGTCTGTTTGTATAGCTGCTGTCTTGGGAATTTTTTTCTCTGTGAAGAAGATATTTCATCATTGTTTCTGTCTTTTTTCCTGTTTTACTCATGTCTATCCTTGAATAAGGTGGACCTTACTCATCTGTAAATGATTGTGTTTCTGTTCTCTTGATGGGAATTGGACAACATAGATAGTAGATGCCTGTACTTTTCAGGTAGGACTTTGCTTTGCGCGCTTGGCGACCTGTGTTGGCTCTCTGGTCTCCTCCCCTTTCTCTGCTCGTTCCCTGCTTTTTCTGTCCTGTGGTCTTTCTAGGAGATTGATTCAGCCATAGCTCTTCCTACTGCAGCAAACTTAGTTATACCGAGGATCACTCTTTAATTTCTGCAAACTCAGTGGTCTGTTCCTTCCAATTCATTTGACATTGTGTATTATAGTTTTAATTGGTGTTAACATTGGGATAGTAATTAGTATAATATAGACAGATTAGCATTTTAAAATCCCTTGTAAAACTTCTTGGTTTCGAGTTTTATTGTCTGTCAGTTAATGTCTTAATTATTTAATTCATGACAGTGTTTCAGATTAGCCTAATCTATCATGTCTATAGCAAGGATATATATTTAAAGTTTTTTTTGTGTGTGTATGTAAATGGATGTTTTGCCTGAATGTATGTCTTTACTGCATGCATGCTGGTGCCCAGGGAGGCCAGAAGCCAGTCAAATCCTCTGGCACTAAAGAACAGACAGCCGTGAGCCAGCCACATGGGTGCTGGAAATGGAACCTGGGTCCCCTAGAAGAGCAGCCAGTGCTCTTAATCACTGAGCCGTCTCTCTAGCCCAAGCTACTCAGTTATAGACCTACTTTAAGTCTTGTTAATCTAAGAGGACATGGTGGATCATTGATTGGCTGTGAATAATGGTTAACATTAGCTGGAAAAAAGACAACAGTATTCATAATTAATTTTATTTCTTTAGCTCCCAGAACCATTTGTTCTATTCAAATTATATAAGGAATTTATAGACCTTGCAAAAGAGATACAACATGTAAATGAAGAACAAGAAACAAAAAAGGATAGCCCAGAAGACAAAAAACAACCACATGGGAACATAGAAATCAACCGAATCCTTCTGAAGAGCAAGGACCTGCTGAGACAGCTGCCGGCGTCAAATCTTAACAGTTTTCATTACCTCATAGTACATCTGAAGCGGTAAGAGTTCTTTATAGAGCCTCCTTTAGTGGGTGAGTCGTTTTTCTGGTTAAGTAAAATGTAGTGCTTTTACCGTTTTAAAACACTGTCGTAATGTTAAGTACATTGGTGTATTTTTTTAATGGATTTCATTTTTCTTACATGTTAGAGGAAAAGGGAGTGAATGTATGTTCGGACAGCCAACATCAACATCAGATTTCTCCTGTGAGCCTGACTCTAGTTGGAGAAAGAAGATAGGAACAGGGTTTCTGTCCTGTGAGCTTCCTCACAGACCTGTGCATGCACCGCACCCTCATGCACTCGCGCGCCCGCGCACACACACAGTACAGCATCATTCTGTTCAATAGGTTCTGGAAGATGGGGTAAATCAGAGAATGCAGCGCTCGAGTAAGGCTTAAAGAACTCAGTAGTGATTTACTTGTCCAAGAGCGCTCAGAAGAGCATCGCAGGCAGAGGATGACAGACACAGATGGGTGAGAGCAGTTCACACCTAGGAAACAAGGTCATGTGTTTGGGCTACACCAGAAGCTCAGTGGGAACTGATAAGATCTTGCATACCTAACAGCTGAGTTTACCATCTTGCTTCTGTACCCACTAAAGATTTTTGAGCCAGGAATTTTTCATGCTCAGATTTGCCTGTTAGATCTTCCTGGCAGAAACACGGAGACTGGGCTGGAGGGGAGACCTTTACTAAAGTCCTTGTCGAGTAGTTGTAGAAGGCAAAGGTGAGGAGAAGTGGGAGTGTAAGAGGGACACTACAATCCTGGGGCCTCTGGGAGGAGGCGCTGAGGCTTGAGAAATAGCCGAGGTTATAAGAAATTGACCGTAGCATTTTGTTTCCATTATAAAGGTCTGGAAGCATATACAGAAGTAATCTTTAAGGGTTCCTTTTTGTGTCTGCTGGGAAAATGTGTCGTTTCTTTTACTTGGTTTTTATCATAATAGAAAACTATGATTAAATCAACTGGCATGTAGTCAATATTTTAATCAAATGATTATATATTTTTCTTAGACCTCCCTCACAACTTGGCCCTTAACTGTTTTCTAGACTGTGTACCGTGTGTGTGTTCAGGCAGCCAATATGGTCCCTCAGGTGCCTCCTGTGTGCCAGGCTACTCTTCCCAGCCCATAGTACACTGTGCTGAAAACGTCAGTAGGCAAGTCTCATAAGCTTTGTGTGCTCTGCTCTGCAGGGTGGTAGATCATGCAGAAGAAAATAAGATGAATTCTAAGAACTTGGGAGTGATATTTGGACCAACTCTCATCAGACCAAGGCCCACGACCGCTCCCGTCACCATCTCTTCCCTTGCTGAATATTCTAACCAGGCCCGATTAGTGGAGTTCCTCATTACTTACTCACAGAAGATCTTCGACGGGTCCCTGCAGTCTCAAGATGTTGCTGTGCCTCCTACAGGTGCTGTTGCACCTCAGGGTGATCAGGGGTGTCTCCCCAAGCCTCTGTTATCGCCAGATGAAAGAGACACGGACCATTCTATGAAACCACTATTTTTTTCTTCAAAGGAAGTAAGTTTGTTTCTTGTTAATATGTATGTGCATATGTTTATGTGAAAGCACACACACAAGCGACAAGACAGGCGTGTACAGTGCCATGGCACTGGGGTAGAAGTCAGTGAACAATTTTGAGGAGTTTATTTTTATCTCCACAGTGTTGAGACAGGGTCTGGCTTGGTTCTGTTACTGGGCAGTATGATCCAAAGTCGCTAGTTTCAAGCTTCTGAGCTGTTCCCAGGTCCCCGCCTCTTAGCTCACTGTAGAACCTCTGGGGCCACAGACCCCATGTGGCATGCTGCCATACCCATTTCCTTCATCTGTTTTGTTTTTGCTTTATGTGGGCTCTGGGGATCGCACTCAGGTGTCGGGCTTGGGTGGACAGCACCTTTTAACTGTTAAGCGAGAGTTTTGAGTGGTATAGAGTTGTCTTAGAGCTGAATGGCATTTTGTCAATAGTTTAATGATCTTGGAACTGTTGCTTTTGAAATGTGCTGTGTAATACAAGTGTGAAAATTCTTTTCCATTAACAGGATGTCCGTACTGCAGATTGTGAGAGCAGAACTTACGAATTAGCTACATCGTTTGAAGAATCAGAACGCAAACAAAACGCATTGGGAAAATGTGACGCTTCTGTCGTTGGTGAGTAGCTGTAGGAACAACGCTGGGTACAGAATTAAAGCTTTATGAGTAAACTATTACTGAAAGCTGAGATGAGTGCACTGGGTTCAGTCCTCAGCTCTTCAAAAACAAACAGAAGCAAAGTGAAATGAAGTTAAGGAAAGGTCAAACTTCCATGTTTTATTGCTTAACAAATCGATGCCGGCCCCTGGGAAAGTTGCCTTTTAGTGTACCTTGCCTCTTTTTCCAGTTGTGTGTGTTATGTGCAGGTATGTGCATCCGTAGTTTCCATGTGTACAGATGCCAAGGGTTGATATCTAGAATCTTCTTTGGTAATCTTCTGCCCTATTCATTAAGGCAGGATCTCCTTATGAGACCCAGAGCTTGCTGATAGGGCTAGTCCTGGTAGCCAGCTTCCTCTGGTTTTCTCCTGTCTCTACCTTCTGAGAATGGGATTATGGGCAAGCTGCCAGCCATACTCAGCATTAACGTGAGTTCTGGGATGTGAATACTATTCCTCTCAGTGAACCAAGTGCTTTAACAACTGAGCCATCTCCCCAGCCCTGTGCCTTATATTTAAATACCATTTTTCATAATATCTTTTTATAAAAGATACCTTAGAGTTCCTAGGTGTTTTTATGCTCCTTCTAAAATTTTGTTTTACCTTATTTTGTTTGACTTTGCTTCTCTTTCGGTTAAAGTCGAGGTAGACAAGTGTGAGCAGTGTGCTACTGGATAACATGTTTTGTAATGTGACTCAAAGCATTGCTGAATTTAACTGCTAATAAGCATTACCCAGAGTCCTAAAAGTGGAGCTGGAACGATGGCTTAGAGCACTTCCAGAGCTGCTCTTGTAGAGGACCCAGCTGGGTTCCCAGCACCTACGTGGTGCTCAGCCATCTGTAGCCCCAGTGGCACAGACTCTGGTGCCATATGTACATGCAGGGCAAGCACTCATACAGAAATCTGGGTTTTGGTTTTTTGGAGTTTTGTTTGTTTGTTTGTTTGTTTGTTTGTTTTTTCAGTTTGGTTTGGTTTTTGGTTTTTCAAGACAGAGTTTCTTTGTGCAGGCAGCTCTGACTGTCCTGTTCTTGATTTGTAGACCAAACTGGCCTCAAACTCAACAGAGACCCGCATGCCTTTGCCTCCTGGGTGCTGGAATTAAAGGCGTGCGTGTGGCACCACACCCAGCCTTTTCCCACTTTTAAAAAAGAGTTCTAAAGTGAAAGCCTTCAGCAGGTTTCCCATGCTTTTCTTGTGGACGGCCTCATGTGCATCATTCATTCCCTTGACCGTCGCCGCCAGCGGTTCCCCGATGCCGCCCAGCGGCAGTTGTGGTGTGGGGAAAGTGCTTGCTGTTGCTCTGCAAGCCAGTTTTGCAGAAAGGTCAGCTTAGATGTGTGATCAAGTAGTAGTGAGCACGGCCTAGTGCAGGAGAGAGCCTACGTGACTTTCCTGTGTGATTCCATGTATTAGCTGTGCCCAGGACGCCGGATTCATGAATCAGCTTGTGGGCAGGGGGGATTGAGCCTGTCTCGTGGCTTCAGGGGGTGGGTCCTGTCTCGTGGCTTCAGGGGGTGGGTCCTGTCTCGTGGCTTCAGGGGGTGGGTCCGTTGCCTTGGTGGGAAGGCGTGGTGGAGTAGAGCAGAGAAAGGAAGGAGTGCAGAAAGGGTCAGGGTAAGAGCTAGTCCTCAAGGACATGCCACTGGTGACCTCCGACCTCCAACTGGATACCACCAACTGTAACAGCTTCCCAATAATGCTGTAATAATGTGAGTCTGTCAAGAATTTACTAGTCAGTTAGTTCATCAGGTAAAAGCACTCGCCACACAAGCCAGGTGACCTGGGTTGCCCTCTGACCTCCTTGGGCATACCATGCACATACACACAGGTTTTAATAAAACTAATCCACATACTAGGTTAGAGTCATCATGGCCTACTATCTCTGGAGACACTGCCATGGTCACCCCAGAAGTCAGCCTTTCAGTCCAGTACATTAGCAATGAAGGTCACAGCTCTGATACGATCTTCATAGCAACTCCGTGCTGGAAAGCGGACAACACTGGCCTCACTCATGAGTGAATTATTCACATAGGATTGGAATCCAGTTCTCTCTGATTTGTAAATCTAACCTGATTTTGTTTTTCACTACCCCATTAAATGAGGCTCCCAACTAGGAATACTAGTAAACACCATGATTTGAAAGTATTTTTAGTATTTATTGTATACCAGATAGTTCTAGGCACTTTTCTTGTTGGAGCATTTAGACCACATGACAAGTTATACACGTATCTTCTTATGTGCTGTGAGGACATGTAGGGACAGCAAGCCTTTGCAGTGCAGCTCAGGACCAACAGCTGACTGTACAGCCCACACTGCTCTTCACTACGCTGCCAACTCTCCTTGCAGCGCTGAAGGAATACATGTACTTTGGTTCTAGCAGCCAGCTGCAGTGAGTCAGGTCCCTAGAGCATTCTGTGAATGTGGAGAACGCAGAGAAGAAGATTACAGAAACATTGCTCTAGAGCCCAGGGGAGAAAGGTCATCTGGTGGCCGGAGAGAGAGAGAGAGAGAGCTCATTGGCTAAGAGTGCTTGCTGAATTGACCTGAATTGGGTTCCCAGTACCACATCAGGCCACTTCTGCCTGAAGCTTTCGTTCAAGCTTCATTGGGATCCAACACCTCTGGTCTCTGAGAGCATCTGTGCTTTTGTGCACATGTGCACACAGACACACATAATTCATTTTTTAATAAATAAAAAAGTTGTCAGTCCAAGATAAATTAAGAGGTCAGAGAGATGACTGACAAGCGATACTGGTAAATCACCTGTATACACACCATGCCCAGGATGGGGGAGAAGGTGAGGCCACAGAGACTTAAAGCTACGATGTTTCTCAGTGCCAAGGACCCGGGGATCAAGGACAGCACCTTTGCAGGAGTTGTAATTTCTCGGGTAAATATAGACAAGAAGAAAATAAAGAGACAGTGTGGGGAGCCGAGGACTCGGGGTGAGAAAGTGTGGCCACGGGACCAGGCTGGTGGAAAAAGAAGAAAGTAAACCTGGGGCAACTAGCCTGTGGGGGAATGGCAGTGTTTTCCTCAAAGCACGGTTCTTCAACCTCAGTTTGACCTAGTGGATGTTACAGTTTAGTAGCAGAGCGGTGGTGGCAGGCCCCTTCTCACTGTGGGCAGAATGCAGCTAAGAAGCAGCAAGTGAGGTGCCTGAGTTCTTGGGATTCATGGCACGCCTGCATTTGGTTGGTCCGAGATGCTGTAATTTTTCTGAGTTAACTCACCAATGTCTGCCTGTTGGCTTTTTTGACCTAGAAAATACTTGTTCACGGGGCCCACATTAAAACAAATTACTAGACAAGTAGTTTTTGTATTTCGTTCTAGTTTTAACTAATTTATAAAATGCTTATGGCAATTTTTTGGATAAATTTATGCAAAAATTAAATGAACTTTTCAATTCAAACTGCATCTCTAAAGAACAGTTGTGTCTTCTGCATAGACAACTGAAAATACCATGCTGGGACATTTATAAAAAAATTTTTGTTAGCCAGTGTCAGTTTCTAGTGTTTATCATGTGCCACTTTCTTTTTCAGACAACAAAGTACATTTGCTTTTTGACCAAGAGCTTGAGTCAGCAGCATCCCAAAAGATGGACGGTGTTTGTAAAAGCCCCAAGCTCTTTCTTCTGAAGTCTGACAGGACAGCAAGCGGTGTGCAGAGACACACTCCAAGGACCAAGATGAGACCTGTAAGTTTGCCTGTAGATCGGCTGCTGCTTCTTGCCAGTTCTCCTACCGAGAGAAGCAGCAGGAATATAGGAAACATGGACCCAGACAAGCTTGGCAAGAACCCTGCCTTTGAAGGACTTCATAGGAAAGAAAACCCAAATAGTCCTTGTTCCAAAGAGAATGGCTTTGACCAGCAAAATGTGCAGAAATCCTGGAACAGACAATACGAGCGGAACAGTTTTACTGCCAAGACTACGATGATTGTACCCAGTGCGCACTCTGAAAAGGGATTGACAGCCAACCCTGGGAACAGTGGGGACCATTGCAGTAGTGCCGCCCAGCCCAGTAAGCCATACGCAGAGCCAGCCACGTCAGAGCGGAGGTCCTCTGATTCCTGTCCTGTCGCTGCTGTCAGAGCTCCCAGAACGCTGCAGCCCCAGCACTGGACAACATTTTACAAACCACCTAATCCCACCTCAAATGTCAGGGGGACTGAGGAGAAAAGAGCATTGCCCTCCGTGCCTGTGCCTCCTGTCCCAACACAAGGTCCAACAGCATTGCCCTCCGTGCCTGTGCCTCCTGTCCTGGCACACGGTCCCCACATTCATGTGACAAAATCGGACCCAGACTCGGGAGTCACGTCAGCACATCCAGTGCAGCCAAATGGTCAACCCAAAGAGAGCTCTGAGGAGCCTGGCCTGCCTGAGGGGACTCCCACCTGCCAGAGACCGCGACTGAAGCGAATGCAGCAGTTTGAAGACCTTGAAGATGAAATCCCCCAGTTTGTGTAGGATTATCAAAATCGAGTTCTCTGTTTTGTGGTGTCATTTTGTGAGAGGGACGTTTGGACAGGGCCCTTTTGTATAGGATTGCCAAAGCTGTTTGTCACTGTGGTGTTTGTTGATCATGTGGGAAAAGAGAGTGTTCTGACAAGGCTGCATTTATGCCTCGCTGGAATGATTTTTGGAGTTGTAAAAAAAAAAAATGAACGGGTGGATTAGTGTTTTTTAGAGTTGATTTTCCCCATAAAATGATCCATTTAAATGTATCCCTAATATATGATGGTTTTTAGCAGTAGGAGCAATTGGGGAAACCCAGCTTTATTGTGCAGAGTGAGACCAAGTACATATTTATGAAGTATTTCCGACACAGGTGCCTGGAAGATGTTCGTGTGCTGTGATTTCCCCACACGGCCACATAGGGCATCTTTGACCATTTGTGCTTCTGTAGTTGTATGTAAGCTTTTATTTTTCAATTGAAAATTCACCTTTTAATATTTACATAATGGCCAAAGGGTTTGCCAGTCTGTATTTAATTATACTTAATTGCCAGTTTTTACATGTGGCAGTTAAGTTGTACCCCCCAAAATGCACTTAAATATGAACTGTGTAGTTCCATTGCCTCTTATTTGGCATTACATGGTTTTTAATACATTTGGTAGGGTTGGGAGTTTTGTTTTATCTCTTAGTCTTGTCTGTATAAACTTTGTTTCCGACTGTTCTGAACATGTTTTATACAGTGGTCCAGGAAAGATGCTATTTTCAGAGGTTTTTAAATTTCAGTACATTTCTTGTTTTTACTGCCTGGCTTTGTTTAAACTGTTCCTTTTATAAGAAATGTTTTGACTTACGAATCATTTTATATACTTTTTCTACCTGACTTTCAACCATTGAAAATGTATAGTTCATTCAGATGGAGTGAAGATTTATTTAAGTTGATCCCAAGGGTACACTTCAGTAGGCCTCGTGTTTAGAAATTTGGAAGAAGGTATAGATGACCAGATCTGTTTCTTAAAAAAAAAAAAAAAAAGAAAGAAAGAAAGAAAGAAAACAACAACCTGGTTTTCAGAACTTGTGCGTTCCTGTTATTTTCTTGCATCGCTGTTTGTCTAAACTAGGATGTAAAAGGGACACAAATACCTTTTGTATGTGTGAATTATATTATGCTTTTGTATGGCCTTGTTATATTTGATAAATATATGTACATACTCACTTGCTAAATTATCTCAGGTTCTCGTGGCTTGTCGGACAACATCTTCAGTTGTAGTCTTCAGGGGAATTAACCATCGACCTAGGCGTCAGCTCCAGGGGTCAGGCATCCCTTAACTACAGCACAGAACGATTTATGACAAGCTGTAAGAACTAGGGAGCTGAGTAACCAGCCTTTTCATGATGAAGCTTTGTTTTTGTTCCGTATTACACACCATATTGCTGTGAAAGCTAAAATGAAATCAGCCAACAATTATTGAGCCCCCTCTGTATGCTGCAAACTTAACAAAGTTTCTACATAAATCTTCATAGCAACCTGTAATAGGCGAGTATGCTGTCATTCCTCTGCCAGTGATGGCACTAGAAACATAGGGCATGCGTCCAGGTTCACCTGCAGAATCAATCCTAAAACAGGGCCGTCCGATTCTGATGGTTGGTGCTCTTAGCAACTCTGTGACAGTAGGAAATAATATCAGAGTACTTAGTAACAAATGCCCCTCTAAAAATTCTTACTGTGAAGTAAGATCCCCGTTGAGTCATTCCTGCATGTGTGGTTCAGGAACAGTAAGTGTGTTCTCAGGTGTGCACAACTCGCCGTTGCCACAACTTCCTTACTAGCCCATTAACTCCAGCCTGAGCCCAGCCAGTGGCTATATCGTGGCATAAAGATGCGTCCATTTCCCACTTCATGAGTGGCAGTTCCAGTTGTAGACCTTTTCTACCTGTAGGGTTTCCTGGCTATTATCCAGCCTATGGCTCCTCTCTTTTCCTGGGAGCAATAAGCAAGCTTCCTAAAAGAAAGAGTTGCAATTTCTAGAGTGCCCACAGTATCACAGTGCCTGCTACCCAGTAACATAGAGGCAGCTGCTGGAAAGTGATGTGAGCAAGGGGAAAGGGCAGAAGCCAGGAGTCCTTCTAGAAAAGAGCTTTCATTTCACCCTTTAGAAGTACACTCTCTTCAGATGGGGACTGCTCTATACTCCTAGGCTCATGTAATTGATTTTCCCCCCTTTCCTAAAGACAGGAAATAATTTTTGTGCACTGATATCATTAGATGTGTAGATGATTCAGTTAGGATCCACAGTCTAGCAAAGTTCATATGTTCATTGTCAGTATACAGAGGCCAGTTGAATTCCTGTAAATAAGCAACTGTCAGACATAGGAGTGTTCAGGGTTTCATGTCTTCAGTAGAATAAAAATGGAAGACTGAGGAAAGATTTCACGGAGAGATCATACAGAGTCTCTTATACAGAATATCCTATGTATAATGTATATGAATTGGAACTTCTGCTTCTTGCACATGACCATAGTACACCCATTAAATCAGAAGGTTAACATTGTCATGATAGTGATAGCTAATCAATAGGTCAAATTCAGATTTTATCGATTGCCCCTGTCAGTGTTCCTGTCCATGCCAACATTCCAGTCCCAGACCACATGGTGCATTTAGTTGTCCTTTTTCTTTGGTCTCCTTCAATATGGAACTTTGGTACTTGACCTTATGACCTTGGCCCTTAAGGGGCACAGAACAATTTATGTAATGTCCATGTGAGTTTGTGTGATACTTCCTCACAGGCAGAGTCAGGTTATGTATTTTTTGGTCAAAAATATCATTCTTTTTGGTATACCAGGAAATGAGTGATCCCTGTTTGCTATGGTCCTGTTTATTATCTTTGGTCACTTGATTAGGATAATATCCAGGAAGCTTTTCCATTGTCAAGTTTAATTAAAATTAAAAAGTACTTTGGGTCCTGGTTCAGTAAGTCAAGGCTCTTGCAAGGCATGTCTGATCTGGGAACCCTAGGACCCGAGTAAAAGTGGAAGAGAGAGAAACAACTCCCGGTTGTCCTCTGTCCCCTACCTGCACTCACAGGTCACATGCGATAAAAGATGACATTTTTTAAGTGCTTTGGGAAGATATTCCTAGGAACTATAAATGTTTTCCGCTGATTTGCCAACAGCCTGTTAGTTTTGAGTCCATCAGCAATTCTTGCCCGAATCAGTCACAACTATTTCGATTGCCAGATGGTGAGTTCATGGCTTCGGTATTTTTCTGTAAGGAAGAACTGCTTCCTTAATGTATTTTCATCAGTAAAGACTCATAGATTCCTTCTTTACGGAGTAGATTATGATAATGTCCTTTATCCCAAAATTGATTTGTGGGAGTCTTTTCAAGGCTTTTTTTTTTTTAATGCCTCGTAGGGGTCTTTAATTTAGAGGTGTATGTTAAGTGACATAAAGTCACCTGCCCTTTTCCTTATCTCAGATCAAGAATTAGACATTTTCAAAAAGCTCATGTGCCTTTACATGAAATTTGTTTAGGGACCTTTAATCTAGTCTGTCCTTTCATACTTGAATCCCTCCTCCCTCGACATCTCGTCTGTGCTAAATAACTCCTCGGTGGGAGTCGCACCGCTCCTGACCACGCTGAACCCAAGCATGCCAATCAAAACTCTCGCTGAGCATGGTGGTGCACACCTTTAACCCAGCACTCAGGAGGCAGAGCCAGGCAGAGCTCTGTGAGTTTGAGCCCAGCCTGGTCTACACAGTGCCAGGACAGCCAGAGCTACACAGAAAAACCCTATGTCTAAAACAAAACCTCTGGTCTCTACCACATCCTCCCAGACCACACTAACTGAATCCTTGACCCCTGCCAACATCAGTCCTCAGCACAGTTTGAATTCTAGGCCTAGACAGAAAAGAAGAAATGTTCATAATATTAAAAGCAATTACTAAATATTGACTTGATTGCAGAAAGCTTTAAGTGAAAGCCATATGTGGTTTGAAATGTCTTCATAACCAGTATTACTTTGCCAGTATTAGAGGAAAAAAAATAGTGTGGAAGACTTAGTCTTCTTTTTGGGTTCACCTTTGGCATTTTACATACATAGCACTTGAGCCGTAACAATACCTCACAAGAAAATCGGCCTCAGCTTTCTGGGTGTGTTCCTGTCTACTTGTTGCCTGTCTACTTGTCGCAGGGTGTTTTAAGTCTTCCTGTGTGACAAAGGAGAATGATAGGAACCTTATGTTCCTGTGACAGACAAAGGTAGGAAGGATTGCTTTCAGGGGTTTCAGTTCACGCTTGGCTGGCTCCATTGTGTTGGGTCTGAGCTGAGACACATTGTCACGGTGGAGGGAGTATGTGACAGAAGAGACTGCTGTCCTCAAGGCAGCAACAACGAGTAATGGACCAGTCTTTCAACGGTGACCCACTATGACCAGGCGCTTCCTCTTCTCTTTTCCACCTCTCGCTGATATGTTTAGCTATCGATGAGTGCATGAGAGCCTCTGTGATCCAATCACCTCTGAGCAAGGCTTCACAGGAGAGCAAGTCTTTGACACTCAGCCTTCGGGGGACATGATGGGTCCCAACCATAACAGTGTCGCTAGACTTGAAGGCTTTTGCTGTCAAGTCAGTGCTGGCTGGTAGGTGAATGTAGCTCTTGAGCTGTAAAGATCAGGTGCATACTATCTTACTGTAGAGTAAGGTCTTAGTAATTGTAGGCACGAAGTGGTTCTCAACCTTCCTAACACTGCCACCCCATAGAATTATTTAGTTGCTACTTCATCGCTGTAATTTTGCTAGAAGTGTTATGACTAAACTCATTTTACATTATGTTATGACTACAAGCCTATGGGGGCCAAGCCATTCAATTGCTTTTCTAACCCAAAGGCCCAAACTCCTTCAATGCATTCCTTCAAACAAAAGCATTGTAAAAGTAACTTTATTCACCTGTTCCAATTGTTGTCTTGGAGGATTACTGCCTCTGTTTGCTAATTTAGGCCTGGAAGCTTCTAGCCTCCATACAATCTAACCTAGGCCTAGAATGTTTTCAGCTTCTGCGACTTACTTCTGAATGAGCTCGCCCTTTCTTGTTCTTTGTAAGTTCTGAGCTGGTTCATTTAACTCAGCTGTTCTGCCTCAAATTCCTCTCCCAGCTGACTTGTTCAATCTGGCTTCTCTCTTGGCCCCTGAGTTGCTCTGTTAGGCCTCAAACTAACTCCAGCAATCCTTTCTAATCTTCTGGCTCCTCATTCTGTCTTCACCTGTTTCTAGCTTGTTCTCTCATCCAAGTTCTCTCTGTAAAACTCTCCTGGTAAAACTGCCTCCCCTTTCCTCATTCTGTGTTGGTCCTTTAAGAAGCTTCCCTTTCCTCTCTATTCTCATGAGATTTGGGCGTATCTTTCTCTGATTCGTCATCTTTTCTGCCACTCAGACATCATTTTCAAACATGGGTGCTTCCTTATACAAACTAACTTTACCTTCCTTGTTTGAGATTAAAGGCATGTACCACCATGCCTGGGACCTAAACTTTTCTTTACTGGGCACTTGCTCTATACCAGGCTGGCCTTGAGCTCAGATCTGCTTGCCTCTGTCTTCATGGTTGGTGTGGTGGTTTGAATAGAAATGACCCCCATAGACTCATGTGTTTGAATGTTTGGCCTATAGGAAGTGGCACTATTAGGAGGTGTGGCCTTGTGGGAGCAGATGTGGCCTTGTTGGAGGAAGTGTGTCACTATGGGGGCGGGCTTTGAAGTCTCATATGCTCAAGCTATGCCCAGTGTGGTTCACAGTTTCTTCCTGCTCCCTGCAGGTCAAGATATAGAATCCTCACCTCCTTCCCCAGCACCACGTCTGCCTGTGTGCTGGCATGCTTCCCACCATGGCAATCACAGACCAAACCTCTGAAGCTGCAAACCAGCCCCGATTAAATGTTCCCTATATAAGAGTTGCTGCGGTCATGGTGTCTCTTCATAGCAATAGAAACCCTACCTAAGGCAGAAGTTGGTATCAGGGACTGGAGTATTTCTTGCTGAAGTACAAGAGTAGTTGCACAAACCACTCAGAATCCGGTTTCAATCAGATATGGTTTATTGAGGGAACTCACACCCTCAACACAAGGCTGACTGCAATCAGGGCCACAGCAAGGACTCGCAAGCCTAACTGTGACACCCACCTGTTTTCTGGAGTCAGGTTATATAGGCAAAAACGGCAATTAGCTCATACATACATCAGGGCAGATGGTGGGACCAGTGGTCAACTCTGACTTACTTTGCTAACAAGCAGTTGTAATTGAACTTTTGATTGGTCCTAAGTGAGACAAGGGAGGCAGTGCTTAGGTTACATTCAACATGTAACCAAAAACGTAGGTAACAAGAGTGCAGCCAGAGGGTAGCCAAGTGTGTAAATAACAAAGTATGAATTATGACACCATTGAATCATCTAGTGTAGGTTAACTTGACCCTCTGGCAGGGAATGTTAGTGTCAGCTATGAATAACTGCTTCTAGGAAGCAGAGTTGAAAAGTTTTTAAAAATATATATTGAACTTAATTTCACCTTATAAGCAAAATGGAAGTTGCATATGAGTGTTACAGTAAATTGTATTGGTTCAGCCTAAGAAGCCAATAACTGACACAGGGAGACTGAAACGTACTCTAATATTGCCAGCACTACACCGGGCAGAATCTAAACTGATACAAATCTACTCATAAACTAACATAAACTACTCTAAACCTCATAACATACATATATCCCAAGCACTAGCCACTATGATCCTCGGAGACTTCTCTCTCCTTCCCCGTCAACTGTCAACCATCTTCTTTCTCCCTCTCAACTGTCACTCGGCTCCGCCCCCTCTCCAGGAAGTCCCGCCTTCCACTTCCTGTCCTGCCCAGCTGATTGGCTAAACAGCCCTTTAATAACAGTTGTTACGTCCACTCAAGACTCCACAAACAAGAAGATAAAAGTAATGGTTTGTATTTAGTCAAAGCTTGTAGTATTTTAAAAGTTGAAATAGAAGAAAATTAAGTACTTGAACAACTTCAATTTAGGTGAGGTTACTTGGGAAAGTCAAAAGAAAGGAAGATCAAAGAAAAAAGGAATAGGACAGAAATAGTGGGCTGGTAGAGAAAAACCCACTTAAATGAGTAATTGAACCCACGTTATATAATGCTCCAATAATGTAAGTTTGTTGAACTAGAGAGGGATTAAAAACCTTACACACTTCCTGCTTATAAGAGACTCAAAATAAAGGTGTCCAGGAAATGAAAGGACAGACAGATGTGGGTTACAGCTACCAGAACACCCACGCAACTGTGCCAGTGTCATGTAAACCAAGCATGACAGAAGAGAAGATGTTATAACTAAAAAGACAATGTCAGCCATGAATTTAAGGAACACAGGTTCTAAATGTATACAGCGACGAAGACATCTGAGAGGAGAACTGGGTGAAGCCATAGTCCCAGCGTCACCGCCACATAGCTCTGAAGATGGGAGACAGGAAAAGCAGGCATCCACTAGGAATTCCAAAAGTTAGGATCAACTAAACTACATCTCTAGGAGCAGAAAGACTAGCAAGGGCCTGGGAATGGAGAAACTCAAGAATAGAATATGTGAGCCCCAAAGATGCCAACATGGCAGAAGAAAAAAATAGAAAAGGAAATAAAATGTAGAAATTGGTGTGATAAAACACAAACTTTAAAACAATAAAGCTAAGTTTTGAAAAGCCTAAGAAAATGTATAAACTAGTAAAATTAATTTTTTTTCCCTTTGGTTGATTGGTTTAGTTTTGTTTTCCAAAACAGGGTTTCTCTGTGTAACAGCCCTGGCTGTTTTGGGGCTTACTCTGTAGACCAGCCTGGCCTTGAACTCAGCGATCTGCCTACCTCTGCCTCCTGAGTGCTGGAAGGCAGAGACAGGCTAAAATTTAAAAAAATTTTAAAAGAAAAAAAAAATAACATCTGAAATGGAAAAACAATCTCTTCCTAGAGAACTGAACATTGGAAATAAGATAATGAGCAAGCTCAGTTTGAGTATTTGAATAAGAACAAAATCAAAGGAGATGAACTAGGGAGATAGCTTGGCAGATAAGAGCTCTTGTTCTGCCAGCCTGGAGACCTGCGTTTAGACCCCCGTACCCATGTACAAACCCAGACATGGGTGCACTTGCCTGTAGCCAACCCCAGCACTGGGAACGGAGACAGTCACGTCTTGAGAGCTCATTGGCCAGCCAGCCTGGCCCAAGTTTTCAGTTCAGGCAAATCTGAGGATTCTGGTTCTCCTTTGTTACTGATTTCCAGCGTATTTCCCCCAAGGATGGAGAGCATAATTTGAGTCATTTAAATCTTCTGAAATGTCCCAAGGCTTTCTTGATGGCTTCTGTGGTGACGCACACCTTTAATCCCAGCACTTAGGGAGGCAGAGGCAGATGGATCTCTGTGAGTTTGAGGCCAGCCTGGTCTACAGAGTGAGTTTCAGGACAGCGGAGGCTACAGAAAGGACAGGGGCAGGGGGACACATTCTTCCAGGAAAGCAAAGGGGAATAGTTCCAAATCTCATAGGTAGTCCTTATCCTAATACCAAACTTCATAAAGAGACTGACAACTGGGAAAGAAACCAGAAAAAGAGATAATATAGCCTGTGACCATTGGTGAGATAAGCTCTCATTTGAAATTTCACTGGCTTAGTTCCATTTACCATAGATTTTTTTGAAAAAATTGTTCCATGTAATTGACCACATTATCTTAAAGGGAGAAAAATATAATTGCCTTAATACATGCAAATTATAAAAAGAGCTTGAGGTCTGGGGAAGATTGCTCGTTCAGGACAGTGTTCGCCATACCAGACACACACACACACACACACACACACACACACACACACACACACACACACACACGTAAAACACCAGGTGAAGGTGTGCGCATGTAATCCCAGTGCCAGGGAGGCACAGGCAGGTGAATCCCAGAGCTCGCTGACCAGCCAGCCAGCCCAACCTAATCATGAGGTCCAGGTTTTGTGAGAAAACAGCGCACAGTGGCTGCAGAGGTGGCTCCGTGGTTAAGAGCACTTGCTGCACGCTCCTTGCTGCTCACCATCACAGTGCTGCCCTTTATCCAGCGAACCTGCGATCAGGCGCAGACACCTTTGCTGTGCAAACCCATAAGGCACAACTATGAGAACAAGGAATAATTCTTCGCCCCTGGGGAGCCAGAGGGAACTGAGCTGCTTATCAAGCTGTTTCCTTGGAGCAGAACCTCAGCTGAAAGATGTCTGAAGTCACTAGGTATGGACCACCTCGATATTGGCAAGCAGTAGCTCGACTCTGCAAACAGTCTCTACATTCTGCTATGTTTGAAGTGTGTTTGACTAAAGTTGTCTGCAAATAAATGTAAATTGTTGGGGGGGGGATGTACTTACTGTTCTTGCAGAGGACCTGAGTCATTCCAAGCACCCACCTGCCAGCTCACAACTACACTACCAGGGGAGCCAGTGGCTCTTCTTAGCCTCTGTAGGCACTGGGTTCACATACACACATGCAAGCAAAACATTAAGACACATTTTTTAAAGTTTTTAAGTTTACCCTAAGTTTATTCCTGGCATGGGTAAACACACACACACACACACACACACACACACACACACACACACACACACGTTTGATTAAATTCAACAATCATTTGTAATTTTTAAAAATAGCAAACCTCTCTGGGGTGGTGGCTCACACCTTTTGAATCCCAGCGCTCTGGAAGCAGAAGGAGAGGCTGGCCAGCCTGGTCTATAGACTGAGTTCCAGGACAGCCAGGGCTGCAAAGGGAAAACTGTCTCAAAAAACCAAATGTTGAGTGTTTGAGGAGCACATGATGTGTCTACTTGTTTGGTGGTGGTGGTTGTTGTTGTTGTTGTTGTTGTTGTTTGGTTTTTGGTTTTTTTCTTTTTTTGAGAGATGGTCTCACCAGGCCCCCTAGATGCTAGGATTTCAGGTGTGCACTACTGAACCTAGCTTGAGCATAAATATTTAGCAGGTTATTTTAATTTGATCCCCAGCATAAAGCTCAATCCAGAGAAAATGCTGCACTGTTTGGGACACTTAATGCCATGAACTGGTTGTGTAGATTGCATTAGCTACAACTTTTGGTTAGCCACTGAATATGTCTTTTCTTTCCCTGCTGATCCCATAATGGTGGTGGTGGTGGTGGTGGTGTTGCTTTGGCTGTTTGTTTTCATACAGGGTTTTTCTTATGTGGCCCTGGCTGTCCTAGAACTCACTCTATAGACCAAAGCTAGCCTCAAACTCAGAGATCTGCCTGCCTCTGCCTCTCAAGTTCTAGAACCAAAGGCATCCACCGCCAACCCCTGCACATAGTGCGCCAAGCAATCGTCTCCACAGCCAACCCCTGCACATCATAGTGCACAAAGCAATCTCCACCGCATTGCTTTAAGCTGAATTTTATGTTAAAGGGAGATTGTTTTTAATCTGAGTTTTGTTTATTATTTGCGATGTTGGGTATTGAACCCAGGGCCTCGATTCTGTTCAGGGCTTTCCCCAGGGTTTCGCAGACTCCTTTGGAACGATGTTAAGTTTGGAGTATAATGATAAGGTTTGAACGTGTGATTTCAGGAGTCGATGGGCAACACCTGTAGGCCGTGTTGACAGATTTATTTAGTATTTGATTTATTTAGTAAACGAGGTACTGTAATGCCTTTAGTGGCTGATCGTGAATGTGAGAGAGCATAGACCATGGGACCTTACTGGCTGAGAAAGAAGAAAGTA
This sequence comes from Acomys minous, assembly GCF_964271855.1. NCBI lineage: Eukaryota > Metazoa > Chordata > Mammalia > Rodentia > Muridae > Acomys > Acomys minous. The sequence continues at coordinate 77,917,545 of NC_140496.1, forward strand.
AATTGGGGGTGGCGCTCAAGTAGCCTGTGGGGAAATGGCAGTGTTTTCCTTAAAACACAGTTCTTCAACCTTACTTTGACCTAGTGGATGTTACAGCTTATTAACAGAGCAGCGGTGGCAGGCCCCTTCTCACTGTGAGCGGAATGTGGCTAGGAAACAGCAGGTGAGGTGTCTGAGTTCTTGGGACTCAGGGCACACCTGATTTGGTTGGTTGGAGATGATGTCATTTTTCTGAGTTAAGTCACCAATGTCTGCCTGTTGAAACTATGACAGTCCTTCACTCGGCAATTTCACACCGATAAATTTATCTTATGGAAATGCTTCTTCAACTTTTCATCAAAGAATTTGATGGAATAAGCCATTCTTTGGAGACAGTAAGTTTTGCAGTTTTTAGTGATTTGGTTCGCATAGACGCACGGACATAGTCATGTATTGTGTAAGGGTATTTGGCTCAATGGTGGTTCCGTAGGATTATGTCACCTAGGAGCATCAGCGCCATCTTGTTTCGTGTAAGTATACTTACTCTATGATGTTTGCACAAGGACCAAATTGTGCACCTATTTCTCAAAACACATCCCTGTCATTAAGGGACATGCTTGTATATTTTCAGCATTTCATTTGAAATATTCTGGCTTTGTTAGCCAGACTGGTCTCAAACTCCTTGGCTCAAGCAATCATCCCAGCTTCCCAGGACCTCGGGTGCGCTGCATGAACTAATAAAACATGGGAGGGGGTGTTTAGTCCTGTGGAATAGGTAATAGTCACTGCAGGAAGAAATATGCATTTATTCTTTTATATCTTTATCTTAGTGAGTCCAGCTGTCAACTTAGGCTGGCTTGCTTGTGTTTTGTGTTTTTGTTTTTTTTTAAAGACAGTGTCTCTGTAGTCCTCCTGTCTAGCCTGAAACTCACTATGTAGATCAGGCTGACCCTGATCTCACAGAGACCCACCCGCCTCTGCCTCCCAAGTGTTGGGATTAAATGTGTTTGCCACCACACCTGATCTGGGCTTTTTAAATATATATATATTATTCAGATACATCCCGATTGTTATCCCCTCACTTGTATTTTCCAGTTCCCACCTCCCTCTTCTGCCCTATTCCCCTCCCCCAGTCCTCTGACAGAAGGAGACCTCCTCCCTCACTATGTGACCACAGCCTATCAGGTCTCATCCAGAGAGAGCCTGCTTGCCCTTCTTCTGTGTGCCGCTGGGCCTCCCCACCACAAGGAAGTGATCAAATGGAGGGTAGGGGGCACGAGAGTTCATGTCAGAGGCTGTCCCCGTTCCCCGACAACTGTGGAGAATGAGCTGCCCATTGGCTAGATCTGAACAGGGGGTCTAGGCTTACCACTGGGCGTTTTTATCTAGTATTGGAACACAGACTTTGATGGGACAAATGAGAATGCAGGAAGCTGCTGGCGAGTATGATGAGATCCTAAATTAATGAACAGCACCTAGCAGTTACGTGCAACTGTTGTTACTGGTCCCTGTTGACAAGTGTCTTTGGTGACAGATAGCCACACAAGTAATCGTCCTGTGTAGATACTCTGATTTTTAAATACTTTTACATTTTATGTGCGTATATCTGTTTCTCTGTCTCTGTCTCTCTTTTTCTCTCTCTCTCCGTGTGTGTGTGTGTGTGTGTGTGTGTGTGTGTGTGTGTGTGTATGTGTGTGTGTGTGTGTGTGTGTGTTGGGGGTGGGGGTAGGTATAGGCTACATTTTTATTAAGAGATGCTTTTGTGCTCACGAATACACACAGAGGCCAGAAAAGAGTGTCAGAACTCCTGGAGTTGGACTTAGAAGCAGGTGGGAGCTGCTCCACTTGGGTGCTGGGAACTGGACTCTGGTTCTCTAGAGGAGCAGCAAGCCCTCTTCACGGCTGAGCCATCTCTCTCCAGCCCCATCTTTCATATGTTTTAAAATATATTCACCCTTAACACAGAAGCAGAAAGACTCAAATGGTATATACTCACTTATATCTGCATATTAGCCCAAGGGGCATGTCCCACGAAAGCCTTCACTTACCAGGAAACTGAGACAGAGGAGAGGACATTCTAGTGGGACTCTAGATGAGAGAATCATGGGAGAAAGGCAAAGTAGAAGGATCCAGAGGGTCCTAGAAGCCTACAAGTAGAACATTATGATAGGCAGATTTGGGCACAGGGGTCCCGCTCAAACTAAGGCACCAGCCAAGGACAATACAGGCGGTAAACCTTAAACCCCTACCCAGATCTAGCCAATGGTCAGAACACTCTCCACAGTAGAGTAGAGAGTGGGATAGTACTTTCTCACATACTCTGGTGCCTCACCTTTGACCATGTCCCCTGGAGGGGGAGACCTGATGGCACTCAGAGGAAGGACAGCAGGTTACCAAGAAGAGACTTGATACCCTATGAACATATAGAGGGGGAGGTAATCCCCCTCTGGAACAGTCATAGGGGAGGGGAGTAAGGGGAAAATGGGAGGGAGGGAAGAATGGGAGGATACAAGGGAGGGGATAACCATTGAGATGTAACAAGAATAAATTAATAATAATAAAATATATATATTCACCCTTTCAACTCTAAAAGCCTCAAGACCAGGCCTTCAAATTACCTACCAGCAACTTCCTAAACAGATACAACAACTGTAGCAAGCTAATTAAGCATTTTTCCTGAGCAGCCTATTAAGAAAAAAAAAATCCTCAGTGGAATTTTTGGCATCTTTTCCATCTCAGGACCACATCGACGGGGCAATACTGTTTGTCCCTTCCCTACAACAGAGGTGTTGGTGATTTTTTCCAAAAACATTAGGCTGGGCTTTCTGAGCATTAACAAAGAAAACATTAACTTCCAAAGAAAGGTGGTTATAACTGTTGCAGTAATAACTGAGCATGTGTCTCCTGAATAATGCTGGAAATTAGACGGCTCTGACCCAGTTACAGGCAAGGATTAAAGAAATCTGCTTAAAATTGAATTGTGTCCACTAGAGCAACTGCCAAGAGAAGCGCATTCCACAGTGTGTCCTTCAAAGGACCTCTGGCTAGCCACCCTGCAAACCTTTGATTTCTTTTCAACATTTAAGCATGATGGAAATATAATTCATGCATGTTCACAGCCTATTAGTTTAGGCTTTTATTTTTGCTGGACAGAATGTACAGTCATGCCGGACTTTGTTATTTGTATCTGTATCCTTAAATAAAAGTTAAATGTTGTGTAGCTTATTCTACATGGTATGCATTCTAATTTTCATGCATTCATTCATTCATTCATTCACCTGTATGTGTCCTATGTGTGTTTAGGGGTAGAGAAGAGGGGGGAAGGGAGGGAGGGAGGGGGAGTAAACAAGCAGGGCGAGACAGCGCAGAGACCTAGGGGAGGGGAATAGGGTAAAAGTGGGAGGGAGGAATGGGAAGATACAAGGGATGGGATAACAATTGAGTAGTGATCTGAATAAATTAATTAAATAAAAAAATAATTAAAAAAAGAAAAAATTAAATTTAAAAGATTTTTTGAATCTACAAAGGAAACTTCATGTGAGCATGCTAATAAAGGCAATTTAAAAATAAAAACATATCAATTTTAAAAAGGCAGCGCAGAGAGGGGTGGAGACTGGGGGTTGGCATGGACGGATAACAGCACACCACAGTGGAGCTCAGAGGGCAACTTTGGGAGAGTAACATTCTCAGAACGGGAAGGCTGCCAGAGGACTGGACCCTGGGCTTCTTATTTGTTGTTTGTTTTTATCTTGCCTTTTATTAAGACCACCGGGAGAAGTTTCATTATTCTGCCTAGGTTCTTCCCCAGAAGGCTCCAATTCATTAAGCGTGGGGTGAGAGCCACACCTAGCTGTTTTAAAAGACGTGTGACTTACAGTTGACAGTATACTTAATTCCTCCCAGAGAACTCAGCATAATTGTCTGGCACATAGATACCCCTCAAAAACTGTTTCTACAACAATCTCACTAGACCCTGCCCTACAAGATGGCAAAGCCACAAGCAGTACATCAAGTCACTCCAGCAGGTCTGGGTCAGTAACACGCTGGCAAAGTCACACTGTACCTTCTGGAGTTCTGTCACTTGAGCCCACCAAAGTATTGACTTAACCCGGACAGGCCTATCCTCTTTTGTAATTGGATTTGGGTGGGGGTGGCAGGGTGAGGAGATTCTTGTCATTAAGATTATAGAGAAAATAAAGATTTTGTTCTCATAGAACATTCTTCATGTTTGTATAATCCTTGATTGAAAATAGATAACCGGGGACTGAAGAGAGGGCTCAGTGGTTAAGAGCGCTTGTTGATCTTGCTGAGGATCCAGATTTGGTCCCCAGCACCCGCGTGGTGGCTCAGGACATTCACAACTCTAGTTCCAGGGCATCTGGTGCACTCTTCTGACCCCTGGGGACACCAGGCATACACATGGTATGCAAACAGACAGACAGACAAAACACTCAGACAAATAAATCTTTTTTTTTTCTTTCACATCTGGATAACTAGGTAATGAAATAAAAATTTCCCAGGGCTGGAGAGATGGCTCAGTGGTTAAGAGCACTGACTGCTCTTCCAAAGGACCTGGGTTCAATCCCTGGCACCCACATGTCAGCTCACAACTGTCTGTAACTCCAAGATCTGACACCCTCACACAGAAGTACATGCAGGAAAAACACCAATGCATATTTTTAAAAATGTTTAAAGAAAGAAAGAAAATTTTCACATAAGAGATTGCAGAGCTGAGTCATATGATTCAGCAAGACCTCCACCAAGGGCTTCGTGCTGTTTTGGTGTCCCATCGGATGGTGTGATAGATGGTTGTGGTATATTTCTTGGAGAAACCAATTCTATTCTACAGCAAGGATGAACTTGAAGCACTTCTGAAGCCACCTGAGTTACCTGAACACCATTAGAGAATGTCTGCTGGGTCACCTAGAAAGCTTGTTAACATAGACATACCAGAAGGCCTCGTTGAATAGCTTGGCCATCTCACCCAGGATTCTGTGAGCTTCACAGATGATTAATTCCGCTTTGGGTCCTTGGACACCTATAGACCTATGACACCTATAGACCTATGACAACTATAGACCTATGACACCTATAGACCTATGCCAACTATAGACCTATGACACCTATAGACCTATGACACCTGTAGACCTATGACACCTATAGACCTATGACACCTATAGACCTTTGACACCTATAGACCTATGATACCTATAGACCTATGAGAACTATAGACCTATGACACCTATAGACCTATGAAACCTATAGACCTGTGACAAATATAGACCTATGACAACTATAGACCTATGACACCTGTAGACTTGTGACAACTGTAGACCTATGACATATATAAACCTATGGCACTTATGACATGCTCTGCCTTGTAAGTTCTAGAAACTGAAGGACACCCCTCCTCTGAGACCTGGACAAGCCAAGGCCATCACGGGAGTTCACTCATGGTAAGCATACCTTATACTGTTTCATTGTTTTACTAAACCTGGTGTTTGTTTGTTCAAGAAATACATCAGTTGGAGAAACAACCTTATACACTCCTTGGATACATTTTTTCCTGGTTGGAATTTGCTCCCAGAGCCAATGTTTTCAAGCTGGTTATTACTGAAATAATGTCAAGCTGCTCACCGCTGGAGGGGCCACAACTCAGGAGAGGAGACAGGAAGGAATCGTGTTTACTCTAGAGACTGGGCCCAAATCAGATCAACGTGGCTGTCAGCCTCAAAGCTGCATTTGGGGAAGTCAGGGACACAAAGAGCTTTTCTATGAAGGAAAAACAGGGTTCCGTGGCACCGTGCACAAGAAGGCTCTGTGCTAAGAGGTCTTTCTTGTCCAGGACCTGTGTCTCCATGTTTCCATGCGTGGACCTCAACCTCCTGCTCTTTTGTTTGGTTTTTGGAGACAGGGTTTCTCTATGTAGTCCTGGCTGTCCTGGAACTCTCTTGGGAGACCAGACTGGCCTAGAATTCAGAGATCCACTTGCCTCTTCCTCTTGCATGGTGCTGAGCTTAAAGGTGAGTGCCACCACACCCCTCTTGTCCTCCTGCATTTAAAAAAAAAAAAAAAGATGTTACTTTCTTGCAAATTGAACCTCACACTATTTTACATGTTTTGTTAGTTGATTTGGAGAACTACAGAGGAAGGGAGAACATTACACCAATCACCAGATGTTCTGTTTAGTGGGAGGAGGAGGAGGAGGAGGAGGAGGAGGAAGAGGAAGAGGAGGAGAGGAAGAGGAGGAGGAGGAGGAGAAGCAGCAGAAGAAGAAGAAGAAGAAGAAGAAGAAGAAGAAGAAGAAGAAGAAGAAGAAGAAGAAGAAGAAGAAGAAGAAGAAGAAAAGAAGATCTCTGGCAGCTAGCCACTGAACTATTTACTTGGGTGGGTTTCTCTTTATAAAATTAGAATGACTGGCAAAAAGAAGGGCAAGCCTGCAAGGGATTCGGAGAGGACATTAGAGGCCAGCTGACCTCGCAGGAGAGCAAAGGAAGCAGAGGTTAAGGGGCTTTTACATCAGGGCCTGAAACTCCCTTAGGAAAGCTGTTGAGAAAGCAGCCGGGAATGTTCTCATAACTCTTACCCTTTGTCTGAATGGGATAAGATACAGCCTTCACCAAGGTCAAATGGGACTCCTAATCTAACAGAGGGATACTTAGTAACCGGACAGGGTGACAGGTCTGTACAGTGAACGGCTGTGGGCACACAATGGGGGTTTGGGCTATGACGCCTTTGTGGGCAGACTGGAGAGGCAGAAAGCCATGGTCCAAGTGTTTACCAACCCCGGCACCATTGAGACGTCTCAGCTTGATGGGGGCGAGAAAGGCCTGCAGCCATCTTCCAACCTTTACCCTTGACCTGTGAAACTCTCCTGGTATTTTTCCTTTTCACTTCCTTCTTCTCCATCCCCACACACTCAGTGTTTGTTTATTCGTTTATTTGTTTTCTCAAAAGTGTCAGTGCTGTCCATAACGTTGAGTCCTTCCTTTTAGTGTGATTATTTGGTCTTTTACAAGTGAGGTGATGGGAGCTGGATCTGGTGGCACCTGTCTGGAATTCCGGCTCTTGGGAGGTGAGGTAGAACGATTATGAGTTTGAGGCTAGCCTCAGCTACATAGTGAATCTGAGGCTAGCCTGGGCTACTTGACACTGTCTTAAACAAACAAATAAGACAAAGAGAGCAAACAAAAAAACAATAAGAACAACAACAACAAAAATACAGCAAGAATTAAATAAGTGAATATGGTGGGAGATACTTTTGAGTGTAGGCCACAGTTCGAGGCTCCCTTCCTCAGGTATGAAGGAGCATGAATAACAGTTTGTAAAACCTTCCCAATCTTTTCTTCTCCTTGAACGCTTTTAGTGGTAACCAAAGTCCATTGTGACCATTTCTGCACTGGGAGGGCATAGGAAATTAGGTCTCCTGGAACTGAACTAAAAACACAGACAAGCTGTCAATGTGACATGTGAGTGAGTCACCAAAGGGTCTGGAGCAGTTGGCGACCTATCACCAGAGAGGGGGTAAGAATGGAAGCCAGTGAAAAACAAATGACTCAGTTTTCCCTTTTGGCGCATGATCCATCCCAGCTGATTGCTTTTCCTATTTGACTAAGAAGATATAAGCCAGGACTGGCCCCAGCTGGTGGAGGATGGGTGCACACTGTCCTCTGGGCTGGCGGTACTGGAAAACGGGATGCGAGACGTGTCGTTACTCACTGGGGCACCGTCTTCAGAAGCTTGTGACACGAGGCGCCCAGACGTGGACATCTAAGTCAGAGGAAGATTCAACTCGGTATTTACTTCCCGCTTTGGTCAGATTCACATTGTGGGAAAGAATAAGAAAGCTTGCATTTCCCTGTTCAGCTATTTGACTTATAGTCTATGTGACCTCAGTAGGTCATCTAACATTTTTTGGATGTGTTTCCTCATCTGCAAAATGCAAATAACTTCTCCACCCAAGGGCATCTGTGAAGGACAGGTGAGTTAGAGTACCCGAGTTAATGTACATCTTTTTTTTTTTCTTTCTTTTTCTTTTTTTTTTCTGTGTAGCCTGGGCTATCCTGGACTCACTTTGTAGACCAGGCTGGCTGGCCTCGAACTCACAGCGATCCACCTGCCTCTGCCTCCCGAGTGCTGGGATTAAAGGCGTGCGCCACCACGCCCGGCCATGTACATCTTAAACCTTTAAAAGTGTAGGTGAGGGTGACCCAGGGAGACGGCATAGTACATAAGAGTGTGCTGTCCAACACGAGGACCTGAGTTTGGATTCCCTGGAACCTGTGTGAACCAGGTCATGGCTGCATGTGTCTGTTATCCCAGGAAGGTCATGAGCCAGCTTGCCTGGCCTATACAGCCACGGACCTGTATCAAACAAGAAAGAAGGCATGGGTCAACACCCAAGGTTGTCTGACTCCCTCATGTACAGACACACACACACACACACACACACACACACACACACACACACAATGTGAAATACTGTAGGAACAGCAATTGCTACTGAGTCACAGACCTGAGGCAAGATATGCGTATGTCCCCGCAGTTTGATAGGAAGAAGTAAGAGTAAATGGGCTTTTCTGGTCTCGTGGGTACATTTTAAAAGGCCAATTACATCATCTCTGAGTTTAGGACATTAGGTAAAAATGACATTCATACAACAGGAGAAGGAAAACAGCTTTAGTGGCCTGTTTTACAGTCACTCCCTCTGGGCCACCTAAAGAAGTATCTTCCAAAGGGAGGCATGCCTGCTGGTGGATCACGAGATATGAGGGCATGAAAAATTATATTTCATGATCTGGCTATGGTGACCGACGGGCCTTGAATCCCAGCACTCTGGGGGCAGAGGCAGAGGCCAGCCTGATCTACAGAGTGAGTCCCAGGCCAGCCAGGGCTACACAGGGGTCGGGGTCTTGGGATCGGGGTAGGGACTGCAATAGTTCAGTGCTCTAATGGATTCTAGGTGGAGCATGAGGTGGAAGTGGGGCTGGCCCATGAACACATTATTTCCCACATGATTGTTTAGGATGCAGCTGAACATGGAAAGTGAGTCCACTTGAGCTCAGCGTGGTGACACACACCTGTAATCCCAGAAGTTGGGAGGCCGAGTGAGGTAGAAGGGTTGCTGCAAATTCAAAGCCAGTGTGGGATATACAGGACTACATAGAAAGGGCTTTCTAGGGCCGGGCGTGGTGGCGCACACCTTTAATCCCAGCACTTGGGAGGCAGAGGCAGGCGGATCGCTGTGAGTTCAAGGCCAGCCTGGTCTACAAAGTGAGTCCTGGACAGCCAAGGCTACACAGAGAAACCCTGTCTCGAACCCTCCCCCTCAAAAAAAAAAAAAAAGAAAGAAAAAGAAAAAAGAAAGAAAGAAACAAGTTTCACTGTGCATCAACCAAGAGGGGCCTGCCATGCAACACTGCTCACACGGGGCCCCAGTTTCACTTTTTGTTGTTGTTTTTTGGTTTTTGGTTTTTCGAACTCACAGCAATCTCCCTGCCTCTGCCTCCCCAGTTTCACTCTTTAAAAAATTTGCCTTGAAAATCCCAGACCTCCCATCCTTCCGAGGAAATGCCAAGGGCTCTGAGGACTGTAAGAGGCCTGCTGGCATAGTCCACAGGTGAGGCCCGCTCTGCCTTCACTAGAGGGCCCTTGGCTGCAGAGCAGAAGTTGGCTGCTGTTGTTCTTGTAGCTGTTGGTTTTTACAGCTGAGACTCTTGTTCTTCTTGTTTTCACTTCAGGCCTCCTAGGACATAGTTGGGAATTTGTTGGGGCCTGCTCTGACCACATGCAACAACAACAACAACAACAACAACAACAAAAACCAGTGCAGCCTTCCACTCTGATGGGTTGTAGACATGTCCACTCTTTCTCCAAGTACATTTTAGCCACTTCAACAGCACTTCAGAGAAAATGAGCATCTTCAGTTGGGAACAGACCCTTCAGGAACTTTCTTGAGTTTCTGGTTTACTGGATATGTCTTCCCTTCCCACTTTAATAGAAACAACAGTAGAATCAAGAATAACACTTTTCACCTGGGCAGTGGTGGCGCATGCCTTTAATTCCAACACTCAAGAGACAGAAGCAGACAGATATCTGAGTTTTGAGGCCAGCCTGGTCTATAGAGCAAGTTCCTGGACAGCCTGGGTTACACAGAGAAAGAAACTATGTCTTGAAAAACCTGTGTGTGTGTGTGTGTGTGTGTGTGTGTGTGTGTGTATTGTTGTTGTTGTTGTTGTTGTTGTTTGAAAGACAGGGTCTCATCTATACTAAGCTGGCTGGAAGTCACTAAATACCTGACCTTGAACTTTTGGTCCTCTTGCCCTTACTTCCTAAGGGCTGGTATTGCACACACTAAGTGCTATGTCCCACCACACCCAGTGTATGTGATGCTGGACATCAAATCCAATAAGCAAGAATTCTATCAACTGAGCTCCACCCCAACCCCAAGAATAGCACTTTAAGAATATAGATTTGTTTGTTTATTCTTTCTATGTATGTATGCCTGAGCATGTGCATATGTACCACATGCATGCAGGGGTCCAGGGAAGTCAGAAGCAAGCATCATATGCCCTGGAACTTGTGATACAGGCAATTGTGAGCCCCCATGTGGATGCTGGGAATGAGACCTAGGTCCTCTGCAAGAGCAGTGAGTTTTCTCAGCCCCTCAGCCATCTCGCCAGCCTCCAAGAATGGAGCTTCTAATAAAGGTTAATTTAACAAAGGACTAGGGACTAGAATTTTCTTCATCCCTAGGCGCAGAAGCTCCCCATACTATTCGTGGGGGGCTCCTGGGATAATGGCTGGGACAGAGATCTCCCTGAGCCTCATATTGGGGCTTCCATGTTTGAGTTTGCATTGGCTAAAGTAGCCATGTGACATTTCCTCCTAGGACAGAGCTGGAAACGAGTCCACAGTGGGGACTAAGACTGACACACGTGCTGGAGAGATGGTTCAGGAGTTAAGAGCGCTGACTGCTCTTCCAGAGGTCCTGAGTTCAATTCCCAGCAACCACATGGTGGCTCACAACCATCTATGATGTGATCTGATGCCCTCTTTTGGCCTGTGGGTATACGTAATAATAAATAAATAAGTCTTGGGTTGGTGAGATGGCTCAGCAGGTAAGAGCATTGATTGCTCTTGCAGAGGTCCTGAGTTCAACTGCCAGCAACCACATGGCAGCTCACAACCATCTACAATGTGACCTAATGCACCCTGTGTACATAATAAATAAATAAATAAATAAGTTAAAAAAAAAAAAAAGAAAAGACTGACACACAACTTGCTGCTCAGCTCCTAAATCCCTTTCTCTCTTCTGCTTCCTGGCCTCAAGGAGTATTCTAGAAAGAGACAGAGGATCAGGACTGGTGTGAGTCACTAGGATGGGAGGGAGGAAAGGCTTCATGGAAATCAAGTCCTCTCTAGAGAGCAGGTTTCTCCCTCTGACACATTTAATGGAAGGAATCTGACAACAAATCACATGCCTTCTTTGTCGGGCTGAGCAGACAGGAACCACAGACATAGTTTCCCACACCGCTCGCTCCGTCTCACAAAATGCTGCCCGGGTACTTTCTGCTTTCCTTCTGCTGTCGCCAAGCTCAAGGTCAAATGGCTGCTGGGAGGAGGGGAGGGAAACGACCCAGCACTTGTGGTCACTGTTTGTCATCAGCGGGAAACCAGGACTTAGCACTCCTTCTGGCCGCTGTTCGTTTGTGAAGTTCGGGAGGAGTTCTGTCCTGTATCATTTATTGAAAGTCATCCAGGCACTTGCAAGTCCAGAGTCTTTCGAAATGTCACTCTCCAACCTCCTGAACATAGGCAGGAAGCCGCCTTTGCCTGTGAGGAGTCACACTCCGAAGATTTGCTTACGTATCTGCTTCATTTCAAGTGGATAGAAACTGTTCTGAATTAGTCTGGGCCTCGATTCTCACCCACTGTTTCCTGGTATTAGAATGGCTTTCTGTGCCATTTGGTCGTGTCGCTAGCTTCTGGCCAGGGCCTTTTAGACTATCTGGCCCTTGGTGCGCGACCTCAACAGCTGAGTTTAGGGAACCCCGCCCCGACTCACACCCCACCATCCCCACCACGCCCCTTTCCGAGCAGTGGGTCTGACCCTAGAAGCATAGCTACCCTGGGTTCCCAGGCTGTGCTCCTTGAGCTGCTCAGCCCGCACCCCCACCTCCACCCCCACCCCACCCCCAGCGATAGCAGCCAAGACCGATGCTCTGTGTGAACTGCTCCTCCACACGCCCTCAAAGCGCTTATCTGGCAGCTTCCACGTTCCGTGTGTAATACCCAGAAAATGTAAGACCTCCAGGCTCTGTGTCTTTTCTGAATGTCAAGCCAGCAAAACCTCTAAAGAGTTTTTGGAATGAATAAATAAAAGCCACCTCCTCGTTTGTGATAACACCTTGGTTTAGCTTGCTTCTGCCAAAGCAAAGTTCTTCATCCTGGGAAATGCCTCTCCTCTCCCTCTCTACCTCCCGAAGGTCTCCAGGAAGATTTTTTTTTTCTCCAACGGTGCTAGGCCAAGGTAGCTGACGTTTGTGGTTCATTCATTTCCGGCTGTATCCGTGGAGCTGGGATGACAGGAGGAGCCCCTCCCACAGCCTGCTTCGGCTCACACAAAAGTTGGACCAATTCCAGAGAAAATGACTGGGTCTGGGTGAAAATGACCCAAGTGCGCATCGAGCCTCTCTGGGGCTGGCAGGAGACACAGAGGTGAACGATCTGACCTACAGCTAGGCCTCACTCCCCAAAGCCTGCCAAGATCTCGCTATCTTGGACCAGAAAGACTAGCAAATGGCTTGAAAAGACCACAGTCGGTCCCGACTAGTGGGTTAAAGGACGAAGATGAACCGAATAGCCACAACCTTTCTCTGTAATCCGACAAATGACATGAACGTCGTGGTGGGGAAGGACAGCAGCTAACTGAGGAACTTGCCCCTTGGCTCTTCACGCTGTGGATAAACTTTCCTTCGTTAGAGATGTCTGAACAAACACTGTGGCTGAGTAAAAAAGCCGAAGAAGTCAAAAGAACGATGAGCTAGTTCCTCACATTTGTGACCAATTTATAATTCACACAGGATTTCTCACTTAGTGCCCTGTCGGGTCCCGCCCCTCCCTGCTCCCTTCGTGAAGCTGCACCTGGGTCCCGCAGGCCTGCTTTCCCACGGTGTCCGCGGAATGTAAGATACCCCTTCCCCTGCCCAAGGCTAATTCCTCCCTGCCACCTTCCTTGGGACCCCATCAATCACCTGGCAGTAGCGATAGCATCTCTCTATCAGCTGGCTTCCCCAGATATTAAAAAGGTCGGTCTCTCCTGTCCTAAGGGAAATGATGGCCTCCCTGACCCGGTGTGCCCACTAGCTACTGTGTCCACCGCTCTTCCCCTTCTTAATCTAATTGTATGAAAGAGCCCCTACGGCGTCGGCATCGGGTGCTCGCATCCCATTCTGTGACCCTCCACAGTCTGGTTTCTTCCTCCTCTTAAAACTATTATATTCGCCGCTGGGCGGTGGTGGCGCGGCCTTTAGTCCCAGCACTTGGTGAGGCAGAGGCAGGCGATCGCCGCGAGTTGGAGGCCAGCCTGGTCTACAAAGCGAGTCCAGGATAGTCAAGGCTACACAGAGAAACCCTGTCTCGAAGAACAAAAAAAAACAAAACAAAAACAAAAACAAAAACAAAAAAAAAAATATTCTGCTTATGGTCGACTGTTTTCAGCCTTTCACCTATTTGATTTTTTGTTATTGATGTTGTTGTTGTGGTGGTGTGTGTGTGTGTGTGTGTGTGTGTGTGTGTGTGTGTGTGTGTGTTGAGTTGCTTGGTATTGTGAACTACTACTTCCTTCTCCTTGACACGTTTCTCTTCCCATGATGTCCAGAGAATTCCTCTTTCCTGATTTCTCCCCACCATCTCTCGCTCCCCCTGCTCAGCTGCCTTATTGGGCTTTCTTCCTTCCCTGTAGTTGAAAGAGATTGTTGAGAGATCACATACATGCATATGAGTGCTCAAGTTAAAGTCATAAGCTGAGCATGCCCATGTGACAGATACCCAAGCCAGATGGCAGAAAGTATCCAGCACCTCTACAAACACCAGGTACCCTTTCCAGCCAGTGTCCTTCCTCCCCGTGGCAGACACACACACACACACACACACACACACACACACACACGCACACGCTCGCTTCCTTCCACAGGTGAGTTCTGCCTGTGTTTAAACTGTATGTAAATCAGGCTGTGAATACTTTGTTTTATCCTTTGTTGGCTTAGCATTGTGTGGGAGAGAAGTATCCACTTTTTTTTTTTTTTAAGTTTTAGCTTGCTCTCATTGCTATAAGAGAGTTGATAGAAAAATATAGCATAGTTAAGGGCTGGCAAGATGGTTTGGCGGATAGAGGCGCTTGCTGCCAGGACTCGTGACTTGAGTTTGATCCCTGAGACCTACATGATGGAAGGAGAGACCTGACTCTTGTAAATATTCTCTGTGGCACATGAAACACAACACACACACACATACACACACGCTGTATGCACACAACATCCCCCCACACACACACCGTACACACACAAAATAAACAACTAAAAATAGGACAGGCTGTAGTTGGTTTATCCATTCTTCTGTGATGAGCACTTGTAGAGCCTCTGGGTTTTGCTTTTTAAAAGGATCCTGTGAAGAAATGTGTGCCTGATTGTGAGAAGTCTGCAGACTCGGAGGATGAGATTATCCAAGACTGTTTAGAGTAAAAACAGTAAATGTGTCTTCTCTCTTGATAAGACAGAATGTTCAGGTACATATTTTTTTATAAGCTAAAATTTTTATATCTGCATTTTAACCCAACAATAACAAAAATTTAGGAGTTCAGAATTTTTTCAGGCAAGATTAAATTACTTCCACCTGATGCACAAAATTCTTTCTTTTTCTTTTTTTTTCTTCTTTTTTTTTTTTTTTTTTTTTGTTTTTTTTGTTTTTTGGGGTTTTTTTTTGTTTTTGTTTTTTCAAGACAAGGTTTCTCTGGGTAGCCGTGGCTGTCCTGGACTTGCTTTGTAGGCCAGGCTGGCCTCAAACTCATAGCAATCCTCCTGCCTCTGCCTCCTAAGTGCTGGTATTAAAGGCGTACACCACCATGCCTGGCCACAAAATTGTTATAGGGCTGATTCTGTTAGTAAAATATCTTTTTTTTTTTCTGATAAGACCCGTGATTTGTACAATGACTGGAGTCCTTAAATTATATCAGTTTTATCATTAATTTCTTGTGGGGGGATGTGCACAAGATTGTGCATGCATGTATGCATACATACATATGTGTACACACATGCTTGAGAGTGGGTGCACATGTGTGTACATGCTGGTGGGGGTCAAAGAAAAGTTCAGGTGTCATTTCTTAGGCACTGTCCAATTTAGTTTCAGAGACATCGTTTCTATGGACCTGAAACTCACCGAGTAGGATCTCCTGGTTGGCTACCAAACCCCAGGGATCTGTCTGTCTTCTCTTCCCCAGCATTGGGACCACACCCTCATGCCGCCACATTTGACATTTTAAAAGCGTGTTCTAGGGATTAAACAGATCCTCATGCTTGCACGGCACCCCACCCCACCCCCCACCCCCAATTGACCGTATATTTCAGTTTCATAACAACTAGTAATTGTGCCTGGACCTTTTCAATAACACTAAATGTTCTTAGCAAGACAAAGTAGAAAATGGACCTGCCATTCTTGTCTCAGTGACGGACCATATCAAAGCAATCAGGAAGGACTCTGAGCTGCAAGGCTCATTATAAACGTGTCACAGCCAAATCAGTGAGAGACCCAGTCTCAAAAAGTAAGGTAGAGAGTAAAAGTGAGGATGACAGCTGATGGTCTTCATGTACATGAGCATGTATGTGTGCATTCTCACACACATGTGAGCACACACCACATGCAACATCCACACACACAACAACAAAGACCATGTCGGGTAAGAAGACAGACAACATTGATTAAACAATGAAACAAGGGGCAGGGGTGGGAGTGCTGGAGAGATGGCTCAGTAGTTAAGACCCCTGGCTGGTCTTCCAGAGGGCACAGGCTCAATTCCCAGCACCCACACGGCAGCTCCAGTTCCAGGGGATTTGGCACCCTCACACAGACATGCATGCAAGCAAAACACCAATGCACATAAAATAAAAATAAATAAATCGTTTAAAAAACAATGAAACTGAGCTACACAGATATAGGTTAATGTTGAGTCCTCTGGGTTGTATTTGCCTGACATCCCTACAGAATTGTTTGGGTGTCCTACTCTTCCTGTACTTAATAATACAGTGATTACTTTAATTTAGTTTAATTTTTCAAAGAAAAGTACATGTTTAAATATAATGATATAGTTAGAAATAATATAGTTAGCATGCCGTCCTGAGAATATAGGGGGAAATAGCCACATTTCATGATGGTTATTATTTTTCTTCTCCAAAGGCACTCTTTCTTATGAGACTTTTAGAGATTATGTTTTTAGGAGGGAGAAAATCCTCTACTCTATGCCAAATGGTTCTGAAGCATTCATTACTCCTCTCTGGTGATAAACTATGTGGTATTGCTTCCACATCTAAACACAGAGGGAAAGTATGTTTATACTTCCACTCTGAGGCTCTCTCGAGGGATTCTCGCAGCACTCAGTGACTGATAAGTACATCTAAAACAAAAGTCAAAGTTGGAAACAAATATCGTACTTGCTTGATTCATCAGCTACCCAAGCACTGAGTCACTTGGTATAACTAAGAAATGGTTGTATTTATTAGTCATGGTGTGTGCATTGTGAGTGCACGTGTGGAGGTCAGAGGACAGTAGTGGAATTAGTTCTAGCTCTCTCCTTCATTGTGGAATACAGGAATCAAACACAGATCAGCAGGTCTGTGTGGCAAGTGCTCTGTCCCACTTAGTGGTCTCACCACACCTCAACTAATATAATCTTTATGTTTTGATGATCATAATGTGGGGTGACTGATGAGGATTGTGAACCTGCCACACATCTCTTTAAATATTGTACTGTCAGTTGACTTAACTTGTTTTGTCAGCCTTTCCTTGTTATGTCCAAGAATTGAAAATACTATTTGGGAGTTCCACTTCCTTTTTTAAAACTTGAAATTAATTTATCTTTACATTTTTCCAAATGTAATATAAGAACATAAGCATTGGATGTATATTTGAAAAATCATGCTTTTTTTTTTATATTTGTATACACCGTGTAATTTTTTTAATTTAAAAATAATTTTTTTTGGAGGCAAGGTTTCTTCATGTAGCCTTGGCTATCCTAGACTCACTTTGTAGACCAGGCTGGCCTCAAACTCACAGCAATCTGCCTGTCTCTGCCTCCTAGAGTTCTGGAATTAAAGGCATGGGCCACCACACCTGGCTACCCTTGCCATTTCTTGATGATGAAAATATTTAGGATCTCTTCTGGCTTTTTGAAATGTGCAGTTCATCATTGCTATTTGTGGCCACTGACTGTGTAGAAAGTAGCACCTAGAACTTGCTCCTGGCTGAAACTTAGTTCCCATGGATGTCCCCATGTCGTATGTATCAAACATAGACATGACAGACAGTAGGCCTCTTTTCCTTGATACTTTATATAACTCAATTGAATTTTCCCCTTACATTAATACCATGATCATGGACCTACCCAGGAATATAACCCAACAGTGCACATGTGTGTGTGTGTGTGTGTGTGTGTGTTCATGTGTACTATGTGGAGGATATGTATATCGTCTATGGCTAATATAACTTACATATTCAAAACTATTTAATTTAAAAGTGATAGGAGCCAAAACTGAACGCATTCCACAAAGGGAAGGATCACTAGGTTTGGGATGTCTCACACCTAACCTGCCTGAGACACAGGAGCACAACAGTGTCTAATGACAGCTGGCTGGGGACTTGGCTGAGGCTGGGACACCCTTCCCATCCTCCCCGAGTATCCTGTAAATTCTCTTTGATATCAGGTGTGTTGTTCTGGGAACACAGCCTCAGGGCCTGTGCTAGCCTGCGCTATATACTGTAATATTTGTAAAATAGGAGTATTACTCATAGCAGTCAAAGTGCTAAAGGGCAAGTAAAATGGAATATACATGCAATAAAATGCCATTTAGCTTTGAGGAAAGGAAGTTGGACTCATGCTTTATGGCTTGAATGTATGTGGCCTTTGAAAATCCACAAATTGAAATTTTAACCCCTAGTATGATAGAAGTCTGAGCCATTGCGAGGGACTAGTTGTGAGAACAGAGGCCTGGTGAGTGGGACCAGTGACCTTGAAAGATGCTAAAGAGAGCCCTTTACTGCTTCCCTCATGTGAGCACACACGCAGAAGGCACTGTCTAGGAACCAGAAAGTGGTGCCTCACGAGACATCCTATCTGTCAGCGTCTTGTTCTTAGTTTTACACAGTCCCCAGAGCCGTGAGGGGGGAAAATCTATTGTTCATCTAATATTTATGGCATTTTGTCAGCGAAACCTGAGTGATTAGGACATGTTTCAACATAGATAACCTTTAACACAGTCAGCTAGACATAAAAAGACAAATGTCACATGGTTCCATTGAGTTGACAGAAATGAAAATGTGGTTTCTATGGCCTTGAGAAAGAAGGGATTGAGGAGTTATTATTTAATGTGCACAGAGTTTAATATTATAAAGTAAAAAAACAGCGTATGGAGCTGGGTAGTGGTGATGGCTGAACACAGGGCATGTGTTTGCTTGTTTGGTTGGTTGGTTGTTGGTTGGTTGGTTGGTTCTTCAAGAGAGAGATTCTCTGAGTAACCCTGGGTGTCCTGGGACTCTCTCTGTAGACCGGGCTAGCTTCAAAATCACAAGCGATCCACCTGCCTCTGCCTCCCAGAGTGCTAGGATTAAAGGCTTGTGTCACCACTGCCCAGCTAGGGAACATGTTCTTAACAGTCCTGAACTATATACTTTAAATTGACTAAAATGGTGGGTTTATGTCACGTGTATTTCACAATGAAAAGAGAAAGACTCAATCTCAGGCAACATTTGTTGGGGCAAGAAGAGCTCCAGTCAGAGGACCAATGCAACCTGACGGTTAGTGAGTTAGGAAAGGTGCTTGCCATCAGGTGAGCCCACTCCTCCCTAATTCACTTAACTGTGGACTTTTTAAATTACAATAGGAGATGATTTACGTAGCTGATAATCTGGTGGCTATGACTTTCCCCCAATCATTGGGTAATTTGGAAGAAGACCCTAGTCCCTCGCCTGCTGTCCCTGTATAACCTCACCTACTTCCCAAGCATCTACAATGGCAACCTGATTGATTAATGGTGCCTTGGACTGAGTTATCCATCTATGTGCTGATGGGTTGCAAATCTGTATCTCCATCCTAAAAGCTGGTTCATGATTCCAGACCCAGGTGTCCGCTGCCTGCTGGCCATCACATCATAGGGACTTTGGCTTCAACCCCAACGTAGCTGGATAGGGTAGCTCAGACCTGACATCTCAGTGCTTGGGAGGTAGAAGCAGAAGGATCGGGGAGTTCAAGGTCATCCTCAGCTACATATCCAGTTCCAGACCAGACGAGAATAGTCTAAAACACCAACTTAAAAAAATATCAGAAGCAAATGCAAGTCTCCTGCTAGCCCCCTCATTGCCACCCCCACTCCCCACCCCTACCCCCGCCATTCCTCTTCCAGATGGGCATACCATCCATCCTCTCATTATCCAGCCAATCAGGTTCCAAGCCCCAACCATTCTAGTTGGCTTCTTCTTCTTCTTCATCACTCACTTCCAATCAGTCACCTATCTGCTGCATCTCTTTGCTTCCGGGCGCTCCAAGCCCCGCCCCTTCTCTTATGTGACAGTTGCCCCTCCTGCTTTCTCTCAATAGGCCTGCCCCATGTAGCTCGTAGGTAGGCATTGAATTAGAGTGTTTTTAATCTCTTCCTGAATGATAAAAACCACACTCTCACCTTTAAGAAGCATTTAATGATTCTGTCCAGAGCTTGCTTCTGTTTGGGGGTGCCTTGCACTTGTGACCCACTCAGAGATCACTTCATATTTGCTCACTGAGTCAATCATCAGGACTTTCTGAATCTGGTCTCTGTTTCCCTTTTATAGCCTCTTCTCCCAGTATCTCCCACCCATGCCCCACTGGAACCATCCTTATTGCTTGGAGTTTGCCTGAGCAGGTTTCTGCCTCCCGTGGCATTTTAGTGAGATATTAGTTCAATAACCCAGTATTATGGGTAACAATGAGCAAAGTACTTAATCTTGTGAGGGTTTGTTCAGATTGCTTCTCAGTAAAACAGAACACCCAGCTACCACACAAGACTGTAACAATGATAAAGACAAGATAGGCAAAGACAGTTTACAGTATTACCACATCCTAAATGTATTATGTGTAAGATGCTGTTTTGCATTGATCACCGTCTGTATTCAATGCCACTACCTCCAAGGGACCTTTTAAACATGCAAAGCAGAAACTCACTCCGTCATTGGAAGCTTTGCCAAGCATAGCCAGTCAGCCCTCATGGCTACCCTCATACATTTTTTAGGTTATCTGTGTTCATGTGCTATGTTTACAAACAGACCATGAATTCCACCAAGGCAGCATCCACCCTATTCCACGGTTCTCCTTTCACCCTTTTAAGGTCTTAATGTCTAGGACCTTTTCTTTTGTTTTGCTTTGCTTTGGTGTTTTTTTTGAGACTGGGTTTCTCTGGGTAGCCTTGGCTGTCTTAGAGCTCACACTGTAGACCAGGCTGGACGGGAACTCACAGAGATCAGGCTGGTCTTGAACTTACAGAGATCCACCTGGCTCTGCCTCCCGAGCACTGGGATTAAAGGTGTGCACCACCACCACCTGGCTGACTGGGACTTTTCAAAGAGAAAATATTCCTGAGCTTTGAGAAGGCAGAGGCAAAGCTTCCACAGGGACATACCAAGGAAACATCATGGGGCGGGGGAATGGTGTCTTTGGAATCACAGCTCCTTCACGCAGTGGTTATCTCTCTAGCAACACCCGCTGCTGAGCTAGACTGGTCCTAGTTCCATGGCCCCAGCCTGTGGCAGACATTGCTACTGGCCTGCTGAGTTTGGAGTTATCCAGGACTGGTTGATCAGACTTGAAGTTATTACAGTGCAAAAACAAAGGGCTGGAAAAAGAAGGGTTCATTTTAACTCTCACTTCCTAAGGGGAAGCAGTCAAATTCAGGGTGCTGGCCCATGTCAGATGACTGGGAGGAAATTTCCGGGGGTCCTAGGTATGCAAAGAGAATTGTCCAAGAGAGGTCAGAACACCCTCCTCAGAAACCGCAGGAGCCCCTCCAACATCTGATGGGAAGGGGTAGCTGAGGAGCTTAGTTTTTCCACTGAGCACTTGTGTAGGGCTTTTCTTCCTCTAAACAGGAGCCAAAGCCTGCCTCCCACCCCCCACCCCTGACAAAGGGCTTACAGGTAATTAGAAGGGATTATGCTGGAAGGGGAAAAGCAACCTTTAATCACCAGAAGGACACAGCAGCCTGAGCTGGAGGCAGTCCCAGCGGCCTTTGTTTGCCGGCCTGAGCCCCTGGGCAGGGTGATCCCCCCAGTGCTGGGGTGGTCCGGTATGGGCTTCCTCAGACAGATACAGCTTTTGCTTTGGAAGAACTGGACTCTGAGGAAAAGACAAAAGGTAATAACATGGGGTAGGTGGAGGTGGCATGTGAGGAGGGAGGAGAAGGCTGGAAACTAGTTCGTCCCTTAGCTCTGAGGCCACCGTTAGCTGCTCCATGAGCCTCTCTGACCAAGGGCCCACCCATAGGATGTCACCCTTTTCTTGTCCTTGACTATATGAAAATTATTCTGTCCCCTGGCTAGCACAGGAATCTACTGCCGCTCCCCACTGCTCCAGTGCTGGCACCTGCTAGTCCAGCCCTCACGACACACTGGAAGCATAACTATCCCTGAAGAAACACAAAAACAAACCAAAACAAAACAAAAAAAGCCTCAGAGGAAAGCAAAGCAGCCTTGACTAGCTCTGCACTTTCGAGCAGGCACTTCTTCACACATAAGTGTTCTGGAATTGGCCTGCAGTTCCCAGAGTAGCCACAGTTTTGATGAACAAATCTTTTCTGTCTTGCATCTTCTTGTCTTGCATCTTCCAACCATTTCATAGGTTCACCAAGTGCACTGTACTGCTGACCACAGATTTCCCCCAAACTCTTTACTCATCAGATACCGTTGGTCCAGACTAAGGGCTTAAAGGTGTAAAGTGTACATTCCCTCTGAAGTAGTTTCCATAATGGCTGGGAAACCCTGAAGTATATTTTGAGAGCCCAGCGTCATATAAAGTAAGGTGGATGGACTATCCCAGCAGAAATGGCGGCCAGAGCTGCAGGCGATCAGACCCCCCTGAGTCACACTACGAATGGCTTCTCTATAGCTTTTCTGCGAAGAGATAAGGAACAAATCCATAAAGAAATGGGGCTGAGGATGTGCCTCAGTTGGTAGAGTGCTGGCCTAACACACACACACTGAGCCCTGGATTCCATCCCCAGGACTGAATAAACTGAGTGCCGTGGTACACACCTGGCAAGGGGATCAGAAATTCAAAGTCACCCTTGGTTATATAGTGAGTGAGTTCAGAACCAATCTGGGATACATGAGATAGATAGAGGGGGGAGGGGAGGAAGGGAAGAGACAGAGAGACAGAGACAGAGACAGAGAGAGGAAGAAAGGAAGGGAAGAAGGAAAGGTTGACCCAGAGCCCAGCAGAGTCCTAAAAACATGGCACGGGCTAAAGAAGCTGATGCGGTGGGGGTGGGGGTGAGGTAGGGTTTGCTGTGAGGGAGGGGGGCTGTGAAAGGTAGAGGGGTGCTGAGATTAAATGATGGGGCCCAGGATTGAGGAAGATACCCCTTGTTGAACCCTGGCCTCCACACACACATACATCCTAACACATATGTGCATACACACACATGTATTCGCCACGCACACATATACAAAAAAGGAAGAAAGATGAGCCTCATGAAGATGTCGGGGGGAGACAGGCTACAGGGAAGAGGGAGGTCGGCGTGGGTTTCTATAGGCAGAACAGGGCTTTTCTGGGTATCAGCCAAAACATTAGGGAAGAAAGGGGACCAGGTGGCGGGGCGTGTGAAGACCTGTGTGCGCCTTAGGCAGACGTGGTCAGAGAGAGATGTGCAGGGACATGTGTCAGCTAAGCACAAGACTAGCAGCTGAGAGAGCAGGGAAAACTCAGAGGTTATGGGCAAATAGAAGGTGCCACGCTCCCACTGAGAAAGCCTAGGGAAGGGAGAGAAATTGCTGCTAAGATGGCAGCAAGGACCAGAGATCTGAAAGCAGGGTCTGGTATCAAGTCCAGACTCCATGAGAAAGGAGATCTGGCTGGTGACCTTCCGGTTGAGGAGTGACAGCTTTTTAACTAACAGATAGAAGAAGCAAGGGACACCATTCAGACAGTTCAAAGGCTTAGGTGTGGTTCAGACAGTAGACAGGGAAGCTAGAGAGAGAGGCCAAACTCAGCCATGGGGACACCATTGTCCTAAGGCTGGTGTCATTTCAAATTAGCCTTGAGGTTATTTGGGACCTCCGGGGACCAAGTGCTAACAGTAACCAAAGGCTCAATCCCTTCCAGAAATTTCCCTTCCTGAATGAAAACGCTGTCAAACCCTGAGCGAGACTCATTGTTAACTTCATCGTGTTCACGCACTCATTCAGTCAAGAAATAATAGTCGCCAGGCAGCGTGCCAGGTGCTAAGTTCGCAGTGATAAATGAGACAGTTCAGCCTCTGCTCCCAGGGTGCAAATACTCTATAGATTGCCAAGGAAATCCAATATGCCGCTGCCCACCCCCACTACCTCCACCCCTCCCCCAGCGCCTGGACTGCTGACCAGCAATGCTCCCATTGCTGTGATAAGCCAACACGGTTTCCAGAGACAGGATTGGCTCAGGAAGCTGAGCCTTTCCCTGACATTGGCAAGTGTATTCCTGTTGGGGAGGATGGAGACTTTCTTAACTGCCCATCCCACAGGGGATGGAGCCATTCATGCTGTGAACCCAGCCAGGCTCATTGAAGCCTGGGCCCTGCCTGTATTTGCTATCACCTAGAAATTGAGATCTTCCCCGCCCCCACCCCCACCCCACGCCCCCAGCCCATGCCTCTAGATAGCCAATGTTATCCAGATGTCTAGGTAGGATGAGAGCATTTTTCTAAACCCCCAGTAGCTCTATGAGGGGAGCTGTGGCTCCTTTCAAGGCATTTGGATCTTCTGGAAAGATCTGCCTCTAGAAAACGGTGGCTACGGAAAGTGCAGCATGGCTGACCCATAACTCAGCCATTTCCCAAACATTTATATTTTAGATGCTCAGCATTAAGCAGCGAGCAGGTGAGAACAGGCAGACACCAAGGTTCTTTACCCTCTTCTTTCATCCCCTCAAGATGCAGGATGGGAGTCTTCAGGTGCCTGCTCCCCCTCAGTTCCCATCTTAGGCTAGCACTTGCTTGATGTTAGAAAGTATGTGCCATGGTACTAAATGCATTGCATCATTTAACCCTCACAGTAAAGACAGAGAGGATTGGTTACCCCCATGGGTACCAATGATGTGGGCTTCCGTTATCCCTGTGGGTACCAATAAGGTAACTGAGGCTTCATAAGGGTTAGGATGGGTTGGGCCCAGGATTAAACCATGTGTGGCTTCAGGACAGCAGATGTGCTCGTCAAGCTCACTGTCACATATATCAGAAAGAGCGGGTGGCTTGGTAATTTATCACTTACCAGGGCAATAGAGGTAACCTAATATCGGCTCTGTAGCCTAAGTGTATGTCTGACCTGCATGAAGGGGAGCCGAGCATGGCCTTTGATGAATTTGGAGGCAGGCAGAAGGAGGCTGCCGCACATCAAGGGGTGGGGGAGGGGGCCCAGGAGTTCAGAAGAGATTTTTGAGGAGTTTAACCCTCACACCCCTGCCTCCCAAAGACACTGTCCAGCATCACATCAGCCCGTGCGGGCTGAGAGGGCTTGCACAGCATGTTAGTGTCAGTTTTTCTTGCCTCTGAGTGTACATACCTAGAGTCCCTTGTAGTCCCCAGGCCCCCTCTTCCGGAGGACAGGATGTTTAATGAAGGCCTGAGGACTCATCAAAATAGGGGTTTACAGCCAGATGGTGCTGGCACACGCCTTTAATCCCAACACTCCGGGAAGGAGAGGCAAACGGATCTCTGTGCGTTTGAGGACAGCCTGCTTTACAGATTGAGTTCCAGGACAGCCAGGGCTACACAGTGAAACCTTGTCTTAAAAAGAGTAGGAATTCACTTCCTA
This sequence comes from Acomys minous, assembly GCF_964271855.1. NCBI lineage: Eukaryota > Metazoa > Chordata > Mammalia > Rodentia > Muridae > Acomys > Acomys minous. The sequence continues at coordinate 77,942,823 of NC_140496.1, forward strand.
AACTCTAGAGATGCAGGCCTGGCATCACTGTGGCCTTTAGTGCTGGGCCCAACATCAGGGGACAAGAACGTGGGGGTACAGGGGTAGAGGGCAGCTGGGCACCAGCTCCAAGGCCAGGCTCCGGGTGACATGGGGCCAGGTTTGAGTCCCCTCTGGATTCCCAGCCCAGAAGGGAGGATCAGCACTCTCCAGCTCTGACTACCTCTCTTTTAAATTGAAAACAGAGAAGGAAGGGAGCCAACCTAACTGGCTGTTTTAAAACAACAAGCCCAGCTCTGCCCTGGCCAGGAACCTTCCCTCCCCCACATAGGCTGAATGGTAAAGAGGAGGGGAGGGAAGGCAGGGGGTCGGGTGGGGAGGGGGGGAACAAGGAAATACCAGTTTAGTTTTTAAAAATTCCGCGGGGGTGGGGGGGCCAGGATAAGGGGGGGCTTCTGAGCTTGGACTGGGCTTAATTAAAGTTACAGACATGTTTAAAGCGGGGAGGGGGGGACTCTGGAGCGTGGTTTTTATTATCATGTGGAATTTCTCCCTAGGGCATGCCTGTGTACACTTGAGCAGCAAGGGCAGTGCCCTTCTGGGCTGGTGGTACTGAGTCTGGGGGAGGGGAAGAGGCTGCTGGGAGGACCCACCTGCCTCTGTTAGTTGGACCAAGAATGACAGGTGGCCAGTGGTGGCAGCCCCTCCAGACCCCACGAAGAGGAAAAACATCAGCTTCTCCAGGGCGACACTGAGATGGGGGGAGAGAGGCTTGCAAGGCTGCTGTTAATTTTCACTGTATTTCTTCCATCGTCTGTCTGTCTGTGCCCTGCAACCACCCACTGTGTTCCTGTGGCCTTTATCATGACTCTATGACACAATAATAGGTGGTCCGTGTGCCAGGCACTGCTTCCTGTATTGAGCATGATAAACACATTTCATTATCACAACAGCTCTGGGAGACAGGTCCCCCCCCTCCCCACCCCCTACCCCCCACCCTCCATCCCCCACCCCCATCCCCCACCCCGTGTCACTCCTTTTTGACAGATGTGGCATGGAGAGGTTCAAAGAATATCCTCAGCCCCAGTCCTTGGCCCCAGAGTAGTCTGTTGCTGACTCTCATTATACACGAAGGACAAAACAACACACCCATTTCATAGATGAGAAAACTGAGACTCAGAAATTAAGCAAGCCTGAGACTGGGTGAAGCACAAATCTTCACATGGCAGATCAGCGCGGGTGGCATTTAGCGTCCTGTACAGCTCACAGGCAAACGTGCTGCAAGAAGGCAGCAGCAGCCTCTTTGGTAAAGAGCCAGCATTGCAAGCAATTGTCTTAGGAAGAGTCAAGGGCAAAGACTCTGGACTGGTTGTCTCATTTCCTCTGTGAGGACGCTGAGAGCAACTTCCAGTTTCGTCACTTGCACCTGTCATGCTGCTATCTTGCCGAACCCGTTCCCCGCCATGCTTCCAGGATGATCTGGAATGGAAGGGGAGGGAAACGCTGGTAGACGTGCCTTTGTGGGGTGCAGTGTGTTTTATCTTCGGACTGTTGATGGCCTGAGCCCTGGTGTCAACCCCAGCTTCCCAGAGAAGCATCCTAGGCCCATCTTGACTGAGACTTATGCCTTCCGGAGAAATCTCATGGGAGCTTCCTATGAGTCCTGCCTTGTGTCCGGTGCTGGAGTCACGGTGGAGGACAGATGTGCCTCTGAGTGATGTGGAGCAGGCAGGGGATTAGGCCAGGGAGGCTCTCTGGATGTGCATGTCCTGGGGGAATTACCAGCAAGTCTAATGGCTAGCAAGTCTTCCTGGGGCAGTCTTCTTAAACACCAGGTGATTGTAACCTTGTAGGAAAAGGTATAGGAACGTTCTGGAACCCAAGGACCTTAAAGGAAACCTACTGTTGTGTCCTGCCCTATTTGTCTGTGGGCTTCCTTTAACATAGCCTCCTCCCTTAAATATTGAGTACTCTTTTTCTTTTTTAAGTTACCCTGTACCTGTAAACAGTTCTGCTTTCCTTCAACGTGTGATTTTCTACCTCCAACTTTCAGATATGTGAGAACTTGGTTGCCAGCAAACGTCTGGGTTGTGTTCTGTTTTGTTTTAAGCAGCACATGGCTTGTCAAACATTTCTGGAGCATCTCCCTCCTAGGCTGTCTCCTTCGTGTCTAATTCCCTGTTTCACGTTCTTTCCCTCTTCTCCTCCTCTATAGTTTCACGTCTCAGTCCTCCCACTGTGTGCAGGGCTGGAAGGCGAGCAGCACCAAGCGAGCACCTCCTAAACAGGCAGGAGAGCTCTGACTCTAAAGCAAGCCTACATCTGGGTGCCAACGTTCTATGCTAGGCTGAGACCAGCTGCCTCTTTGGGTTACAGGGAGGGAGGAGGAACAGGGCAGTACGTCTGCTTCCCTTAAACAGCAGGCCTTGTTGAAGGAAAACAAATGTTGACTAACTAGATTTCGGTTGACATTGCTTTGGGGCACTGTATTTCAGAGTCATTTGTTCCCTGGTTCATTCATTAATTCAATGATCACCTTCAGGCCAGGTCTACTGTGTACCACAAGGCAAAGGAGTAGGAAAGCATAGGAAGAGCACTGGCCCTGGGGGCAGGAGGCTGGACTTTTTGCTTCCTGTTTTGACACTGTACAAGTCACCCGCCCTCTGCAGGTCTCTACACTCACCCACAGAATGAGAGCTTAGGAGACGTACACTGTCTGAGACACCAGCATGACAAAGAGCTTATCAGAATCCGTATCCTTAGCCAGGCTGAGGTGGCGCATGCCTTTGATTCCAGCAGAGCCCGGTCTACAGAGTGAATCCCAGGACAGCCTGTCTGGAACAACAACCAAAACAAACAAACAAACAAACAAACAACAAACCAGCATCAGCATCCACATGCGCACAGTCGTTATCTGCCAAGCCCTGAAGCCTCAGAGCCTTCATGGCAGTCTTGTGTTGGTGCTAGTTTCAGGAACAGACACAGATAAAATGCAGATGGACACAGACTCTGCTTGATACAGTGAATCAGGCAGGAGGTGGCCTAAGAGTAAAGACTAAAGGAGAGAGCTCTTAGGTAAATAGTCAGACTACTCTTAGCAATGGGACATAGTCTGGGAAGTACCTTATGAGATAATTTCATCCTCCTTTGCATGTTGTAAAGTGTATTGACCCAAGCCTACCCAGCACAGCCTTCTACACACCCAGGCCAGCAGCTTTATGAAGTATGGGTAGATTTACAAATAGTGTAGCCTGTTGCTCCTAGAGCACAGGACCAAAGCAAGAACAAGACAAAATGATACAACCAAGAGACAGTGAACAGAAGACGCAGGTCGGCGGCTTCTGCTGCTGCTGTTAACAGTAAACTTCTTACAGTGCATTTTGTGCTTCAAAGTTGCCCCGGCCTCTGGGCTGGCCTTGAACTTCTGCCTCAGCCTTCCAAGCACAGCTGTTGCAGACGTGTGCCATCACGCTTCACCTCAGACTTCCAGTTTCTGTTAGTTCGGTTCTTATGAATAGACACTTTTCTCTCAGTGATTTGAACACAGTAAGTACATAAGCCTGTAACGGTCACATTGTCATTTCTGAGTATCATTGCTACATATAATGTTATGTGGTGTTACATCACCACAGACACTCCAGTGTTAAGACAGTAATGGCGATTTCTTTGGATCTATCATGACGTATGGGGCCACTATGGGCTGTATGACCCATTGCGGCCTAAACTGTTACATGGGCTATGATTTACAGCATCTCAGTCTTGGAACTCAGACAGCACATAGATGAAGGCCTGTGTTCTCTGGTTATGTACCTTTCCGGATCTCTCAGCACCTTTGATCTTTCTCTTTCTATTCACCTTTTCCCAGATTCGCTTTGTAGTGGAACTCGTGTGGCCTTTATCCTTGTTTTTGGTGTTAATCTGGCTGAGGAATGCCAACCCACTCTACAGTCAACACGAATGTGAGTATGACCCCAGAGGACCTGCCTGTCCTTCCCTTTAGGACACTCTGGGGTTGGGAGGGGCTGTCACATTTGTTGCCATTTCAGAGGCTGAGTGTAGAAACCAGGTTCATCAATGCTGCACAAATTCTAGGGTCTTAGGCTGTGCACTGTCTGATTGCATGCTTGGCTGTAGTGAGGCACTGAAGGAATGTCCTACTTGTTGTTTCATTTCTTTCATTTGGCAGTTCTGGGAATCAAATGCAGCCTCGGGTATATCATTATTTTTCAGTTGGGTTGTTGTTGTTGTTGTTGTTGTTGTTGTTGTTGTTTGTCTAAACTTGCCTTCTATTTTTCATGATGACTGATGTAGGGGATTTGTTTTTCATGGTGCACTACGAGTGTGCGGGGGTGGGGGGGTGGGGGGGTGGGGGGGTGGGGGGGTGGGGAGGTAGGTCTGGAATGAAAAGGGACAGTGCAAGATCACACTTAATAAATATTATACCCTAGAGCTTACACCTCGTGGGAGCTGGCTTTGGATAGCAGCCTTTTTGGAAGGTTCCCAGTGGTTTCTAGCCAGGATGGTGCCTTCTCCTTGTAGGCAGCTGGCAGGGAAGCCTCAAGGGTTACAGAGACCTGCTGAGTTCCCAGCTCTTGACTTTCCAGCCTCCATTTCTCTGCCACTTCCTGCCCAGAGCACCTTTGGTCTTTGTCACTCCCAGGAGTGTACAGCCTCCACACCTGCCGTGGAAAGGCCTCACAGCCCCTGCCCCCCCACCCCACCCCACCCCCAAGTGCCTTCCTCCAGCCTCTGTTCCCCTCCACGTGTCCATCTAAGCCTGATGATGCGACCCTTTAATAAACGCCCTCATGTTGTGGTGACCCCCCCCCCAGCCATAAAATTATTTTCATTGCTACTTCCTAATGGTAACTGTGGTTTTTGATGGTCTTAGGCAACCCCTGTGACAAGGTCTTTTGACTCCCAAAAGAGGTCGAGACCCACAGGTTGAGAACCACTGCTCTCGGAGCCTATTCCTCCATCCTCCCCATCTATCACAGAGCTCTGGTACACAAGAGAGGGTATAAACGACCTTAGATGCTCCTGCTTCGTAAACAAGGGGAGAGGCAGAGTGTCTGAGAGTCTATGCCATTGCTCCACTTGGCCTCTGTGACTAACTCCTTCTCGTCTTCATTTCCTGTCTTAAGGCCATTTTCCCAACAAGGCAATGCCTTCGGCAGGAATGTTACCATGGCTCCAGGGGATTTTCTGCAATATGAACAACCCTTGTTTTCAAAACCCCACCCCGGGAGAAGCTCCTGGAATTGTGTCAAACTATAACAACTCTGTGTAAGTGCTAAGATTCCTATCTACAGGGAGGAGCGTGCAGACCCTCCCACTCTCCCCCGCGCCCCCCCCCCCATGTGGGAGTGGGTACACCCACCCGCACAATGAGGAGCTCTGAAAGTGTGGGGTAGGGACAGTTTCCTACCTGGAATAGTGGGTCTCTTCATGGGAGGGCACCTGGAGGGAAACCTTCAAACTCAAGCCTCACGGACATGATTTTGTCATCTTTGTGCCCAAGAGATGGCCTAGAATGTAAGAGCAGCCCCAGCTGTGATATGTCCGGCATTCTGTAGTCACCCATCTGCTTATGTAGAAGGACTCTGTGAGGAAAAACTGTCTTCACCCTCTGCCCCAGGCGACCTGTATCCTCCAACACTTTCTTTAGACATGTAAGGCCTAAGAAAAATGTCAAGGAGCATTGCAAGGAAACGGGATTTATAGGTTTACAACATCAAGTTTACTTCTCAGAAGAAGACGATGAATCCCAAATCCTCTGCTGACACCGTCACTACAGATGGTTGTAAGCTGCCACATAGGTGCTGGGGTTCATCAATCTTGGGGTTCAGTTCACACAGAGTAGCTTTTGGCCTACCAAGCTGAACACCAGTTGCCCATCTTCACTCTCCCTGGGCAGTCAGACCTGATGGGAAGGCACAGGGAGGACCTTGGGGATAGAACATGGTGCCAGGGCCCAGCCCTAAGAGTGGGTGATGGAGAAGAAGCCAGAGAACTGGGCATGGGCTGGGAAGGTGGTTATCTACCAACACCCTCAGCACAATAGACACAGAGAAAATGGGGTTTAAGGTGATCTTGCCCCGCCCCAACTCGCATACTGAGAGAATCACTCATCTCTGTCAGTGTTAGAAACATAAATATCCATCAAAAGGAGGCCATGCTAAGTAAAGCAGCAATTTTAAAATAGCACAGGACTGTTACCGTATCCTTATGAAAACAATAGCTATTTATTTACGTATAAGGCTTTCTCCTTTCTACAGATTAGCAAGAGTGTATCGAGACTTTCAAGAGCTCTTCGTGGACACACCAGAGATCCAGCACCTTGGCCAGGTTTGGACAGAGCTCCACGCCTTGTCCCAACTCATGAGCACCCTGCGGACTCACCCTGAGAGATTTGCAGGTAACCTGGGTGTCAGCGTTCCCGTTCTATACCTGCCTCTAGAGTCAGCCTGACACACCAGACACTGAAGATGTAGTAATGCGGGGGGATTGCCATGAGAAGAGAACAGAGGTGCAGGCCTATGACCCCAGCATTCCTATGGGGAGAAGGGAAGTAGAGACAGGAGAAACCCCAGAAGTGTGTAGGCTAGACAGCCTGTCTTACACAGCAGTGAAGAAAACAAGGTTGTCCTTTGACCTCTATATGCATGCTGTAGTGTGTATGCACCTGCATTCACACACACACACACACACACACACACACACACACACACACAGAGAGAGAGAGAGAGAGAGAGAGAGAGAGAGAGAGAGAGAGAGACTTTTAATGTATATTTCCTGTAATATTTATCATCCAGAATGAAGTCAGTGGGTCTGTTGAGAATAGGGTAGAACATGGAGGCACAACAGAAGATGATCGAAAATGCCCTGCGAACTAAAGACAGAAATTGTACTATATGCATTTTGTCCGGGCTACATTGAGCTTGCATGAGAAGCCAGCCAGAAACACCAAGATTAGCTGGGGGAAATTCAAAGGCTTGGAACCAGCGGTCTTGGCGGCTTCTATGATCCTGTTTAACTGATGGAAAAAAAGATGGAGATGGAAGTATGATGGCCGTGGTTGGAATGTTTGAATTTAGGATATCAAAGGGAAGTCAGGCATGATGCGGACCACAGGGGTGGATGTAGTGAACCGGAGAGGAGGGCAACAGTATCTGGTGGGGGGAAAGATAAAAGAAGTGAGAGATCAGGCTGTGAGCTGCCACAGACACAGGATGCGCAGAAAGGCAGCAAGAGCAAGACACTCCAGGGCTAGAGAAGGCAGGTCAGTGGCTAAGAACAAGGGTTGCTCTCCCAAAAGCACCCTGGTTCAATTCCCAGCACCCACATGGCAGCTCACAACCGTCTGTAACCCCAGTTCCAGAGGACCTGACACCCTCCCACAGACAAACATGAAGGCAAAATATCGCTGCAATTTTAAGCAAACAAACAAGCAAATACATAAATAAGGCTGGGCGGCAGTGGCACACGCCTTTAATCCTAGCACTCAGGAGGGAGAGGCAGGCAGAGCTCTATGAGTTCCAAGTTGGCCTGGTCTACAGAGTGAGTTCCAGGACAATCCAGGGCTACACAGAGAAACATTGTCTCAAACAAAACAAAACAAAACAAAATTAACTAAGTAAGTAAGTGATTTAAAAGAAGAAGAAGAGGAGGAGGAGGAGGAGGAGGAGGAGGAGAAGAAGAAGAGGAGAAGAAGAAGAAGAAGAAGAAGAAGAAGAAGAAGAAGAAGAAGAAGAAGAAGAAGAAGAAGAAGAAGAATCTTAGGCCACTTAAAATGAGGACCAGCAAAGAGGTGGGGGGAGGGGGCAGAAGGGAGGGAGCATGGGGAGGGGGATGTCTTACACAGCCTCAGGAGAAATAAGAGGCAAGCAAAACCCAGGAGTGACAACAAGCCTTACTTGAGCATGGCATGGCTGGCTCATCTTCAGTGGCCTCCTCCTTAGACACCTGTGGGGACAAGGTGTGGCAGTTGGAGCCCATTGCCTGAGCTTCTGTAATTCAGAGGCTACGAGGAAGTGAAGCCTCAGGAATCTAGGGGTTACTGCAGGCTTTTGGGATGAGGACCGCTTTCAAGAAATGTGGGAGTTCAGGGGCAGCAGCTGATGCTGTAGAAAGATGTGTGTTTCTAAGACCGAGGGAGGTGACTGTAAAGATGACCCTAAGAGGATGACAATGATAAAGAAAGGACTACCAAGGAAGGCAAAGAGGCAAGAGTGGTTGGACAGGGCGCTTTTTAATCTGAGTTACAAACAGTAAACTTAAGAGGGTGGTGTGGCCAGCCATCACCTGAGCATGTGGTCCAGCTCCTCCACACTGGGCACACATCTGCCACCTACGGTGACTCATACACTGGCCCAGTCTCTGGGGAGTAGAGATAGATGCGCTTGAATGCCTGCCTACAGCTCATCTAGAGAACAGAAGTAGGGTGGACAGTGACACCTCTCACCTCACCTTATGGGGAAACAGAGGGCTTTGAGAACATAGGCAGTCAGGAGGGGAAAAGACCAGAGACAGAATCTGCCCCCCCCATCCCACCCCACTCTTTGCCTTTGCTGCCAGGACCAGCAAGAGCACACAGGAGTACGTTCAGATCACTGGCTTAGGATTGCTTAGTTACATTCAAGATGCTTCCGAAATGGCAGAGCGCACATACTGCTTGCTGGCCATCATTTCTACAGCCCAGATTATATTGCTGCAGTCTTTGCTCTTCTAGAGAAGCACTTATTTTGAAGGTCTCTAGAAGGCAGAGACATGACCAGCACTTACTTTATTCATTCATTGAATCATATGTTCGTTTGTTGTCTTTGAAACAGGTTTACTTAGCATAGCCAGCCTAGAACTCACATGGTTCAGGCTTGTCTGGAACTCGTGGCAATCCTCCTGCGCCAGTCTCCAAAGTGCTGGGATGGCAAGCATGAGCCATCATGCCTGGTTCACTATTTGCCCTTTAATAGCAAGAAATCAATGGGGGAAACCTGCCAACATTAACAATGTTTTGAGCAAGGCGAGGCAAGGAGACGGGGCTAGACAGCCAGTGTCCTGATCTCGAGATGACTCTCCTTCCTTCGTTCAGAAGGGTCAGCCATGAAGTGGACTTTGCACTGAGGTATCAACTGAGTCTGGCTGGAGGGAGTGGAAGAACATTCACCCCAAGCCGAAATCCTCTGTGGTCACTGCAGTGCGCCTAGGAGAACCCAGGCCACTGTTTTCTAAGCCTTAAAACAGGACTTGAGGGTGAATGAGCTTGCAAGTGGTTCTTTCTGCAGCCTCTCCAGCTTGGGGAAGGAGGGGGGAATCTCCTAAAAAAGAGCATGGCTGAAGGCTGGGGGGTGGGGCGGGGCAGGGGATCAGGATAGCCTTCCAAGGCTCCCCAGAAGCTTGGGACAGAAACTGACAGGGGTCCAGGGACCATACCCAGAAAAATGGCATGGCCTCTGGAGGAAGTTTCGGGCCAGGCACTAAAATGTAGTTGAGATGGCAGGAGGAGGTTCTAGGGTGTTGGTCAAGAAGAACGTTGAAGCCTGAAGTCATGGTGAGGAGCTCAGTCATGCAGAGTGAGATGGATTGCTGTAGCCTCTGTGGCTTCTGCCTGTAGGGTTCCCAGTCACCTGGGAAAATATGCCTGTGCTGACCCAGACAGCACTTTCCTCACAGCAAACCTGTAGGGCTGCATTCTCTGCAGGGGAGGATTAATGAGGACGCACCAGCTGCAGACATAGCCCCCTGTCTCCAGCCAGCTCTGTGGTCTCCATCATCTGAACACCCTTCTTCCCACAGCCTCACCCTCAGCCACCCACCCACCCACCCACCCCAACCTCCCGTCTTCCCAGGGAGAAGAACAAGTAGAACCACATTTTAAATGGCTTGTAGTTTTCTTTCTCCCCCCCCACCCCCCCCTCACCCCCAGCCCCCCTTTACACTTCTCCCTCAGGAATCTAGTGAAGGGCTTGTCTGGTATCCGCACTGTCCGCCTAGACCCTGGGCCCCACACTCTGCAGGCAGGTGTGTGCTTCATCACATGGCCCTGCCCTTCTTGTCACACCCCACCCCTGACTCAGCCCAGGCCACAGTGGTGTGATACTCAGGCAAAATGACTCTGTCTTTTCCCCTTCTCCCAAGGCATTTGTGTGCTATGGCAGCTGAGTGTGTTAAAGAATAACTAAAAAATAAACAGCCTCGTGACGTTTTGCTCTCGGGATAAGAGCACAGGTATTTATTGAGTGCCTAGACTCATTCACTAGACATTTATTGAGGCCTCGACACTATGCCAGGCCCTAATGCCAGGAGAGGGAGAGAGGGAGAGGGAGAGGGAGAGAGAGAGAGGGAGGGAGAGGGAGAGAGAGAGAGAGAGAGAGAGAGAGAGAGAGAGAGAGGGAGGGAGGGAGGGAGAGGGGGGAGAGAGAGAGAGGGAGGGAGAGGGAGAGAGAGGGGAAGGGAGGGAGGGGAGAGAGAGAGAGAGAGAGAGAGAGAGAGAGAGAGAGAGAGAGAGAGAGAGAATTGATGATGACCTTGAGGTCTTACCTCTGTGTACCCAACATGGTTAGGTGGGACAAAGGATGCAAAAAAGCAAAAAAGACACCTGACATGCCTATATATGCATGTGTGTGTGTGCACGCGCGCGTGTGTGCACAGAATACTACAGTAAGAGCCTTCACGGCTGTATCTAATGGAATAACTACAAGAGAGTCAACACCCCAGAGATTAGAGAACAAAGGGAGCTGCTTGGAAAATGACAGGATATGCATATAATCCAAAGGAAAGGAAGACAAAGATGAAATACAATACCTCCTCCCAGGCCCTGCTGCTCCAGGAGGACCCTGTACTCGGGTTCCCCCAAAGGCTTTGCAAGGGAAGGTGATAGTGGGTTATCCATCCACTGGCCCAGCTCTCAAAAACATCCAACTTGACAAGAGGCTGCTGTAGGAGAACATCAGGGCCAGTTGCTCCTGACCCAGACACTGGCAGATGTGTGGGCGTGACCCCTGCCCTTCGATAGGAAATTATCATCAGCAGTATGGATCTGGTCAAGTCGCCATACAGGAACATCACATCCCTGAAAACGACAATGGAGGTTGTCAGACACTTGCCTGGAAAGGGAAAGGTGGGGGTGAGAGGTATAGCTTGCTAGAGCTGAAGCCAGAAGGAGCAGGGGTATTGGAAGAGCATAACCCTTGGAGAAATGCTCAGAGCTTAGCAGGGCACTGGGCACCTGGAGAACTTGGGCTGTCATGACGTCACAATATCCAGGGCTTTGCCTTCATGTTGAAACGGCTTCTAGAAGCTGAGCCTGTGGACTCTTCTCTGGTCAACATCTCAGAAACAGTAGCCAGCTTGAGGCTGACCCTGGCCCGCTAAGCAACAGAAGAGGCAGGTGCTGGGATGACACCTCCAAGAGGGATGGGGATGATACTAATGCAGTCAGAATAAGCATTTATTTAGTACTATTTTCAGGCCTGGGGGTTAAGTGATTCAGGTTCCTTTATCTCTGGTCACCCCTACATCTAGTTTATGAGGTGACTGTGATCACATAGAGAGAGGCCAATCACTTGGCAGTAAGGAGTCCTTTATGCCACCTTGAGAAAGAATTCCTACTTCTAAAAGGTTTTGAGTGAAGTGTTGGCTAAGGCTGACCAGGACAAGCCTAGGCAACAGGCCAGAAACTTAAAAAAAAAAATTTAATTATTGTATATTGAGGGTGGGGCACACATGTCCTGCAGCACATATGTAGAAGTCAGGACAATTCACAGTAATCAGTTCTCTCTTTCCACCATGTGTGTTCCAAGGAATAAACTCAGGTTGTCAGGCCAGGCTGTGATGGCACACACCTTTAATCCCAACACTCAGGAAGCAGAGGCAGGTGGATCTCTGAGTTTGAGGCCAGCCGGGTCTACAGAGAGAGTTCCAGGACAGCCAGGGCTATGAACAAAACCTCTGTCTCAAAAGACAAACCAACAACCAATCCCTCAGGTTGTCAGTCTTAGCAGCAAGCGCTTTTATCTACTGAGCCGTCTTGTCAACCAAGGTGTTGAGCACAAGGTGTTTGCATGTAGCTATCGATCACCTGTACTTCATCTTGCTATTTTGTTTGCCCATTTATTGATTGTTTTAGTTGGGGTTGGTGTTTAGTTATTTAAATTGTTTTTTTTTAATAATTTATTTATTTTATTATTATTATTATTATTAGTTTTGCTTTTTTGTTTTTCAAGACAGGGTTTCTCTGTGTAGCCTTGGCTGACTTGGACCCGCTTTGTAGACCAGGCTGGCCTTGAACTCACAGTGATCCACCTGCCTCTGCCTCCCAAGTGCTGAGATTATAGGCGTGTGCCACCATGCCCGGCTTTATTTTTATTTTATGTGCATTGGTGTTTTGCCTGCATGTGTGTCTGTGTGAGGGTGTCAGTTGGAGTTATAGGCAGTTGTGAGCTGCCATGTGGGTGCTGGGTACTCAGGTTCTCTGTAAAAGCAGTCAATGCTCTTAACCACTGAGCCATCTCTCCAGCCCCAATTACTTGAATTCTTTAAGTTGTTAAATACTAATACTCAATCAGCTATATATAGCTGGCAAAGATGGTCTTTCATCTGTAGACTGTCCCTTTGCACTGTTAGCTATTTTCTCCTCTATGTACAAGATTTTTTTTTTCGTTTCATGAGATTCAATTTATTTATTCTTGAAATCGTTTCCTTAATAATTGGGGCCCCTTTTAGAAAGTTCTTACTTGTGCCTATATCTTGAAGTGTTTCCATCTAGTAGTTTCAGAGTTTCAGACCTTGGCTAAGATCTTTGTCTCATTTAAAATGGACTTTTGTACAGAGTAAGAGATATGGATTCAGTTTCATTATTTTGCCCAGTTTTCCCAGCATCATTTACTGAAGAAACTGTTTTTTTTTTCCTCCAAGTGTATGTGTTTGTCATTTTTGCCCCCCAAAAGCAGGTGACTATAGTTGTGTCTGTGTGTGTAATTCTGGGTTCTCTATTCTATCCCATTGGCTACCACTCTGTTTTCTGTGTTAGGACCGTTCTGGTTTTGTTACCATGGCTCTGTTCTATTACGTGAGTTCTCATCCACAATATCACCTTGGCTACTTGAGGTCCTTTTGGCTTATATATGAAACTCAGAATTACTGGTTTTCCTAATTCTGTGAAGAATGTTGTCTTAGTGTTGCTGCAAAAAGACCCCATGACTGTAGCAACTCTCATAAAGGACAACATCGGATTGGGGCTGGCTTACAGGGTTAGAGGGTTAGTCCATTATGGTCGTGATGAGAAGCATGGCAGCGTACAGGTAGACATGGTGCTGACAGTTCTACATCTGTCAGCAGAAGGAGACTGTGTGCCACACTGGGCATAGCTTGAGCACATGAGACCTCAAAGCCCGCCTCCACAGTGACACAATTCTTCCAAGAAGGCCACACTTCCTAATAGTGCCACTCTCTCTGACCAAGCACTCAGATTCCTAGAACTATAGAGCCATTCCTATCCAAACTATCACAAAAATTCCATGCCATGGGAATTTTTATGGAAATGACATTGATCATACAGATCACTTTGTATTACTTTGGGTATTACAACCATTTTCATGGTGTTAATTCTACCAGTCCAGGATCATGGGAGATCTTTCTATCTTCTAGTGTCTTCTTCAATTTATTTCTTCAGTATTTTAAAGTTTTTATTATATAGGTATTTTGCCTTCTTTATTAGGTTTACTCTATGATTTTTGTTGTTGTTTGGTTGGCTAGTTTGGTTTGGTTTTGATGCTACTGTAGATGGAATTTATTTTCTGATTTGTCCCAGTATGTTTGTTATCAGGACATAGAAAAGCCACTGATTTTTAATAGCTTTTAGATGATTTTTGTTGTTTGTTTGTTTTTCAAGACAGGGTTTCTCTGTGTAATAGGCCTGGTTGTCCTGGAACTCTCTTGGAAGACCAGGCTGGCCTCAAACTCACAGAGGCCTGCCTCTGCCTCCCAAGTGCTGAGATTAAAGGAGTGTGCTACCATGTTCAGCTTAGTTTTTTGTTTGTTTGTTTGTTTGTTTTTTATCATCCTGCTTTGCAGAAGTTATCAAAACTGTGACTTTTCTGGTGGGGTATTTAGATATGCCAGGCTTCCCCAGCCCTCAGTAACACTGGCATTTGTTGGGGCATGTGATTCTTTGGGGAGGGAGCATTGTTCAGTACACTATGAGTGTTTAGCAATGTCACTGGGCTCTCCCCACTAACACTGCCCAAAGATGTCTCTAAGATATTGCCAAATACTCCTCAAGAGCTAAAATTCCCCTGCTGTAGTTCCTTACCCTTCACTCCCCTGAAAGCCACTGTCTCAGTCCAACCCTCAAAAAGCACCTGACACCTCACCCACCCCCAGGTGGACGTCTCTCACCTTCTGGGCCTTTCCGCTGTGTTGTGCCAGGCTCTTGGCTGTACGTGGTGTAACTGTGTGGGAGGCGGAGATACTGTCAACAGCCTTCACCTCCAAGAGTCCCCAAGGAAGCTGAAAACACAGCCCTCTTCTAAGAGTCACGTAGAAATACTTCCAGTCAATTCTAGCTGCTTTTCTTATTGTGACCCATCTCCTACTAAAGCCCTGTTCTTTCCTTTCATTCATGGGCAGGAAGAGGATTACAAATCCGAGACATCGTAAAAGATGAAGAGATACTGACACTATTTCTCACGAAAAACATTGGCCTGTCTGACTCAGTCACCCACCTTCTGGTCCACTCCCAAGTTCGTGTGGAGCAGGTACGTGAGGAGGGGAGCACACTGAGCTTGAGAAAGACAGGGGTGATTTTTTTTCCTTTTCCCTTGTGCATCCATATTCAGAATTCATGACTCATGCTGAATATTCAGGGACATAGCCGGGGCTTACTGAGTCAGCGAGAATCCCATCACAGGGCTCTGAAGTGGCACTGGCACCCGTAAGCTTCCCAGCTTTTGAAACTTGAAGGAAGCAGAACAATCATGAGGCTGAACCTACCCTGTAAAGTGGGGGAAATGTCACCATTTATTTGCTAATCAAGTCTTCAGGGACAGCTATAGGCACTGGAGCAGTAGGGGCCAGGCAGCCAAAGCCCCTGACTATGAAACTTACACCCCAGAGGAGGGTTGATGTAAACAGAGACTCTGTTGTGTTTCTTGGCTGTCAGGAGACATTGTGTGAAGACAAGTGTACCCTTACAGGCCAGGCATGGTGGCGCACTCTGGGAGGCAGAGGCAGGCAGATCGCTGTGAGTTCGAGGCCAGGCTAGACTACAAAGAGAGTCCCAGGACAGCCAGAACTATTACACAGAGGAAACCTTTTCTCAAATCACCATCACACCCCCAACTAAAAAAAGAGAAAAGAGTAAGAAAGCTGACCTGCAAGCACTTGAGGGAAGGGCTGCAGCCAAGAGCTGTGTGTGTGTGTGTGTGTGTGTGTGTGTGTGTGTGTGTGTGTGTGTGTGTGTGTGTGTGTGTGTTAGGGGCTGGAGAGATGGCTTAGTGGATGAGAGCATGCATTAGCTTTGCAGAGGACCTGTGGTGGTTTGAACACGAATGGCCTTCATAGCCTCAGATAGTTGACTGCTTTGTCGCCAGGTTGTGAAAGTGAAAGGATCAGAAGGATTGGGTGTGGCCCTGTTGGAGGAAATGTGCCACTGTGGGTGGGTTTTGAAGTTTCAAAAGCCCATATCAGGAGGTAGCTCTCATCAACTTCTCCAGTTCCATAGGTACCACCATGGACTAAAACCCTGAAACTTTAAACAATATTCCCTCCCAATGACATGCTTTCTTTTATAAGAGTGATCTTGGTCACAGGTCTCTTCAGCATATACAAATGACTCAGGCAGGACCCAAGTGTGGTTCCCAGCACCCAAGTCAGTTGGCTCACAACCCTTCTATAACTCCAGCTCCTGGGGGTTCCAACGTCCCTGGCCTCCTTGGGCAGCTGCACATATGTGAACATGCCTATACACAGAAAGATACACACATAGGCATGTAATTAAAATAAGTCTAAAAGAAAAGAATTGCATGGGTAGTGGTTGACTCTCACATCTGACAAGGATGGGGGAAGGGCCAGCTCTGTACTCCTAGGCCACTTGCTTACCAGTGCCAGACATGCTCATGGTAGATATTTCTGACCCCTCCACAAATTTCATTCATTTTAATTATTTCTTATACTTACCCAAACATGTGACTTTCACATATGAAATAAAATAAAAACACAGGGAAACTGAGGCATCTAGTGATGGAGTTATTCCACACACATCTATAAAGAAAACTCCTCAGAGCCTAAATGGAATTCAGGGCCTCCCATGCCTAGTTTTGTGACTGTTACATGATAAACTGGACCAGCTATCATGGCCCAGTGGCCCTTAGCATCAGTGACACTGGAGTACCTGTTAGAAACACAACTTCCCAGGCCTTACCAGCTCAGTTGAGTCTGAAGTTTTAGTTACAGGGCTCAGTTATTTCTGTCAGCAACCACCCAGTCGGCAAGCTCAGGGGTGAGGGCCATTGCTCTTGTCAATAGGACCTGCCCCTCCTCCCCAACTCCAATGGAGGCAAAAACATAAGCCGAGAATTTCAGAGCATGAGCCAGTCTTGAGATGAAGGTCTGCACAGGGTGCTGTTCTCTGAAGCCAGATGAGCGAGGAGACCTCCACCCCCTTCCCACCTGGTGGGGACAGCTGATGAAGGGGTTCTTATGCTAGTTCCCCACACCACCATGAAGGAAGCCAGGCCTTGCTTTCTAATCATCCAGGCCCCATGATTATCCCTGGAAACAGCAAAGGAGAGTCAGTTCCTGCTGAGGCACAGGGAAGCTGGCCTGGCTGCCCGGCACTGCCTGGCTTCTGTCTTCACCACAGAGGAAGTGTCATCAACACTGATTGCTCATTTTTTCCCATTTGCTTTTTCTTCAGCTCATAAAACTCCAGTCCCAGCAATGCCGGTTGACAATTTCCAGTTGGTAATAAAAGGGAGGCAGGCAGGAGAGATAAGGGTTGGAATTTAGGGGAAATTTCCTTCAAGCTTGCAGAGCCATGACCTTTGTTGTTCAAGCAGCTGCTGCCCTCTTGGCTTCGGGACTGAGGCTCTTTATGGAGAGGACAAGGGACCAGGGTCACCAGGTTGTGCTGCTGGCTCCTGACCAGAACAGCTAACACTCTCAGATCAGCAGCTTCCACAGCTTCCCTCTCACTCCTGACAGGCTGCTGACTGCCCTGACCCAGCTCCCTTTGTATCTCCCAGACCACCTTGCTTCTCAGCTGGTCCAGCTACCATACCCCCTTCTTGACTTCCACCCTTTCGGACCTTTACCCAACATGGCCACTAGAACTTGCAGCCACAAGGCCAGCTTTCCTTTTCAGTGTCTGTAGTGGAAGATGCGCTTACTCATCTTTACTAAACAGGAGGGCTTTGTTCTTCATCATCATTATATTCCCCTTTCTAGTCCATCCTTCCTGGCATATGAGCACAGCTCTGGCAGACGTTTCAACACCTCTTTGCTTCCAGGGAATTATTGAAGGAAGAGAGGAGTGTAGTTTCATTCCCATCTACCCAGCCCCGAAAAAAATCCTATATATGCTTCCAGGACCCAGCTCAGATGTTCCTTCATCAGTGAAGATGCTCATAAGCCTCCTTTCTTCCTTACTCACCAAAGAGTTAATAAGTATTGGCGAGTCCCTAGGAGTCAGAGCTCTGTGAGGCTCACCATTGTGTGACATCGGGTACATGAATACAACACTCAATACCTGCTTCCTCCCTTGTAAATGCAAATATAAAAAATGCCTACCATGCACAGTGGTTATAAGGAGAAATTGAAAAAAAAAATACATGTGGAGGCACTTATAATGGTACCAGACAATTTTAATAAAGACCAAGTATTTTGTCATTATTAATTTTGAGACAGACTGCCATGTAGCCTAGGCTGACCTCAAATTCGCTGTTAGCTGAGGATGGCCTTGAACTTTTGCTCTTCCTGCCTCAATCACTTGAGTGCTGGGATTATAGACCAGTAGGCCAGGCATGTACCACTATGCCCAGTAAATTCTAGGACCTTTCACTAGCCATCCTTTTGCTCTCTCTTCCCTCCCCCTCTCTCCCCTGCCCCCCCTCTCTGTTTCTCTCTGTCTCTCTTCTGTGTTAGGCTTGACACCCAGAGTGTCACACACACACTACACAGGTATTCTGCTGCCGTGTTCCTCTCAGCCCTGACTGACTTTTCAATTCTCCTTTCCTGTTCTAGTTTTGTTCTACCTGACCTTACACTTACGCTGTCTGAATGCCCATATTTATAGCTAGACAGAGAGCTCTTCAAAGGACAGGAGGCCTGTATTATTCACCTGTAGATCCCCAGTCACTATCTTGGACTCTGAACAACAGGAGTTTAGTGAATAACATTGAAAGAATAAGTGATTGAGTGAGTGAGAGGGTGTTTTGTGGTGTTTCCATTACCTAGCTGTTCTGATTAGGTTTTGTTTTGTTTTGTTTTGTTTTGTTTGTCGATTTGGCACAAGCTGAGAAAAGGGAACCTCAATTAAGAAAAAGTCTCCATAAGAGTTGGCTATAGGCAAGCCTGTAGGGCATTTTCTTAATTAGTGATTGATAAAGGAGGATACAGCCCATTGTGGGTGGTATCATCCTTGGGCTGGTAGTCCTGGCCCACCAGCAACCCGAGCAAGCCATGAGGAACAAACCGGTAAGTAGCACTCTTCCAGGGTATCTGTATCAGTTCCTGCCTCCAAGTTCCTGCCCTGTTTGAGTTCCTGTCCAACAACTTCCTTCAATGATGGGCTATAATGTGAACATATAAGCCAAATAAACCCTTTCCTCTGACATTGCTTTAGTCACAGTGTTTTATCAGCTAAGACAGTCCCCACCATGTTGGCTTGTAAGCAAGTCAGTGGGGGCATTACCTTGATTGCTGATTAATGTGGAAGGCCCAGCCTCCTGAAGGCAATGTCATCTTTGGGCAGGTGGTCCTGGGTTGTATAAGAAAATAAGCTGGGGAGCTGGAGAGATGGCTCAGAGGTTAAGAGGGCAGTCTGTTCTTCCAAAGGTCCTGAGTACAATTCCCAGCAATCACATGGTGGCTCACAACCATCTATAATGAGATCTGGTGCCCTTTTCTGGCATGCAGACACACATAGAGGCAGAGTACTACATAAATAATAAATAAATAAAATCTTGAAAGGAAGAAAGAAAGAAAGAAAGAGAAAGAAAGCTATGTGCCAGCTATGGAGAGCAAGCTAGGAAGCAGCCCCCTTCCATGGCATCGGCTTCAGTTCCCACCTCCCACTTCCTGTCTTGAGTTCCTGTCCTGATTTCCCTTCATGACAGTCTGTAAACTATGAAATGAAATAAACCTTTTCCTCCCCCTAAGTTGTTTTTTGTCATGGTTTCATCACAGCAATGCAAAGCAAACTACGACATTAGCTAATACCTATCTAAGTGTGCTGTTGCTTGCCGCCCCACCCCCACCCCCGCCCCATCAGTTCCCGCCTCTGGAGTATGACAGGATCAGACAAAATAAGCTTATACAAAAGGTGTCAGTTTCTGGTTAGAGAGAAGATGGGTTTTGTCCAGAGATAGGAAATGAGGAGGGGGCAAAGGCAGAATGACCTGTGGAAACGCCCCTATTCTGTGCCTCATAGAGGGACCAGTGCGGTCTCAATGCTTCCATCGGGGTGGCAGAGCCTGGCCCTGCTCGGCTTTTCAGCATGGGGATTAAAAGCTACCAGGAGTCTTTAAGGCCCAGTCTTATGAATTTGTTCATGGTACAGAGCCTGGAACTCTAGGATGCCAGGAGACACGCTAGGCAACCAAGAGGCCTTGAGCAGGGTTGGGCCTCTTCCTCCCCATCTTCGTGAAGGTCACCATAGTCATGGTGGTCCTAGTCATTGTGATCTTCTAGGAGATGTGAGATGTGGGTTATCTAGGTAGGCCTAGAGTTGTGGATAAAATACGGGTTATATATTTGATCCTGAATTTCAGATAATCATTTAAAAAAAAAAATCTCAGCATAATTATGCTCCCTTTGGAATTTAGTTGAGACATACTAAAAGTTATTTGTTGTTTATATGAAATTCAAATTTAACTGTGTCAAGTATAGTGGCTTGCTTTTGTATCATCAGGAGACTGAGAGAGAAAAATTACCTAAGCTACAGAGTAAGTTCCAGGTCAGTCTGGGCTAGAGTGAGACCCTGCTTCAAATAAGCAAGAAGCAAAAAAACAAAACAAAACAGTAACAAAGTAAAAAACAAATTGATCTGGGTGTCTTATATATTGATATGGTAATTCTAGGGAGAAGAAGTTGGTCAATGTCACTATAAATATGTTTTCACCACTCCTCTCTTGCAGCCACTGGGAGAAGGTCTTGGTGGCACTTTAGCTCCCTTTTCAAAGGAGATCTCTCAATTTTTAAAAAGCTTTAAAGTGAGGGAGGGTTTGGATTTTTATTACTGCTATAACAAATGACCACAGACTTAAAGGCTTAAAGCAACACAGGTTTATTATTTTATGATTCCCCAGGTCAGATGTCTGAAAGTCAGTCAAGGTGCCATTAGCCACATTCTTTGCGGGGATGCCTGAAGGGAAACCTGCTCTCTCACCTTCCCCACTTTGTACATAGTGTGTACAGACCTCGGGTGGAGGTTTCCTTCCGCTGACAAGATTAGCAATGGCTTCCAAGCTTTTCTCACATCTCAGGACTCTGACGCTGTTTCTTCTACCTCCTTCCAATTTCAAGTACCTTGAAATGACATTAAACCCACACGAACAATTCAAATTAATCTGTGGGTTTTTGTTGTCACTGTTCTTTAGAGACAGTGTTTCTCTGTATAGCCCTGGTTATCCTGGGTCACTGTGTTGGCCAGGCTGGCCTCAGATTCACAGATCTGCCTGCCTCTGCCTCCCGAGTGCTGGGATTAAAGGTGTGCGCCACCACCTGGATAATCTGTGTGTTTTAAACCAACTAGTTATCAGACATAATCCATCTGCTTTTGTTTTGTTTTGTTTTGTTTTGTTTTGTTTTGTTTTAAGACAGGGTTTCTCTGTGTAGCCTTGGCTGGCCTGGGCTTGCTTCGTAGACCAGTCTGGTCTTGAACTCGTAGAGCCCCACCTGCCTCTGCCTCTGCCTCTCCCAATGCCATCAGCTCTTTCAATCCTCTTTCGCCATGGAATGTGATCCGTCAGGCCTACAGGTCAGGATGCAGCATCTGTGTTCAGGAGGATGGTACTATGTCCCTACAAGGACTCCTCCAGCATCCTTTCTCCTCCCCGCAGTTTGCTCACGGAGTCCCGGACTTGGAACTGAAGAGCATTGCCTGTAGCGAGGCCCTCTTGCAGCGTTTCATCATCTTCAGCCAGCGCTGGGGGGCACGGACTGTACGCGATGCCCTGTGTCCCGTCTCCCAGGTCGCTTTACAGTGGATAGAAGACACACTGTATGCCAACGTGGACTTCTTCAAACTCTTCCGTGTGGTAAGGGAAGGGTTCGGTGCTCCTTGTTGGGAGGTGACTCCTGGGCGCGGGCAGGCCAGTGGAGAATTGACGCTGAGGAAGGTGTGAGCATGACGCTCATGACAAGCCTTAAGGATGCTCCAGGATTCCTAGCACCCAAGGGGGGGAAACAAACAACGACAAAAGTCCTTCCAGAATAGCAGCAAGAGGAAGGAGTTAGGTACACCCCTAAGTGTGTGACGGAGTGGGAGTATGAGCAGAGTGCTCCACTGACCAGTGAATTCTCAGCTCGTGGTTACAGACATTGGCTCTGTCCATCCGCACAAGTACGCTATTTCCCAGCTGCCCGACCTTTGACACTGTGACATGACAGTGACATCTACAGGTGTATTGGAAATCCTTCATAGCTATCCTGGAGAACCTGCAGCCTGAGGCTATAGGCTGGACATACCTGTGGATAAAATAGTAGGAAAAGAGAGAGGGGGGAAAAAAAACTGTACAAAGCATTCACAAGTTTCGGCAAATGAGAGGTTCAAGCTCCTTCCTCTGGAAGGAGGTGCCCTTTTCTAGCTAGAACAAAAATAGAAAATGTCATAATCTCAGCATTTTGGGGAGCCTGTATCGTTAGGCCAGCCTTCGGCTCAAGAGCTGGAGTCAGACTTCCCAGGGCCGGTGAGTGACTCCTGCTCTTTTGCTGGAAGGAAGTGGTAGAGCACAGAAGTGCCAAACTTCAGGAAGTGGGGTGTCGATTGAGGCTTCTGAAGCATGCAAGCTCAAGTCCCCCAGCCACCGGGGCGGAGCTGCCTCATCCTGCGAGGAGGCTCTTATGGATGTCCCCAGAGCCTACTCTTTGAGCAGGATTCACGGAAAAGATAGACTGTTCCTAACACCCGAATTATGGGTTTCTTTTTGCCTGTATTTTAATTTTTGGAACTGAGCCACGAGGAATGCCAATCACTAAGACCTTATTTGAATTACTTGTTGATTATAGAAGTCACAGTTTTCTGTTTTCATGGTTGTTTTCTCAAATGGTTGTTTTCTCAAATCCCAGAAAATGTATTCTCTCTCTCTCTCTCTCTCTCTCTCTCTCTCTCTCTCTCTCCCTCTCAGCTTGTCTTTTAACTGGGGACAGGGCTGTTGCTAAGTTACTAAGAGTACTTGGCTTCCATACACAAAGCCAGTGTTAGATTCCCAGCACACATAACAACTGTAACGTTACAAGCTGGGGGCAAGAATGCCAGACTCTAATGGTCATCTTCAGCTAGCCTAGGATACATGAGAAAGAAAGGAAAATAATAGAAAACAGATTAAATAAAAATAAAATAGGCATCAAAATAAAATAGTTTCTGGCAGTTTATTTTGAATTTCCCTTGCAAGTTACTCTGCAATCTTCTCAGCTCATTTAGGGTGGGCCCCCAAAGTAGGTATAGGGGATTAAGACCTGAGGAGGCCACTATAAAAGGTCTAGGACTCAGAGATGGGCTTGATGCTTCTCATATTACAGAGAGAATTAACAACCTGTCCTACAGCGGATTACAAAAGCAACCATTGGCTACCTCCAGAGCATGGTCTTCAGTTCAGTGAGTCTTGGGTATAGCCAGGTAAGACTTGCATCTGCACAAAACTACCATAACATGCACCTCAGTGTGTCAGAGAAAGGCTTTTCCTTGGCTCACAGTTTTAGAGATGCCAGTCTGTGACTGATAGACATCATCATTTTTTTTTTGGCCTGTAATGAAGCAGCACATTGTGGCAGAAAACATGGCAGAACAATCCACTCTTTTTTTTTTTCTTTTTTTTTTTTTTTTTTTTTTTTTTTGTCCAGGAAGCAAAAAAGAAAAGGGGATGGACTTGGGGCTCCCCTCCCACTAGACTCTTCCATGGCTGACTCTCAATAGCCTAAAGACCTCCCACTAGGCCCTGTCCCTCACAGGACCTTCTACTCATGTAAAGATGGAGACCATGCCTATTACAGATGGGCCTTTGTATGACACTCAAGATCCAAACTGTAGTCACTCTCTGGGGCCACTGACCTGACTGTTTACTTATCAAACAAGACAGACCAGAAAGCCTTGCTTCTGCCTTCCACTGGGTTCAGAAATCAGAAGCTTTACCAATTGCCTTCACTGACTTAGATGGGACCCAAGCTACTCTTTCACCCGTTCTGCCCAAGCACTCATGAGTTCACAGCTGCAGCAGGCACCAGCTGGGGACAGGCACTGAGCTGAGGCCAGGGCGCTGACACTGAGCCTCCTTCTCTCACTCAGGCCCCAAACAATCCAGCAAACCTAGCTGTTCAAGGCCCTTCAGCTGAGAAAGCCCAGCACAAATAACACTCGTCCCTGAAAGCAGCAGTTCCTAGGTTTAACCGGGAAAGCATTACCAGCTACACACAGGGGCTGGGGATGCAGTTCAATTTTTGAGCACTTGGCCTAACGCGCCTGATAGGCCCTAGGTTTGATCCCCAGACCTGAAAAAAACAAAAACAAAAAACCAACCAAACAAAAATCTAACCATGGAGGGGTATGCTTGTAACCCCAGTGCTTGGGGTGGTGGAGGCAGAAGGATTAGAAATTTAAGGTCATTCTTGGCTACATGAGGTGTTTAAGGCCAACCTAGACTAAAAGAGACAATAAACAAACAAACAAACAAACAAATAAATGTAGGCTTCTAGGCTCCCAAACCCAGAGTCCAGAGATCCTGAGTCTGTTAGTACAGGATACAGCCTCTGTGCTTCAGTATTTTCCAGAGCGTTCCAGATAATTCCAAATTCCAGCCAGAGTCAAAAATTATTGACCTTGAACAAAGAAGTTTGACTTTACAGTCTCAAGTCTCTGTAGACGAAACAGTGATAGAGCACCCCAAACACCTCTGAGCTTCAAGAACAGAGTGCAGCAAAGGTGCTTCCCTGGCCCTTTCTGAGATGCTAAAGTGGGCCATAGGGCAGGGCAGAGGCAAACACCCCAGTGGGAGGCATCAGGTGACCTCTGAAGACCTCTGTGCCTGCCATTTTCTTTATCCCTGCTTCTGCC
The DNA here is from genome assembly GCF_964271855.1 of Acomys minous. Lineage (NCBI taxonomy): Eukaryota > Metazoa > Chordata > Mammalia > Rodentia > Muridae > Acomys > Acomys minous. The sequence goes on from NC_140496.1 coordinate 77,967,289, forward strand.
TCAGTGGGGAAAGAACTGATTGAAATAGCGAAGTGTAAACACCCTGTCTAGTCGTCTGGTGCCCTTGAAATGTGCCTTCCCTGGGACAAATGAACAGGGCAGCTAAACATTAAAAGCAAATAAATTACTAATAAAGAACTTAAAAGAAATAGCAAGCATTAAATGAGATTTTGCTTTCATTGCTTCCTGTTCTCATCCTGGGAGTGGTTTTAGGAAAATGATCCCCAGGCAGGCACAGGGTGGCTAGGGCAGACCCCACGGCCCCCTGGAGGAACATGGCTAGCCTCTGTGGCCTGGCTGTTATTGCAGCTGGTTGGCGCACAGCCACTGTCATTCCGGTGTTGGGGGCGTGGGTGGGGGTGGGAAAGTAGGGAGGGTAGGAGGGGAGGATGCTGGGCTGTCCCTTCTACAGGGTTGTTTCTTATGCACACGTAGCCCTTGTATAAATAAGGTTTTATTAAATGCCAAGTCAGTTCTCATTAACAAAGAAAGAGGAAAGAAATCTCAGTAAGCCACTGTGACTGGCACCTGCCCCTGCTGGGTACAGAGCAAGGGTGGGGGCAGGGTGGAAGCAACCTCTAGACCTGGGAATCTGTGGAGCTGAGGGAATGTGGTGGGAGTTAGCACCAACTGGGACCAGCTGTGTTTTTCCTCAGTCCTTTGGAGGTCAGAACGGAATGTTGTCATCTTCAAATAATCCAAATGCAGTTCTCCGGGACTTTGCTCTACCTAATCCCATAGTCTCTGTGTGTGTCTCTGTCTCTGTCTGTCTGTCTGTCTGTCTGTCTGTCTGTCTCTCTCTCTCTCTCTCTCTCTCTCTCTCTCTCTCTTTCTCTCTCCACCCCTTCCCCACCCCCACATTTGCACAAACCTATGCACACATATGATAGCTGGATGAGGAAGCACACACAACAAATCAGGTGACTGCATTTTCTCCGGTGGTTTCGCCTCTCTTGGTTTCATCTCCAACTTCGTAGCTTGAAGGAGTTTATCTCCACCTTGGGGCTTTTTCGGGATCACAGCTGTCAACTTGAACCCCAGAAGTTCAGAGCTGGGCAGAGGGCGTCATTCCCGCCAGCCAGCATACCTGAAATGTTTGCACCTCATAAAACAACAACAAAACAAAACAAAAACAAAAACATGTAAGCACTTTAAGTACTTCAGTGAGTGAGAGGTTGGAGGTTTCCTGTCTGTGCTGGCCCAGGTTGTACATGCCTCCCTGTCCCTCCTGCATCCCCGTTTTCTAGCCTTCCCCCCCCCCCAGTACCCCAGTCTTCCTGTTTTCTCCCCCACTCTGGTGCAGCTTAGAAATCTTGCTAAGAAGCAAATCTGTCTCTTGTACAGTGCATGTTGACTTGAGGAAACTCGGCTGAGAAACTGAGGCGGACGCTAAGTCCTGCCAATCTGCTTTCTGCCTCCGCCTTCTCCGTGGCTGTGCATGGAGCAAAGCTGGTTTGGGGGCTCAGAGCTTTCCTTTCTGTAAATGTTCCTGCTGTAGCACAGTTCAGCTTTTCCCTCAACCTCCAAGAGGCTGTGGCTTTCACTTTCCCGTCTCCATTGTCCTCATGACCCCGTGACTATGGGCTGTGTGAACACTGAGTTCAGAGAGGAAAAGGCCCAGTCTTGGGGGTCCTGACTACATGGCTCTGTCCATGGCTTGCTTCACTCTTGGCTCTGCTTCCTGAATTCCTGAGTCACCGGGAATAAACAGGGGTGGACTGTGCATCGCCTGTTGAGAGCTGGCCTTGCTTTCTGTTCCCCGGGGTCAATGGCTGCAGTTTGTTAAATTTCAACTATGTGGTCCAGTTTCTGAGTGGCTTTTTGCTATGTACAATTCTCTGGGGAAACCCCACATCTTCTGGTTGTTTTTTTTGTTTGTTTGTTTGTTTGTGTTGGTTGGTTGGTTGGTTGGTTTGGTTTGGTTTGGTTTTGCTTTTTTGAGACAGGTTTGCTCTGTGTAATAGCTCTGGCTGTCCTAGAACTCTCTTTGTAAACCAGGCTGGCCTAGAACTCACAGAGATTCACCATGCCCAGCCCTGGCCTACTTCTTCTGTTTTATAATAATGTCTCATTAGTGACTTTATCTTCATGATATTTTCTCTGTCTCTCTGTCTGTCTCTGTCTCTGTCTGTCTGTCTGTCTGTCTGTCTTTCTCTGTCTCTCTCTCTCTCTCTCTCTCTCTCTCTCTCTCTCTCTCTCTCTCTCAGTGTGTGTGTCTCTCTGTCTGTCTCCTTCCTCCCACCCTTCCTCCCTCTCCCTTTCTCTCTCCTAACTGCTGGGTCTTTGTACCTTTCTCCTGCTTTGGGAAGAAAACAGGGGGAAAAAAAATCAAATTCCATTGCAAACAGCAGTGTATGTGCAGCTAGGGGCAGGGCGGCAGGCAGGAACAAAACTCAGCCAAAACCAGGGTTTTAAAAACCATTCAACCACACTAGGAGAATTTGACTTACAGCATTCACAGTTTTTCCCCCTTCCTCCTGTCTGCATCTACCAAATCAGTGCTTATTGGGGTGGCGGTCCTCTAGGCAAATACATTCCAATAACGAAAGAAATAGAAGAGCGGTCCAGGGCTAGTGGTCTTATCGTTTGCCTGTCTTGATTTCCTCTAGGCTCCAGATGTATACAGTAGGCTGGGATTTGTTTTCTTGACAGACTTTATAGACTGAGGAAGAAAGAATCCCTAAGTGGTCAATACTAAAGTGACTCAGGATAGAAGCCAGCCCCTGGCGAGGCTGCTAGTTTAGATGACAAGGTCTGGCGTCTCTGCCTGTTGAGTCAGTATAGATCACGTACTTACAATACATGATGCCCACATGTTAGATAATAGGTTCGCTCCGGTATAAACTGACTTTTGGAAGGATTTTGGCTCCTGATACTTCAGCTTTCTGCAGAACAGCAGCGCTGAATTGTTTTTATGGATTAAGGTCACGTTTGAGACTCTGACACCAGCTCTAAGCCCTTCCCATGAGTCCCCACAGACATGAAGGGGTGGGGATTCATAGAGCCACTGAAGCCAGACCCCCAGTTAAAAGCAATTGCAATGAAATGTCTTTCCTACATGTCACTAATACAAAAATACCACGGGGGGGGGGGGTCTCATATATGAATAAGATGTTTCCCTTTGTTTTCAAGGGTTAAACTCTATCTAAAAATTTAAAGTGAGAACACGGATGGCACTTACATAAATGCATATGTGCACAGAATCTATTCTACACAGGCCAAGAACACTCAGGAGAGTGACAGGACTACGGGGCCTCTGCGTGTCACAGCTCTGACAGGGCAGGCACTGAAGATGATTGGACTGTGCATCTACATTTGGGCACAGATGGAAATTACAGTTAAGACCCAACTGCACAAGATAGCAAACTCACTCCCACATCCTGAAATTAGAACACCCACAGAATCCATCTGTTAGGTAAACCCCTCATGGCACAGCAACCCAGTACATACTGCAGAGCTCAGGGGTGACAGACAGATGACCACGGCACAAATGTGACCTTCACATCTGAAGTCCAGCACAGTTTCAGCTCCTACAGTTGCCATGACAACTCAGCATCTAGGCAGCATCACTCTGCCTAACTCCTAGGACCTGCCAGGTGTTTCTTCCTCCTGGATAGGCATCTCATGCAGAAAGTCATGCTGGTTGCCAGTGTTTTTGGTAACCTTGACTCTTTTCTTTTCTTTTCTTTCTTTCTGTTTGTTCATTTTGTTTTTTAAAACAGAGTTTCTCTGTGTTTAACAGCCCTCGCTGTCCTGGACTCACTTTGTAGACCAGGCTGGCCTCGAACTCAGAGCTACCACACCCCGGCTTGGCCTTGGCTCTTTTCATAAAACTCCTCAGCATTGGCTCTTGAGTGTGGGACCAGTGGTCAGGACCAAGCATCCTCTAGTGGCCCAGAGACTGCTTTCTGGCTATTTTCTAACAACTTACTGTTGTTTTTAGAGGACCATTTCTTCCTCATTTGTGAAAGAGACAGTAAGACGCATTCTACACATGTCATGGGATTGCAGTGAAATTTGCATTAGGGAGAAGGTGGGAAATACTCTTTGAAACCAAAGACAGTTTGCTTATAGTAAAGTGAAAGCCTGGCCTGGGGGAGCTGGTTCCCTCACTTTCTTTGTCTGCCACTCAATTAGACATCACTTTCAAACCTGGGTGCCTCCTTCTACAAACTAACTTTACCTTCACTGTTTGGGATTGAAGGCATGTACCACCACACCCGGACCTATGCTTTTCTTTACCTGATACTTGTTCTATCCCAGGCTGGCCTTGAACTCAAATCTGTTTGCCTCTGTCTCCCGGACTAAAGGCGTGTTTGTATTCCAGCTGGATCACACAGACCTAGAAGATCTTTGGATCTGATCTCTTGCCAGAACAGCCATGTTCTAATTAAAATTCTTCTACACACCCTGAAGTTGTCCTCTGCCCACCCCTCCCCCACATACACACACAAGTGGTGGTGGCGTGTTGTGGGGAGAAGGCACTTTGCAGTGGCTTCTCTGCTCCTTCCTCAGACCCCTGGGACTAGAGGAAGTTGGATCACACAGAATGACCTTTCACTGCCCTCTGGATTCCAAGCTCAGTTTTGCTTTCATCAGAAACAGGCACTGGGACAGAAGTCAGGAGGGAACGAGGGCCTAGTTTCTGTTGCACTAAAGAAAGCCCCATAACTTGTCTGTTCACATACCCCAGAGCCCACCCTCGGCTTTAGGCGTTCAGACTCTGTTCCTCCCAGTGTCAGGAGACAGCACGTCTGGATAGATGACCTCTCCTAGCAGAGACAGTTTGGCATGTCCCCCACCCCTCCTATGATTGAGTCTGAATTCTCCTCTCATGACGCATTTCCTAGCACGCAGCCTTCCCCCCCCCCCCCCGCCCCCTGCTCCTGGTTGCCCCCTCACCACCAAAGCAGCTTCCTCTCTTTTTATCCAATGCTTAACAACTGTCAGGCTGCAACAAACATGCTTTAAACCCACAGTCTTCCAGTTGCCCAGCAACAACTTCCCTCCCGGATAAATCTGGGCTTCCTGGAGCAGCTGCTGGGAAAGGAGGCCTAGCAGCCCAGGGCTGTCTGTCTGTCACTCCACTTGCCCTTAACTTCTTCTGGTCTAGATGCTTTCGAGACAAGCGGCTCACTCCTGACTCCACAGTCTCTCACTGGCTCCCAGAGACCATATGGCTTCCAGATTGGCTCCTTTGAGTTAGAAAAAAAAAATTTATCAACTATAGAGGCCACTCCCTCCATGTGATGATGGAGTGATGGCTACTGAATCAGTAAACACTCCATTAAGATGTTTAGGGAGCGGATGTGCTTTATTCCACGCTGGTATACAGATTGCATAGTCTAAGGGAAAGGAATATATTTTGTCCTTCAGGAATTTTTTTTTTTAAGGGGGGAAGGTGATTCAAGACAGGGTGTCTCTGTGTAGCCTTGGCTGTCCTGAACTCTCTTTGTAGACCAGGCTGGCCTCAAACCGACAGCGATCTGCCTGCCTCTGCCTCCCCAATGCTGGGATTACAAGTGTGCACTACCACCCGGCCTCCTCCAAGAATCTTAACAGATATCTTTAGGATCTGCTGTGTGAGGACCAACCACAGTTAATGAAGAGATACACTGCCCCAGCCTTTTTGTATAACCATTCTTCCTTAAAAAGGCTAATTAGACCTAACCTCAAGCCACCCACTGTACCAAATCCAATTATGACACAAAGTTATTTATCATTGGAAATATCAAGAGACGTTACTGATATGGGAATCTGGGCTGTACATAATAGTATTGTTTGCCATTTTGGTCCCTGACCCTTTTTCTAGAAGTGTTTCCACATTTCCATTGAAATAAAGTTGCAGCCTCTTTCAGTTCTTTTGGCAGGAACAGGACTTAGGAATTGGAATCGATGATGGGGAGGGAATTCCAGGAAGACAGGAGCTCAGCGGAAGTTATCTTATAATTTAAAGCAACATCAGTTAAAAAGCTAGCGAGCAGCAACAGGGCATGGTGGCGCACGTCTTTAATCCCAGCAGCCCTCAGGGAGGCAGAGGCAATCAGATTGCTGTGAGTTGAAGGCCAGCCTGGTCTACAAAGGGAGTCCAGCAAAGCCAAGGCTACACAGAGAAGCCCTGTCTTGAAAAAAAAAAAAAAAAAAACCAGAAACGAACAAACAGAAAGCTGGCTGGCGAGCAGATACAGAGGGGAGCTCTGGGAGCCAGGCACCGTTCTGAGAAGGAAATGGCTTCTCCACACAAAACACAAGTGCCTCATGCCTTGTCATCCCCATGAAAAAGGACTAGGAAGGGAAATGCTGCTAGGACAGCGCGCGCACACTAGAGCAGCGGTGCTCAACCTTCCTAGTGCTGCGACTCTTTAGTGCAGTTCCTCACGTTGTGGTGACCCCAAACCATAAAGCTATTTGATTGCCACTTTGTAACTGTAATGTTGCTACTGTTATGAGTTGTGACGTAAATATCTGACATGCAGAATATCTGACATGTGCCTTCCCCACCCCACCCCCTTGAAAAGGTCATTCCATGGTGGAGTACCGCTGCATCGGAGCTTAGCAAATGTCCGTTTGATAGATATTACCCAGTTATTAGCAAGATCAAAACCAGAAAGTGTTGACCAGACACAAAACTGCAGCTCACACCCTGGCCCCAGGCTTCTCTCCCCCCAGATCCCTAATCTTGTTTTTATCTGGCCATCTATCCAGGCTGCCTCTTGAAGCCTGGCTTTACATTCCTCCCTCTCCACCTGGAATTCCAGACTCCCCACCCGCTTCTGTGCGCAGAGACTGCCTTCATCCTTACAGTCATCCCATGCCTTTATCAGCCCAACTGTCACCTTCCTAGTCCCGACTAGGGGAGTTTACTACTCCCTCCTGGCAGAGACACTGCTCATGAAACCTGAAATCTCAGGAGATTCTGCCTCTTTTCTCAAAATCAGAATCTATGGTTTATTAATTCAACACATATCCATGGGTTACCTTTGCTTACCTGCGCTGAAGATGGAAAAACAAAGCCCGTTTCGTGCTTAAGGCGTTCATAATCTAGTTCAATGGTTCCCCATCTTCTTGATGCTGCAACCCTTTAACACAGCTCCTCATGCTGTGGTGACCCGCACCCATACAATTATTTTGTTGCTATTTCATAACAATAATTTTGCTATTGTTATGAATCGTAATGTAAACATCTGATATGCAACCCCCCCACCAAAGGGGTCATGACCCACAGATTGAGAACCGCTGATAGGTACGTTAAAAATAATGGGCTGGGTCCTTATGGTACACACCTTTAATCCCGGCGCCGGGGAGGCAGAGGCAGATGAATCTCTGAGTTCGAGGCCAGCTTGGCTACACAGAGAAATTCTGTCTCAAAAAAATTAGACAGCTGTATGTGGTGTCACATGCTTTTAATCCCAGCACTCAGAAGACAGAAGCAAAGGATTCGGGTCTGCTTATGAGTTCCACAACAGCCAGAGTTATGTAGAGAGACCTTGTCTCAAGAAAAACAAATAAATGATGATAATAATAAATAATATGCTCCTTTTTATCTCTCTCATAGTCTTTTGTTTTGTTTTGTTTTCTTTTCTTTTGTTTTGTTTTTCAAGACAGGGTTTCTCTGTGTAGCCTTGGCTGTCCTGGACTCCCTTTTTGAAAAATCAGGCTAGCCTTGAACTCACAGAGATCCACCAGTCCCTGTCTCCCTGAGTGCTGGAATTACAGGCATGCGCCACAACGCCCAGCCCCATCTCTCAGAGTCTTTAGGAGAGAAGATGGACAAGATTAGTGGGAGCATTCACTGACATGTGATTTGACCTGTTTACATCCTTCCTCCCTGCTGAACTCAACCTCATCAGTCTATGGCGAAAACAGGGATTAAAGTGGCTTGCCCAGCATCCATTACCATTAAAGCTATTTACAAACAACTTGAGAAGAAGTCCCAGCAAGCTGGGTGCCTCATCCCAGTAGTCAGAACAGAGGGCATAAAGCGTAAGAGCAGGCATACCATGGGAAAAACGGAAAGAAAGGATACAGGGCAGAGATGGGAGCTCAGGTAGCTTGGGTGTAACTCCCTGTGTCTAAGCTCTTGATGCAAACTAGAGCAATCCAAGCATCATTCAGAGAACCACCCTGCAGAGTGAAAGGGCTGAGGCTCATGGCTTGTGAGCTGCAAAAACCCCAGTGAGGGTGAAATTCAAGCTTTGTCCTGGCCTCTCAGCCACTCCAGGTGTTCCCTTGAATTTGAAAGCCATTGCCTTAACACAGTGATCTCACTCCTGAAAGACTCCTTAGGGTGGGCTGTCAGTGTATCAATTCCCATCTGAGGCTATAGCCAGGAAAGGCAAGCAGGACTTGGAACTTGGCGTTCAAGGTGTTCACACCTGGCTGGACAGCAGCAAACCTGCGGACTGTGGTATTCCTGAGCAAGACAGAAAATACTCAAACTGCCCTGAGTTGTCCCATAGGCAAACCCTACCTAATTACTGCTCTCAGCTGCAGAATTGACCAGGGAATTACTCGCTGGGATTTGTGGAATCTTCCATGACAGAGCATTGGTGAGCAGAGGAAGGGTGACAACCTGCCCAGAAAGGACACAGAGGGGATACACATGAGCAAGGAAGGAGGCCTGGCAGGCCCTGTAGAGCCTGAAGGTGAACAGATGGGTGCCCTCCACATCGCCTGTCTTTACACTCCGCCAGCTGCACTCTGTTTTGCCTCCTCTGGGAGCCTTGTTTGGTGTCACTAAAACAGCAATCAATCAGAATCACGTTGCTGTACTTACCGTCACCACCACGAGACTGTCTGTAATTGACTAGCTCAGCAGGGAAACTTGGAATACGAGTCTTTGATTTTTCTGGATCGGGTGGAAGCATTTTGTTTCTGAAAGCAAGCTTGCAGAAGGACAGATACAGAGGAAAGAATAGCTTGCAAGTTTGTACAAAATCAAATCAGGCGTGTGTGTGTGGCATATTTTGTGTATATTTGTGTTTGTGTGTGTATAGATTTGTGTGCACATAGGTGCAGAGCTGGAGGTCAACATCAGGTGTCTTTCTTAGTTGCTCTTCATCTTGTTTTTTGAGACAGGCCTCCCTTTCCTCTCCTCTCCTCTTTTCTTTCTTTCTTTCTTTCTTTCTTTCTTCTTTTTTCCCTCTGAGACAGGATTTCTCTGTGTAGCCTTGGCTGTCCTAGACTCGCTTTGTAGACCAGGCTGGTCTTGAACTCACAGCAATCTACCTGCCTCTGTCTCCCAAGTACTGGGATTAAAGGCGTGTGCCAGCACTGCCTGGCTTTCCCCCACCCCACCCCCCCACCCCCAAGACAGGGTTTCTCTGTGTAATAGCTCTAGCTGTCCTGGAACTTTTTCTGTAGGCCAGGTGGCCTCGAACTCACAGAGATCTGCCTGCCTCTGCCTCTGCCTCCCACCTGCTGAAATTAAAGGCTCTTCTCTTTTCTTCTTCTTCTTCTTCTTGTTCTTGTTCTTGTTCTTGTTCTTGTTCTTGTTCTTGTTCTTCTTCTCCTTCTCCTCCTCCTCCTCCTTCTTCTTGTTCTTCTCCTTCTCCTCCTCCTCCTCCTTCTTCTTGTTCTTCTTCTTCTCTCTCTCTCTCTCTCTCTCTCTCTCTCTCTCTCTCTCTCTCTGGCCTAGAGCTCACTGGATCTGTCTAGACTGGCTGGACAGCACGTCCTGAGGATCCCCCCATCTCTACCTCCCAGCACCAGGATTACACACTTGTGCCATCCAGCCAGGATTGTGGCTGCTGGGGATCAAATCCATATTCTCATGCCTGTGTGGCAAGCACTTCACTGACTAAACCATCTCCCCAGCCCTGTAACTACATTAAAAATAATTCTTTTTCCTGTTGATTCCAGCTCCCCACTCTCCTAGACAGCAGTTCTCAAGGAATCAACTTGAGATTTTGGGGAGAAATATTATCTGATATGTCAGCAAGAACGCAAAAGGTAAGAGGCCCATGTCATTAACTAAAGTTTTATTATGCCTTCACACCATTTTAATCACACTCGTTATATCAAGTAATTATTTAATTGTACCCCTCTCCTGTCAAGGAGAAATTCGCTTGCTCTTCCTGTCTGGTAATTTAAAGGCATCTGCTCATATCCCAAACTATCTGTGCTCTTAGGTAGGAGGTAAAAAGAAAATACTGTCCTTGTGATGCTACATCAAGACATAAGTACCAGTAGAGCTGACAGCTTGTCTGCAGTAGCATGCTTCCACATGGACTTGCAACTGAGTCTGAGGCTTTCCGGGACCAACTGGTGCGGTAACCAATGTGCCATCCATACCAATAACAAATACTTGTGGGTGCTTGTGGCTACACTTCTTGGTGCTTTACTTCCAAGGGTTCACGTCATCCTGCCAGAGTGACTGTTTGGTGTTGTTTTATGAAATATGTATGTAGACAACTTAATTACCATGTGAGTCCATAAGAGTTCTCCAACATGGAAATCAGTCCCTCCACTTAAGAGTTGATTGCTGTTGGAGAGAATAGACAGATACAGCCTTTCTGAATACGCAGTCGACAAGGAAGAGAAGCAGGCAGCAGCTCCTCCTGAGTGGTGGATGCCATGCAAGAGGGAAGCCGAACAACAAATGCGGTCTTCCCTGCACTTTCCCCCTTTGATTTTCCCAGCCGCCTTAGGCTCAGCCAACTGGGAAAATAGCATACTTGGAAGCTGTATTTATAAAATTAAGCTCAATCAGGGCAAAGCGGGAGCCCTGCGTGGCAGGGAGAGTGAGAGAAGGGCCCGTTGTACTTAACTGCTGGCCACCTGCTGTAATGGGAGTCTAACATTGTTCCCTTTACAGGACTTTAAAACCTCAGAGCTGTAGAATTGACAGAGAATGTAAATAGCTTCCCAATGCATATTAATACTTTTCATTCTTGAAGGTTGCAGATTTAGATAGAAGACTCCTTGCCTGTTTAGACACCAGATTTAAGCATTTGTGAACCAAGTTAAGGCAGAATGACCAGTTTATATGAATTGATATCAGACCATTTGACCCCAGGCAGCCCTTCATTTCTGAGCACTTTGATGAAATAAGCAACATAATAATGATAATAGCCCCTTCGGGTCATAAGACCCACTGTTGCTGAAGCAATCTGAGATTCCGACCTTCTTACTGAGGCGTAGACTGTGATTATAAACGTGACTCACTGTGCGGATTCCACACAGCGCTCATCAGTTTCGGAAAGCAAGCGTTGGCATGTGCACAAAGAGAGAGACCACAGGTAAACAGCACTGATGCAAGGAGGGGGACGCGCTCCGTCACACCTGGTTGAATCCTAATGGTTTTTTTTTTTTTCCTAAGCAGTTTAGAATGTGAATAGTAAGGTGCGGTTAGGGAATAAACACAGCATTGTTTTTATTTCATATTTTTCCTAAAATATGAGCCAAGTGGCCTTATGGGAACCAAGTTACTGGTGCCACCTGCCCATGTCTCCCAGCCTAATTCTTTTTTTTTTTTTTTTTTCCCGGTTTTTCGAGACAGGGTTTCTCTGTGTAGTCTTGGCTGTCCTAGACTTGCTTTGTAGTCCAGGCTAGTCCAAGCTGGCCTCGAACTCACAGCGATCCGCCTGCCTCTGCCTTCTGAGTGCTGGGATTAAAGGCGTGCGCCACCACGCCCGGCATCTTCTTAGCATCACAGATCTACCTTTCAAAGAGGAAGCCACAGGCACCATGACGTTATTGAAAGGAGAAGAACGCCAGCATCCTCTTAGTTGACACAGAATTTGAAAACTGTTCTTTGCTTGAATCTTAAAACACATACACACACACACACACTGAGTGGACGAGCTCACATGTGATAAAACTGTTAATAAGAAGATATTTTGAGGAACTGGCTTAGTGGGTAATAGCACTTGCTGTTCTTAAACAGAACCAGAGATCAGCACCTAGCGCCCACACAAGAGCATCGGGTTACCTGTAATCCCAGCTCCAGGAGAACTGCGGCCGCTTTCCAGCCTCCTCAGTCATCTGCATGCACATAAGCACAAACAGGCACAGACATAGATGCACACATACACAATAAGTAAAGATAAGTCTTAAAGATTGTCTTCCAAATATAGAACACCAGATTCTAAAGTTTTTAATCGTAGAAATTTGCTGTGGTTTTGCACTTCCAGAACAAAGACATTTCTCCGTTATCTTGTTTCACAGTAACTCCACCTCGACGGGATAACAACTAGCTTATGGGGAAGTAGTCTCTGCATTTTTCCAAGGACACGATGCCAAGGAGCCCAATCAAAGGAAAGCCGACAATGTTACATGTTTTGTGTTCATGCTTGTCCCCAAATACACAACAGCAGGGTGTTTTGTTTTGTTTTCTGCAACTGGATCAAGAATTGCTGAGAATATATGTTTCCCTTTAAATATGGAAATCAGCCTTAATTCTGTCTGCTGTAAGATTATTCAAAGTCAGGGCTGCAGAGATGGCTCAGCAGTTAAGAGCCATGGCCACTCTTCCAGAGGACCCAGGTTCAATTTCCAGCACCCACATAGCCAATCATAGCTGTCTATAACTTCAGTTTTAGGGGATCTGATACCCTCATACAGATAAACATACAGGCAAAACACCAATGTATGTGAAATAAACAAACAAAAAGATTATTCATAGCCTTTCTTTTATCCTAGTTTATTCACCGGCCAAGTGTTCAAGACTTGCTGTGGGTAACGAGACCTCTCCTGCAGAATAGTGGTCCTGAGACCTTCACACAGCTGATGGGTATCCTGTCTGACCTCGTGTGTGGGTACCCAGAGGGAGGAGGCTCTCGAGTGTTCTCCTTTAACTGGTATGAAGACAATAACTATAAAGCCTTCCTGGGGATCGAGTCCACAAGGAAAGATCCCACTTATTCTTATGACAAAAGAACAAGTAAGTTTTCTGACTCCTGTAGGCAAACGGGCCTCTGGTGTTGTTGGTTAAGATGCTGGGTTGAGGATATGGCAAAGCTGGGCAGATGGTTCAGTTGGTAAAGTTCTTGTTACACAAGCACAAGGACCCAAGTTCGATCCCCAGAATCCACTTAAAAAAAAAAAAGTCAGGTGAGTTGCCCACTTGTAATCCCAGGCCTGGATAGAGGCTGAGACAAGAAAATACTGGGCATTTGCTGGCCAGCTGGCCTAGCCTCTTCCCCAAGTTCCAAGCTACTGATAAAATAAGGTACATGGCACACCTCAGGTTGCCCCCCCCCTCTCTCTCACACATACACACACACACACACAAATACTAATATAAAAAGTGATGACTTAACACAGTGGTTCTCAACCTGTGGGTCACAACCCAAGAAACAGACCATTGGAGAATACAAATATTTACATTACAATTCATGACAGTAGGAAATTTACAGTTATTGAGTAGCAACCGAAATAATTTTATGATTGGGGCAGGGTCACCACAACATGAGGAACTGTATTAAAGGGTCGCAGCCTTAGGAAGGCTGAGAACCACTGAGTTAACACTTGTAAGAAATACCAGTTGAGTCTCCTTGTCCTCGTTAAGTGGCCTCGGGCAAAGAGATTTCTCCCAGAATTTCTCCTTCCCCTGGTAGAGGAGAGTGGTGCTCATAGAAGACTGGACTCGAGCCATGGAAAGTACCCAAGCCCACTTGGAAAGGGAAGAGAAGGGACCTTTCCCACTGATGCAGCTGAACTGGGGTTAAGTTCCAGAGGAAGAGATGAGTGATAAATGAGCAGGCAACTCAGAGTCACAACAAAGCTCAGGTCAATAGGGTCCTGGCAAGCCAGCAGGGCTGGCAAAGCCCCCACAGGCTGTCTGCCTCACTTTCACTATTTTGGGGTGGCGTGGGCTCTGAAATTACAAAAAGGCAGCAAGAGACACAGCAACGGGAGTTGGATCCCGAGACAGCTACATATAACGAAGGAGAGAAGCAGCTAATAGGCACAGAATTACTCTCCACTAAAGCTGAGATTCCAATGGGGGGAGGCATGTTTGGGCTTTCACTCCCTTTGGTCTCTTGCAAAAATCACAAGGGGGGGGGTGCTTCTTGACTTCTTCCTTTTAAGCAGAATAAACTGCAAGACCAAGCCTAGCCTTTGTCTCTCTGTGGAGGCTATTATCAAGGGGCACTGTGGCATGCTGTCTCTAATGATGGGCTTGTTATTAGTGGGGGCCAGTCTAATAATCTGGATGATTTCTCAAGCCCTCTGGTGTGGAACTGAATGAGAGTAAGACATGTGACTTAACGCACTAATGACTGTGCTTAGTTATGAGCAGTGGGGAGTTTTGAAAAATGTTCCTTCCCTCTTGACAGCATCCTTTTGTAATGCATTGATCCAGAGTTTGGAGTCAAACCCTTTAACCAAAATAGCCTGGAGGGCAGCGAAGCCATTGCTGATGGGAAAAATCCTCTTCACTCCAGATTCCCCTGCTGCTCGAAGGCTAATGAAGAATGTAAGATCTCAGCTGGTCTACGGCTCTTATGTCTCGGACCTCCCAGAAGACTGTGTGTGTGTGTGTGTGTGTGTGTGTGTGTGTGTGTGTGTGTGTGTGTGTGCCTGAGTGTGCACATACACATGTGCATGCGTGCGTGCATGCGTGAGTGTGTGAGTGCCTGTGTCTGTGTGTGTGTGTGCGCGTGTGTGTAAATATGCTCCTGCCACTGACCCTCCCACTTGTTTCCCCCTAAATGGAGTCCTGGTTTCCTCCCCCATGCACAGTCATGGTAGGAATGCCTCGCTCTGGTGCCCTGCTTGAGCACACCCTCTCTGAAGCAGCCTGCAGTGGAGTTTTCTTTTCCACTGTGTGACTTACATTCCTAATGGAAATGTTCAGTGTTCCCTGATCCATGGTTTCCTAGAACAGGCAAAGATGGGGAGGAGGGTGACTATTCACTCACTAGGATCCCAGCTGTAACTTAATAGGCTTGGAAACAACGTCGCTGTTGCATGTACCTCTGAGATACTAACAAATTAGACTCTGTCAATCCTGACATCTGAGAAATGGCAATATTCCAGGAAAGGAAAAGCACTTTCAAGAAGACCCTTGTGGGCTGGAGAGGTGGCTCAGCTGTTAAGAGAACTGTCTGTTCTTCCAGAGGACCAGGGTTCAGTTCCCAGCACCCACATGGCAGCTCACAACTGTAACTCCATTTCCAGAGGATCTGTTAACTGTTTTCTGATTTTCATAGGCATAAGGCATACACGTCCTTGTATGCCTTGCAGTCCTCCATAGACATACATGAAGACAAAACACCCATATACTTAAAATAATAATAATAATAATAATAATAATAATAATAATAATAATAATAATAATAACAATAATAACAATAATAAAATAAGATGAAGAAAAAGAGAGGAGGAGCTTTGCCTAAACATTAAGGGTTTATGGTGAGGGCAGGAAAGACAGAAGCAAAGCATTTTTTGGTTGTTTTTTTTTTTTTTCTTACAATGTCTTTTCTCTCTCTCTCTCTCTCTCTCTCTCTCTCTCTCTCTCTCTCTCTCTCTCCCTCTGTCTATTTTTTTAGGCCAACTCAACTTTTGAAGAACTGGATCGAGTTAGGAAGCTGGTCAAAGCCTGGGGAGAAGTGGGGCCCCAGATCTGGTACTTCTTTGAGAAGAGCACACAGATGGCCATGATGAGAGTAAGGATGCTTGCAGCATAGGTGGGGAAGGAGGAGAAGGGCCATACAGTTCATCCCTGCTCAAGTCAGACCACACTGTAGCAAGCAGAACCCCAGGCAATAGTGGAAACCGTCATGGAGGGGAGTCACTGGTGTCAGGTGGGGATGTACTTCTTAAATTCCGGGGCATACAATTTAAAAGATGAGACAGCATCTTTCCCATGAATACACTTGAGGGCCTCAGATTCCAAAGGGTGTTTCCTGAAGAGGCCAGCTCTCTGCTGCCAAGATGGTCACTTGTGTCTGTCTGGGCTCATTTGCAACTTTGTCAAGCCAAGAGGTGAGAGTTGTCAATAGCAGGGAAATTAAAATGAGAACAAAACAGAAAGCCACAAAAAGGAAATCTTCTGTATCATTCATATGCTCGCCAGTACCCCCTCCCATGTGCCATTTTGTCTCTGCTCTACTCTAGAGGCCTTTGTGTTTGAAGGGAATGATGGAAGCCCACATGCCTTGTAACAGAAGGAAGGCCTACTAGCTTGTTTAGTGGGCCATTGCATCTCATTCATTAATCATTAGAAATCTGACATGCTCAGAATAAGAATAAGATGGAAGAGCCTGTGGAATTCTTAATTTCTATGACTATGCTTCTTCTTCCCAAGGATATCCTCAAGCACCCAACAGTAAAAGACTTTATAAATAGGCAGCTTGGAGAAGAAGGCATTACCATTGAAGCCCTACTAAGCTTCTTCCCTAATGGTCCCCGAGAAAGCCAGGATGATAATGATATGGCCAACTTTGACTGGAGGGACATATTTAACATCACGGACCGCTTCCTACGCCTGGCTAATCAGTACTTGGAGGTAAGAGGCAGCGATCCACTGAGGACCATAGTCAGCCTCTTAAAGAGAATGCCATGCATGGGTAAGGCTAGCGATCTGTTAGCCAGTCAGCTGGTGTTGGACTCAGTCTTGTATCCTTTGCACGAAGAGGTAAGAGTTCCATGGCCATCTAACAGGATCTTCTCAGGAGATCCCTCTATGTTTACACGAAACTTCCCTTACATCTTGCTAAGTTCATGACTCCTCTGGCTCTCTCCTTCTCCCTTTGAGCACACATCCACCCTTAACTCTTTCCCATCTGCCATTTTTCCAATGACCTTCTATTGGCCAGTGCCCACCAAACCTTGAGTCTGAGTCTTGTGGATTGCTGGACACCCCTAACCCCAAAGTCCTAAGGCCTATAAGACTCAACACGTGTCAAAAAACAAACAAACAAACAAACTTACATCCTCTTATCCTAGTAAAAGTGCACTTCTTATGCCAGTTTATTTCACCAGCCTTTGCTCAGATTCTCAAGCTAAGAACTGCAGGGTCATCTTTAATTTTTCTTTCTTTACTGTCAGTGAAGGACTGGCTGAGGGAGTCTTGGTGCCATTTCTGTGTTTTTGCCTCGACTTGCCCTATCTCGTCCTCCAGCAATTCCATGAAGCATGTGGTGTTATCACTGCCAACGTGCAGATGAAGAAGCCAAGGCTTAAAGAACTTGAATGTGATCCCACAGACATTAGGAGTACCAAGCAGAGTCCAAATTTGGGTGTGCCTGAATTCAGAGCCAGCCCTGATGACCTCTTTCTTCCTCTGTCGTACCCAGCCACCCTGCTCTACCTTTTCCACTCTTACGTGTCTCTGTACCTTGACTCTTGCTCTCTGAGCTCTGTGAGGGCTTGGGGCCTTTGTACCAGCCTGTCCGAGCAGCTTTCTCCCTGGATTCCAGGGTTCAGTCTCTGTAAATCCAGGCATTCCTCCACACAGACACCAGCATCGCATTCCAAACACACATCTGCTTGCATCACTCGAAAGTTTAAAGTCCAAATGACTCAGCGCCAAAGCATCCTGCCTGTTCCTCTCCATTGGTAGAGCCTCAGCTGCTGACAGCCCTCAGCGCTCATCCTTACACCAAAAATTCCACAGAAGGAGGGAACGCCTTTCACACAGCACAAGCAATACCCCCAAAGGGAGCCCTGCTCCACCAAGCTTCTGGGCCTTAATGCCTCTGGAAGGGAGTAGTTCAGACATGGGAGGCCTGGAGCGCATGCCACCGTGGGAGACTTTAAGCAAGATTCCCAGGAAGCAAGGGAGGCATTTTTCCCAAAAGAGATGTCTATCTACTCAAGCCTGAAGTGACTTTTCCTTTTGCCACCATCTACCTGTTAATCGTTAGTCTGTTTTCTTTGTGGTGCTCAGGGTAGAACAATGTTTTTGTGAGGTATATGAAGAATAATTCTTGTCTTTGGCTTCACATTTGTATCATGACATGAAGTTTCTTCTTGCTTTTTCTCTCATTCCTTTCTCCCTTCCTCCCTCCCTCCCTCCCTCCCCCTCCCTCCCTTCTTTCCTCCTTCCATCCCCTTCCCTCCCTCCCTTCCTTCCTTCCTTCTTTCCACACTCACATCTACCAACTGAGCCCTATACTCAACCCTAAAAGAACTATTTTGCCTGAGCATCTTGTGCTTAATACAGTAGCAATGGATACTTAATAGGTCTCTCTCTCTCTCTCTCTCTCTCTCTCTCTCTCTCTCTCTCTCTCTCTCTTTCTCTCTCTCTCTCTGGTTTTACGAGACAAGACAGGCTTTCTCTGTGTGGCCCTGGCTATCCTGGAACTCATTTTGTGAAATGTAGATTTTTAGGAGTATTTACCTAATACTTGGCTTCTTCTGAGAAGTAAATGAGCTACATTGTGTAAGACGCTGTTATATAAGAAACATTAGCCAATATCAAATTTTAATCAACGTACAAATAACCCTGGCCTGAGTGGGACCTAGCCTCCAGCTAATGGCCTCCTCAAGCTCATGGAGCTGTTGACTATTTATCTAGCTTCTCTACCACTGGGACTTCCCCGGGGCTTTGAAGTACAGACCACTGTGACCAAGAGTCAGTAGCCTCCCCATGGGGACCCCTACAAGGCTTTTGATAATGGCAGAAGTGATGATTCACTTTCTTATCATCTTTCCCTTGGGGATAAGGAAGGAGTTGGGGACAGGAAGAAGAAGTTACAGTGGGGGGGGAGACTGGCAGTGAAGGACAGAAAGCCACTGCAATCTACCTCAGATTTTCTGCATCTGCTCTTGTGTTCTGGGCCACCTGGGGGAGCCCTGAAAAGCCACTACCCCACCCCAGAATGCCTGAGTAGCACACTTGCCGTAAAACCGTCTCTCTCATAGTTCTAAAGATTTCCCTAGGACAGGAAAGCTAGTGTGTTGCCACGTATACCTTATTTAAGAATGCCAGCTGGGTCCCACCTTTTCAATAATGGGACTTGAGTTAATGAGATTTAAACACTTCCTCATGGGCCAATCCAAGTGTCCACATCCATGCCTATTCTAAAAACAGAAACCAAACCAAAACGCTTAGGAAAATTAGGCAAGTGAATTCTATTACCCATAACAATGGGACATAGAATTTTCATTTTGAGACTGAAAAAAAAAAAAACAAAACCAGAATCTCTGAGAACAAAGAGCAAATCTTTAAGCCTTTCCTCCTTATGGGAAGTGAGAGTGTGATTCAGTAGATTGGCTTCTCAGTGACTAGAAGGGTCACTTCCTGCTAAGTGTGAAGCCCTAGTTGCTGATCGTCCCACGGAGCAACATGAAGGATGTCCATTCTCCTGACTGTACCTTGTGGGCCCAGATTAAACAGCTGTACAGGGGACTGTCCCACCCATCCCACAAGGGCTTACGGTCAAGAATCTCTGCTTCTTATTAGTCATCCCGAGAAATTTGACACTCAAAAGGCTTGATTTTCTTATATGTACAATTCCAGTTAACAATACACCTACCCTCATAAGGTCATTGTTGATGGGATAAGAGAGAGCACAGGGCATAGCACATTAATCAGACTTGTCTGTAAATGCTGGGGGTGAGGGTACATGAGGGGTGCAGGACGACAAGGGACATGGGGATGGGACTCTTTATCTAGAAGGTAGGATAGGACCAATACCTCCTCACAGTGGCTGTAGGGATGATATGAGACACTCTGGGCTCACACCAAGAACATGCACACATACACACATGCACACATGCACACGTGGAAGCTGCCGCTCTGAACCGTGAATCAAGTAAAGAGTGTAGCTTTTCTCACAGTCCAACACTGCGTAGCGTTAGTCAAGGCTTGTCATGCTGAACTCTGGCTTAGCCCTAGTGAATGGCTTAGAGTCACAGTTGGGTCTGGCTCTTTCCAAAGGCTAGGAGGAAAGCTCTGGAGGATGAAGGGCTTGGACAGTGACCCAGAGGGCAAGAACTGTTCTTATCCGCTGATCCTCTGCCAGATAAAGCTTTCTATGGACTTCCCTCATCCCAGAGCTAATTTCTGTCTTTCTGTTGTTCCTGAGAAACAGAGGTAAAAATGAGACCGACCTCTTGGTTGGAGGGTCAACAGGTGTCTGGGGACAGGGATGTGAGTGACATTTGAGGACCTCTACATCTCTCCCATGTGCAAAGGCTATATTCCCAGACACTGTCTTATCACCCACTCCTCCAAATCTAAGGAACTTGAAGTTTAGTGAGGACATTATGGGTAGGACTTTATCTGTGTAGGGGATGTTCGTTTGTTTCTCTCTTTACTTTGTGTGTGTGTTAGAGGGCAGAGTAGGGTGTGTCCGTGACATGTGTGGAAATCAGAGGACGACTCATGGAGTGACCTCTCCTTCTACCACAGTGGTCTCTTGGGGTTGAACTCAAGTTTTCAGGCTGGGTAGCAAGTGACTTTATCCGCAGATCCATCTTTCTGGCCCACGTTTAGGTAAACATCTTCAATTCATATGCATGTGCATTTTATGAATAATCTCTATTTGTCTCTACCCACATGTTTTCTGTAGAAAAATAAAACTATAAAAGTTAACAAATTAAGCCAGGCGGTGGTGGCACATGACTTTAATCCCAGCACTCTGGGAGGCAGAGGCAGGGGATCTCTGTGAGTTTGAGGCCAGCCTGGTCTACAGAGAGAGTTGCAGGACAGCCAGGGCTACACAGAGAAACCCTATCTAGAAAAAAAAAAGTTAACGAGTTATTCCACTGATTACTTTTAAGTTAAAATAAATATTTATATTTCTCCTCTTCATTTTTTTTGTTTGTTCAGCAAAAGGTTAGACCTAGCATAAATCAAATATTATTTACAGTTCACAGTAGATTTAAATTTCTTAGTACATTTGAATTTCAGGTCTTAAATTTCCTATCAGGAAGCTGAATTCAGCCAAACTTTAAAGTAAGCATGCATTCATGAACTGCCTTTCCTTGGCTGTCAGCTCAGCCAGTGTATGTACATGCTCTTTATGAACTGGATGGTGGTCATCCTCTGGAATTATCAGCCTTTGTTTTTTCACTACTTTTCCTTGGCACCTTTAATACTTCTGGCCACGTGCCATCACCACCCAACCATGTTGTTCTCAGGAATTGTATTTTTCAGGCTACCTTAAGGGGGTGGGGGGAAACCGGATAGGGAAGATGGCGTTGGACTGTGTAATGTGTTGTAGAATTAGAAGTGTAGATATTGGCTGGGGACCCGTATTGCTTTCTTCTGTTAACTCAGTGACCCCAGATACTAGGGAGGTATTGTGGGAAAGTTAGACAGAGTACAGAAAGTACAGAGTGCATAAGAGCTATTATTATTTCAACGGCCATGAAGTACATCCTAAGGAACTCACAATTGCTGTATTTTATGCCTCTTTAATCTCTCAAAATCCTAGCACTCTCCTGGTGGTGATGGTGCATGACTTTAATTCCAGCACTTGGGAGGCAGAGGCAGGCAGATTTCTGTGAGTTCAAGGCCAGCCTGGTCTACAAAGCAAGTCCAAGACAGCCAAGGCTACACAGAGAAACCCTGTCTCAAAAAACCAAAACCAAACCCAAACAAACCAACCAAACAAACCTAGAACTCAATCAGAGAAAAGAAAACAGGTGGACAGTGGGTGGAGGAGAGAGACTTACATGGGCCCTGGGAGACAGGGCCATGTTGGATACTTGTCATCTCTTGTAGCACTCCTGGTAGCCTGGTAGCCATGCCTGGTAGCCATGATCACTGCCATTGTGTAGACTTTACAGCAAAGACTCTAAGACTTTGACCTCCCACTACATCACAGCACATAAGTGAGGAGTTCAGAATTCTAACCCAGATCTGTATGTACTGACTTGAGTGATGAAGTTCCTTTCCTGTAATGTACAAGGCCCAGACATAGTGAGTCCAATAAAGATAGCAATTACTTTACAGTATTCAAGATAATGATTTGCTCTCTCTCTCTGTCTCTGCCTAAAAATAACCAGATTGAATCAGGCATGGTGGCTCACGCCTTTAATCCCAGCACTTGGGAGGCAGAGGCAGGTGGATCGCTGTGTGTTCGAGGCCAGCCTGGTCTACAAAGTGAGTCTAGGGCAGCCAAGACAACATAGAGAAACCCTGTCTCGAAAACAAACAAACAAACAAACAAACAAATAAACAAAAGCAAAAAAAAGAAAACAGATTAAAGCGAGAACAAAAAAAAGTTGGAGTTCATTCTTTCATGTAGGTAATTACACAAATTGACCTAGGAACGTATAAGAATTACTGTTAACCCTTGGCTCCCCAGAAGCTTACTCTCTACAAATACAAAAGCAAGTTTACAAGTCACCCAAGTCCTGCCAGCTCGGCCTCATGTTCTCTTTCTTCTTCTTGCTCACGGGTGGCTGCTTTCAGAGGCCCGTTTGGGCTCTCCTAGCTCCTCACCAGGCCTCCAGGCTCTCGCTGCTTCCGTTGAGTTTCCACATCGTCTCCGATGAGACATTCTCAAACCCAAGTCCTGACACAAAATATGGCTTACAGCAGCTCCTCAGGAGGGCCTCAGCACTGTGAAGATAAATGGCCTCCACAGCTCTTTCACATCCTCTGAGAATGGACAATGTCACCTTCCCTTACTTGCTCTGCTCCACTGGCTGGTCACACCGCAACCCAGGCCTCAGCAGTGCTCTACTTTTCATTTCTATGTATTCCTTGGCAGAAACCAAATCACAGCTTGTCCATACGCCTCCCCTATGTACATACGTTGACTTGACCGCTTCAAGGGCTCAAACTCCCGCTTAGCTTTCTTTTTGATATCTCAGCTTTGCTGAGGAGATCTGTAGTGGCATAAAGTAGACACCAATAAATGCTAAACCTAAGCAGGAAATAGTGATCGTGCTGAGCCTCAAAGGCGAAGTTCGGGCTGGAGAGATGGCTCAGCGGTTAAAAAGCACTGGCTGTTCTTCCAGAGGTCCTGAGTTCAATCCCCAGCAACCACAAGGTGGCTCACGAACAGTCTGTAATACGAGCTGGTGCCCTCTTCTGGTGTGCATGAAGACAGTCTATTCATATACATTAAAAAAAAAATCTTAAAAAAAAAAAAGGCTAAATTCGCTGGCCAAGAAAACCAGAAAGACAATTTTGAAAGAATAGTTTAAATTTAGAGACACCGAGATATGAAGCCGCTGAACAAATTCACAATGAGCAGGAGGTCTGGGCAGGGTACAAAGGTAACACTGAGAAGTGGTAGTGACTGGAGCTGCCCAGCCTGGCTTATAGACGCTTCCTTCTGTGTGTGACAAGACACACTCGTCAACATCTATGTATGGGCTCTGTTACTGGGGACAACATAGCTATACAACTATCTGGAAAATGAGGATAACCCACACGATTCAGGTGACCACCACTGGTATGGCAGAACTGAGTGTTTGCGACACAGGGTGGTCCTACTGACCAGGGCACACACAGCCTCATAGTCCAAGACAGAAGCCCTCACCTCCAGGTGCTGTTGAAGCAATGGAGCAGGAGACTGGGAGGCTTAAAGCATCTGGCAGCTGTCAGTCAAATGATAGTAGCTTTCATTGGGACCAGCTGGGTAGAAAGCATTGCCTGCCCCCCCATCCCCAGCCCCCCAACTTTGAGTCTTTGTGCTCGAACTTCGCCTTTTTATTTGCTTCAATTCTGCATTTATTTGTTTGTTTTAGAAAAAAAATTTTTCTTATTGACATGGGTTTCCTTCTTCATTGGTTAGTCACAATGCACTTCCTCACTGTTTGTTTGTTTGTTTTTGAGACAGGGTTTCTCTGTGCACCCTTGGCTGCCCTGGACTCACTTTGTAGACCAGGCTGGCCTCGAACTCACAGCAATCAGCCTGCCTCTGCCTCCCAAGTGCTGGGATTACTGGCATGTGCCACAGCGCCTGGCTTAGAATGTTCCAGAAGTCTGTTCCCATGCCTGGAACACACAATGCTTTTTATTACAATACGTTGCCTCTAATTCACCATCCCAAACAACCCAAATAGCCCAAAGTGATTTTACTCCGTGGCCTTTTCCATGTAGTTAGGAATAAATCTTGAGGCTTGCAGTTTACATCTGCCAGGAAATTAATTTTGGGATGTTTGCCCACATCCACTGGTGTTTTTCAGAAGGAGCCCCAGGTGTCAGCATGAACACTATCAGGGCCACAGGAGGCCTCCACTGGTGTTTATCAGCTGTTTTGAAAAGATGTAAGGCAGGATTAGAAAGCCTCCGTGCCTCCCTTATCTCCCCTACCGGACCTAGATGCCTTTGGGGTGTCATGGTCAAAATATGACTATTTATGCGCAACTGTCAGCACAAGTGCCAGGCGCCTTTGATTATCAAGTTCAAATGAAAAGAAGGATATTTCCTCATCTCCTGCCCTAGACACGGTTACCACGTAACAGATAATTCCATAAATCTATGACTTAATGTTTATGGACCGAGAGGTCACAGCTCAAGAAGGGAGCCCTCTACCCCTGCAGCTTCTCCTCCAAGGTGATGTTTTGTTAGCCATGTCAACAGATGAGTGTCTTCTGCTGAGGGCCTGGGCACAGCTGCTCCTGCCTCTCTCCCTTCCACCGGAGGCGGGGGGTCGGGGTCGGGGTCTGTTTCCCTGAGCCCACAAGACAGCTAGGAAAGGCGGGGCCAGTGAACTTCACGTGGTAGTGGGGGTGGGGGGGGTGGGGGTGAAGGGCTGGGGGGGGGGGCCTGGGTATTCAGATCTACCTTAGCAGTAGGAAGCTGTGGGGAAGTTGGGGGACCCACCCCTCTGTGTGATAGATTGCTGCTTTGTCTATAGGCTGTCAGAGTGCATTGTCATAGCTCTCATTGAGAATCTGAGTTTCTGCTGTGACCTTTGCTCAAAGCTTACCTCTGAGGCCCTAGACACAGGCTTTCCCAAATAGGTGTGCTGAGTTTATATTGAGCATTTTACACTAAGCCAATCTTGTTGCCAGAGGTAGTTCCTGACTTCTGGGATGGCATAGTTTCATAGAAGGGGATAGCATGTAAAAAGAGACTCTGTGGCTTCATTAGAACCCAGAACTGACAAGCCTGTCAAAATAAACTAAATACACCCAATTCAGGACCTCTGCTGAGGGATTTGCCATCAGCTCTGCCTCTTACACACATACATGTAGTAATATACAAGCCCATCAGCCAAGATTTTAACTTCCAGGGATTAGTGTAAGTATCAGGAGGGAGTGAGGTCACTTGCTGTGAAGCAAATGGCCTCCCCAGGGAATGCATTGTGAATCAAGCCTCACAGGAGCCCTTGGCGGCTTCTGACTCACATCAAAGAAGCTTCTATGGCTTGACCTCATCAAGAAAGTTGGATGAGCCAGAGTGGTGAGTTCGAGGCCAGCCTGGTCTACAAATCGAGTCCAGGCTAGCCAGAGCTAAAACAGAAAAAACCCTGTCTCAAAAAACCAAAACAACAATAACAAAAAAAAGAAAGTGTGGTGAAGGTGACGTGATATTCATGTTTGGTTTTATAAAAACCTTCCGCACTTCACCCGTGAACAGCTGATAGACATCTCCTACCACCCTTTCCATGTCCCACTGCCCAGGTGGCTTTAGCTTCTGTCCACAGCAGTGTTCTAGCCAGACAGTGCAATGGATGAGCTCAGGACAGTTTGTGTCCTCAGACAGATTATTTGAAGAAAATAACTGGTCCCCTCCTTGGACGGACAACTGTCATTAATGAAGTCCTAGCCTGGCAGGACCTTGGAAGTCACTTGATTGTTGATGTTCAAAGATATTTTACAGAAACAACAGTCAAATGGTATTTATAAAGCCCTCATTATTCATGGGACAGGGCAGGGTACTGTCGTGGATGAAAACAGATTCTGCCCCAGTGGGAAGTTTGTTTCATTGCACCTTGTACACGGGCTTTGAATGACCACGGTAACTTTTGACCTTCGTGCGATGTGGAGATGAACTGTGTTCATACAAATAAAGCCCGTGGACCAGCTTGGGTCATGGAGTAAGCCATCAGTATTGTGATTGCTGTTTGTTTTCTGTTACCCTCTTGTCATGTTAGAAAACAAAGCCAGGGTCTTGTGCGTGCTACATGAGCATTCTGTCCCAGATCTTTACTCTTACTGTGAGCCACCCATTGAGACCTTTACACACACTGCCTCATGTGGTCCTTAGACTGAACCCCTGATGTTGGGCCCAGCTCAAATTTCAGCGAGGGCAGCAGAAACCCACAATTAGCAAACAGCAAGATGGGGAGGCATAGAGGATGCCATCGGACCCCAGCACTGCACTGTGCCTCTTCCCAAAGCAATTGGAGAATAAAATGGCCCAGATGATTTAGAATAGAGGTGGGGGTTTGCCAACCTGCCAAGTGTTCCCCGTCTAGGAAAACACACCAGGAAATATGACTATGAATCAGCTGCCTGATTAAAAAGCCAGGATGGAGTCCACGTCATCCTAGGAGCCAACAGTATCATTGAAAACATCAGTGTTTATTCCAGGATATTAAAACATAAAGTTCAAAGAGAATGAGCATGGTAGCTCTGGAGGTCACGTTATTAACGCTGTATTTGTTTACATCAGCTCTTTTTCCTCCAAGAGTTATAACCTAGTTGCATCACAGCCAAAAGCTACTTTATGAATTGCTTCCAGTTCTTCATGAGTCTGGGCGGCATAGAATTTTGTTCAAAGCATGGAGGTACAGCTGCACTTGCAGCATCAGGGCCTGCAAATCGATACCAGTTCAGTTCAGAAAACACTTATTGACTCCCTAGCATGGGAAAATACTATTTCGGAGACCACATTGAACAGAATATGGCTCTGACCTAAAGGGACTTAATACTACCAGGACTAACCCACATAGCAAACAGTACCCCATGAAGCTGAAGACTCAAAGCTTAGGCTGGCATTCAGGAGCTCTTTAGTGTTCAATAGCCAGGTGTGATCACCAGCCACATGTTGCACGGAGTAGATAGAGAACAAGTTGGTCATTGCAGAAAATTTCACTAGACACTGTGGCTCTGAAATAAGAGACTTTTGGGCTGAAGAGATGGCTCAGTGGTTAAGAGTGCCGCCTGCTCTTCCAGAGGTCCTGAGTTTAATTCCCAGCAACCACATCATGGCTCACAACCATCTATAATGTAATCTGGTACCCTCTTCTGCAGATAAAGCACTCATATGCAATAAATAAAATAAATAAATCTTTAAAAAAAATAATAAGAGACTTCCAGTAATGCCAGCACTTTGTGGGTGGCATATGGCTTACTCTCAAAGGAACAGTGGGCAGCACCCATGCATGCACTGCAACTGCCAAGGCCCACACTAATGGCATGCATGCAGATTCTGCTTCTGACCTGTGTTGAACTAAGACAAGATTCTTCATACCTGTGGTCCTATTTGTTTCTGGTAAAGCAAGGACACCAGACCACAGACCAGTGAGTTGGTAAGGACGTTCTCTGTGCAACATCCATGAGAAACTGCTTAAACCAGCTTTCGTCTCCCCCAAGTAATTGTGCTTTTTCTTCTAGAAATTTAATTTCAAATTGCTGTCCTTTTTTTTTTTTTTAGCCATAATATTTATAAACCTTTATGGTACTACATTCTGGTAATTTAGTTCATGTTTACAATGTATAGAACCAAAATACGATAGTAAGCTTTTCTAGCTCTTCAACATATGGCATGGTTTGGGGGATTCTATACTCCCCTAGTCACTTTGAGAAACATCACAGGTTGTCTTAACCAGTAGTTACTGTAGTGTACTCACTCACAGAAGCCCAAAGCAAGTCTACTCTGTGTCTTGGCACACACACTGTATTTCCTTCTCTTCCTTTTTTTCTGCTACACCACCCAGTCTCTAATCTTCTTCTACAAGTCTGATTGACTAGACCCCTCAATGAATGAGAGGATGTAACATTCTGTCTGTGTCCAGTTTGTCTTATTTAAACACACACACACACACACACACACACACACACACACACCAGTTGTTTGTTTGTTTTTGTTTTTCCGAGACAGAGTTTCTCTGTGTAACAGCTCTGGCTGTCCTCGAACTTGCTCTGTAGACCAGGCTGGCCTCCAACTCACGGAGCTCCGCCTGCCTGTGTCTCCCAAGTGCTGGGATTAAAGGCGTGCACCGCCGCCGCCGCCACCGCCGCCACCCGGCCACACACCAGTTGTAAACTCGACAAACAGCCAAAATGGGATCGTTTTATTGCTCATCTTTGTCGAACCTGGATGTCTTCCTAAAGCAAACTTAAACATGTGTTCTGGTGTGTGTGTGTGTGTGTGTGTGTGTGTGTGTGTGTGTGTGTGTGTGTTTGGTTTGGTTGGTTGGTTTTGTTCTTGGTTGGTTTTTATTGTTGTTTGTTCATTTGTTTTTTTGTTTTTTGTTTTTTGTTTTTTTTTAGACAGGGTTTCTCTGTGTAGCCTTAGTTGTCCTGGACTCACTTTGTAGACCAGGCTGGCCTCGAACTCACAGAGATCTGCCTCCTCTGCCTCACTGAGTGCTGGGGTTAAAGGCCTGCGCCACTGCTACTTCTTCATCTTGTTTTAGGACTGGCTGGTGTTAAGTTTAGCAAGTAAGTCCTGTTTGCAAGACAATGACAGGCTGAAGAAAATCTGTTTCCTTTAGCTCTGTGATGTGAGTGTCTATTCTTAAAGAAATCCCAATCCAATTTCCTTTTACCATTACAAGCCTTTTTAAGCCCTGGCCCTGTTGACGTTCCCACACACCTGTGTTTCTCCTGCCTGTATCAGCTAGAAAGGAGATTCCTTTGTTTTCTTTCCTTTTATCTAGAACACCAAGACCCACATGTGAGACTCTCTCCCAGGGCCTGGTGCCTAAGCAGGACAATTGAGCTCAGAAAATCCAGGGAGGTGAGGGTGGGTTTGTAACACCTTGGTGGTCAAACACAGCACTCTCTAAAGAGACTTTTGTACTAATACTCTGGGGTAGGCTTCAGAAGTGAGGGGCTTACAGTAAACAAGCTGGGTCTGCCTGCTTCTTGCTAGTACAGTAGAGCTAAGCTCTGTGGTGCTTGTGTTTCTGGCTCCTTAGTTTCTCCTTAATCAAGTGAATAGGGGCTTGATACGCATCCTACCACTTCCTAGAGATTTTTTGTCCTCTAGAGCAGTGGTTCTCAACCTTCCTAACACTGTGACCCTTTAATAAAGTTCCTCATGTTATAACCCCAGTTATAAAAATCATTGTAGCTGGGTGGTGGTGGCACATGCTTTTAATCCCAGCACTTGGGAGGCAGAGGTAGGTGGATTTCTGTGAGTTCAAGTCTAGCCTGGACTACAGAGTGAGTTCCAGGACAGCCAGAGCTGTTACACAGAGAAACCCTGTCTCGAAAAACCAAAAATAAATAAATAAATAAATAAAAATTATTGTGTTGCAGCCAGGCGTGGTGGCACATGCCTTTAATCCCAGCACGCGGGAGGCAGAGGCAGGCGGAGCACTGTGAGTTCAAGGCCAGCCTGGTCTGCAAAGCGAGTCCAGGACAGACAAGATAACATAGAGAGACCTTGTCTCGAAAACAAACAAAACAACAACAACCAAAAAAATTATTTTGTTGCTACTTCATAACTGCAATTTTGCCACTGTTATGAAGTGTAATGTAAATATATAATATGCAGGATATCTGATATGTGACCCTAAGGGTGTTGCACCCCACATTTTGAGAACCACTGCTCCAGAGCCTAACTACATGAGGACAAACAATATTCATTGCACAGTCTACAGGACCCTTGTGAGCACATGGAAGGATCCATCTATAAGGCACACAGAGCTGGATGTGCACAGTAGGCTATGCCTCTGAGCCCTGCCTGGGCCTATCACAGTCTACCCTTAACTCAGGAGCATCTCAGCAGTTTCTCCCACAGCACAGCAAAGATTCAGCCTGACTCTCAGGCTCTCCTGGTGCTAACTGCTCTTTAAAGCCTTGTCTCTCAAGATTCTGAAATAGAGATTTTGGTGTCTTTAAAGCTGGTCAGTGCTCCAAAGTTTGAGGGAGGGTGAGAACGACATCTCTATTGCTTCAGGTCCCCAAAGGCCCCAGTGCCACTCTTCATGGTCAAGCTGACCTTTATTGCCCTTCCTCCTCCTGCTTGGGAATCTTCCTCCAGGCAGCCTTCCCTGATCCCTCCCAGCAGACCCAGCCCTCCTCTGGATGACCTGAGTCTTTTAGGCCAGCCCTCCTGATCACTCTGCCCTGCACTTATTGGATGAACGCAGTCTGTCCCTCGTCACGTGTGAGTTTGTCTCGGGTAGAGATGGATATTGTCTTTCCTTGTACCCAGGGGAGCCACGCAGGCTCTAGCATGTTACATATACTCGGTAAATATTCGTCAAACAAATTAATCAAGACAAGGCCATCTGACCAGTTGTGAGTTACATTCTAACAACCACGGACACATCCTTCTCAGTGTAAAACAAATACCAGTACAATATAATTACTTCAGCAAGTCTGTACCACTGGGCAACCTCTCAACCCTCCATTTAAAGGAAATTCTTAGTTTTTTCTTCTATGCTTCCCCTACCACTCTCCCTCCCTTCCATGAGACCGTTAGAATAATTCCACTTTTTCATCATAAAAGTTGTAAATGGAAATGATTTCTCAGATTAAATCATCTTGGCTGTCTGCTTCTTTGCTTTATTTTTCTCCCTGGTCCATCCCTCAGCTGGCTAGTCTGCGTGTTTTTGGAGAGAGCCAGGAAGGTTCAATGCCAGGAATGTTTCTCTCTTTAAAAGTCTTTTATCCTCAGGCTTTCTCATCTTCAAAGCAGCCTGTGTCCACCATGACCCCACTCCCTTGCCTCCCCATGCTGGGGAGTGAGAACGTTGGGTATTTGTGTCATTTTGAGAACTTGCATAGTTGGACCGCTTTGGACAACTGGGCAGAGCGCTCTCTATTAACTCTTCAAGGATAAGAGCTTAACATCATTTCTGGTGCCCTCACAACGCCTGGACCTAGGCACATAAAGAACTTAACCCTGGAATTAAACACATATGTGCTATATAGGTCTTTTTGTGATGGCCCCATCCCTTGAGCAGTAGAATTTCCTCTGCCTCCTTGGGTACAATTAAATCTCATATTCTCTCCACCTTTGTGTGTGTCTACAGTGTCTGGTCCTGGATAAGTTCGAAAGCTACGATGATGAAGTTCAGCTGATCCAACGAGCCCTGTCTCTCCTGGAGGAGAACAGGTTCTGGGCTGGAGTGGTATTCCCTGACATGTATCCGTGGACCAGCTCCCTACCACCCCATGTGAAGTACAAGATCCGGATGGACATAGATGTGGTGGAGAAAACCAATAAGATCAAAGACAGGTGATGGTTCAGTCTTGCAAGACTTCTCCAAAATCCGTGGTGAATTGTATTTGGTAGAGAGCAGAGGATTAAGGGTAAACACAGCCTGTAAATCAATGACGTAAGCTAAATGGGAGGAAGTATGGTTTGTGCAGATCCAAGCAGATGGAAGCGATTGCCTTGTGAGTCATGTCATTGCTGGAGTTAACACTGTGGTCCAAACACTATGAGTAGTCTGAGAAGATTTAGGACATCCTTTATCCACCTGTAGGTTGTGACCCTTTCACAGGGGTCACCTAAGACCATCTGAAAATATAGATATTTACATTACAATTCATAAGAAGTAGCAAAATTACAGTTAAGAAGTAGTGGTGACAATAATGTTAAGGTGGGGGGGGGCGGTCACCACAACATGGGGCACTGTATTAAAGGCTCGCAGCATCAGGAAAGTTGAGCACCGATGATCTAGAAGGCTGTGTCAAGAGATTGAGCTCTAGGGCAAGTTGGCATTGTAAAGCGAGTGGGTTGCCCATCTCCACTTACATCCTTTCTCCCTTCATCCTCTGCATCCTTAGGTACTGGGATTCTGGTCCCAGGGCGGATCCTGTTGAAGATTTCCGGTACATCTGGGGAGGCTTTGCCTATCTACAGGACATGGTTGAGCAAGGGATCATAAGGAGTCAGGCCCAGACAGAGGCTCCGATTGGAGTCTACCTCCAGCAGATGCCTTATCCCTGCTTTGTGGATGACTCGTGAGTTCTTGGCCTCTATCTTCCTCCCTGAGCTGAAAAGTAGTGAATAGGGTACTCTCAAGGCTCCGGTGTCTCCTGAAGGAACCCCAAGGGACAAAGGGCCACACTGGGGAGAAGAAGGTTCTGACTAAAGAAGCTGCTGGCCCTGGCACTCCAGACAGAAACAGAGGAGAAAGTAAGATGGTAGGGTGTTGAGCGTACAAAAGGGAAGTTAGAGATAAAACAATAGGAGTAGGTTGAAGGAGGAGATGCTGGCTGTTCAGATTTCCACTTCCTATTATGTTTGGTATGGGTTCTGGCCCAGTGGTTGCAAAGATCAGCAGATTTGGGCTGCATGGCAAGTGGGTCTGGTATCTAGGAGCCTCCGAATAATGCAGCTCCCTCTCTAATTAACATTCCTATGATGTATGTTTGGTGGAAAAGTAGAGGTATCTGTTGGGTGAGCTCTGGCCTCCTATCCTGACCACCCCATCCGAACACCTGTCCATCTTTTTGGCTAGCAGCACGCTAAGTGAACAGCCTACTGTTTTGTTGAAAATTGATTTTGGTAGCCGGATGTGGTGGCGCACGCCTTTAATCCCAGCACTCGGGAGGCAGAGGCAGGCGGATCACTGTGAGTTCGAGGCCAGCCTGGTCTACAAAGCGAGTCCAGGACAGCCAAGGCTACACAGAGAGACCCTGTCTCGAAAAACCAAAAAAAAAAAAAAAGAAAGAAAGAAAGAAAGAAAGAAAAGAAAAAGAAAATTGATTTTGGAGTAGGGGAGAAAGGGATAGAGAAGGAAAGGTGCTCCAAAGGGTTATTACCATGGTAGATGGGGTCAGTAATATTCCCTGACCTACAGTTGGCTTAGGAATTTAACTCCTGTTGGGAACATTGGGGGAGTCACTATAGCCTGTGTGTGTTGGCTGTGGGAGTCCAGGAAACCAAGACTGCAAAAACGTGAAGAAAAGAGTCCAGTTGCCAGCTGGAGGGCTTGTAAAATGAAGCCCAGTGTGGCCACAGGAAAGCAGCTATCAACACTGTGGCCCCATCCGTTCTTTAGCTCTGCAGAAGACTGCAAAGATAACAGTGGCCATTCAACAGTTAGTTTTCCTTTGGATAAGAAGCAGAGATGAGAAGTAGAGCCAAGGGCAAAACCCCAGGTCCATTTTCAGGGTCAAAAGATGAGGGGGAGGGTTGGTAGGGAAATAGGTAAGTGTGGAGAGGCACTGGGAATTGGGGTCACTCAGTATGAGAGAGTCCTCTGGCGGCCAACCCCAGAGGTGCATGCTTTTTGATTGGTTCTCTCCCTAGGGCCATTTTGAGTGAAACTACCCTCCCACGCTGGCATTGGGCCCTTCCTGTGACACCACCCGAGAGTTTCAATAGATAATAATCCCAAGGGCTTTACTAGAGCATTATTCACAGGGAAAACCTGTAAAGCTTACTCGAATGTGATTCCATCGTGCCAAATCCATTCTGCTTGCTGAGAACTTATCCTGGGAGCTACTCCATTTAGGAACAGCTGGTGGAGTTGGTGGCTGTTGGATCACTGGCTTGTTCCGATCACAACCTGTATCATCAGGTTTACAGTCTTCCCTACAAGACTTTACAAGGGAGGTCTATACTTTGACAGAGACAGTGTGGTTTTATTCCTATACTTAACTTATATAGCATTCATCTGAGCTGTCAGGGAAGGCACCATCTTGGGCTAAAGGAAAATCATTCCTCATTGCAAATGAATATAAATATTCAATAAATGTTTACTTCATCTCTGCCAGGCACAAGATGCTCTGTTCTGCTTCCTTCCTCTCACTTTAGCTTTATGATCATCCTGAATCGCTGTTTCCCCGTCTTCATGGTGCTGGCGTGGATCTACTCTGTCTCCATGACTGTTAAGGGCATCGTCTTGGAAAAAGAACTGAGGCTGAAGGAGACTTTGAAAAACCACGGTGTTTCTAATGCTGTGATTTGGTGTACCTGGTTTCTGGACAGCTTCTCCATCATGTCAATGAGCATCTTCCTCCTGACACTGTTCATCATGGTAAGCAAGGTGGACAAGACCCTGACACGTTTTAAATGGTTTCACTGGCCTTGCTCTCCTTCTGTTAATGAATATGTGCCTGGGCTAGTTACCTAAGCATTAAAGATAGCAGGACAGGTAGCTTCTCAGCCTTTCAAACAAGGGAGGACACTTAGAGGGCCAGAACCGTCAATCCCCTGCCCCTGTCCCCTGCCCCGAAGAGCCATTGTATCGTGACATCTTCCCATCTCCATCTTCCTGCCTAAGGGAGTCACTCACTGTCTACATAGATTTTTTTCAATCCATTTCACAGCCATGTGGAGGCTGCCATTAGCAAAGCCCAGTATGGAATTATTGTGTGTTCAAAGGTTGTCTCTTCTTTCAAAGACAGAATTGAGTCTAAAGAGTGTTTTCTAGAATTACCATTCCAATATCTGGCATAGTTAGAATGTGGTAAACACTGCCGGTGCTATGAGGAAGAGATCTGGACAACGACGTGTCAGTCCTCCTCATGGCCAGGCCATTGGCTTCACCAAGCAACAGCCTTCTGCCTGCAAACGTCTCCAAGGACTCTGTTTTAAAGAATGGAATTTGGAGCCTGTCTTTTCTCAGTGATAAGGAGTTTTAGGTGCCATAGAGTATGTCAGTCCATCTTCTGCAAGCCTGTGACTTCCCTACAAGCTAGAATTGAAAATTGTCTCATAATACACTGCTACACTGTATATTTTTAGCTCCTTCATAGAAGCAGATTTTTTGGACTCGGTCGAAACATGAGTACACACACTTGATACTTCTCGATGTTTTGTTGGCCAGAAGTTGGTTTCTGGTATAGATTCAGCAAGCTTGTTCGGCTTCATCACTGTCATCATACTGAGTGTCACTCTGCATGGCCCTATGTGCAGTGGGCCACAGACTGGATGAGTATCTCCCATCCCATACTGGATCATGGCTACCTGATCTAAGAACGTCTCATCATAGCCAACCAACACATATTCATTTAATCCAAATCCTGCCCTTGTTTTCTAGGAAAATGTCCTTGACCTAATGCAGTCTGTCTCTGCTATTACATTATGGTCCAATAGGCTATGATATGAATCAAGCCCTGTGTTAGAGTCTCCCTAAAGCCAATGCTGAGGCGGAGGTTATTCACTCAAACAACCTCACCTTGCCCAAAAGGGCTTGATGTTTACAAAGGACACCAAAGCTCCACAGAGGTGAGAGGAGCAGCCCCTCCCCCCCCCCCACTTTTATCTCCCAGAGGCCCTCCACTCTGCCCCACACCCTCGGCTGCCCCTTTCACCAGCAGCTGTTTTGTATCTTTAGACTTAAAGGACTTGGTGAGTAAACGTCTGGGTTAAGCGGCTGAGGCTTGCCCTGGCTTCTTACTGATAAGTAACACAGAGGTCTGCCTTCCTAAGAATGGGCTTTTAGGACTTCAAAGCTCTTGGGACGTGAGGTAAAGAATGTTCACCAGGAGCTCGTAGCACAAAGAAGCTTCTCCTTGTGGGAACCAGAGCACTGTTCCAATAATGACGGAAACGGAGCTTTCCACACCAAAATAAGGTTTTCCTTTGAGTGACCTCCCCTCCCCCCCTCCCTTCCCGCCTGTAGCTGTTCCTCCCTAGCTCCATTGGGCAGGAAAGAAGCTGGGAGCAGGAACAATGGGAAGGTTCCATTGTTATCCAGTCTACAAAGAGCAGAAAGGAAAGTGGCTGGTGGAGGAAGCTGGGACCGGGAGTTGGTCAGTCTGCCTGAAAGACGGGTATCCCTCTCTGAAAACCACCAGAAAGTCCACAGTTAGATGTTGGCAGGACCTTGCTCTGGGCTCTGATAAGAGTTTGAATTCATTCTACAGAGGACAATGAAAAAACTCTCCAGCCCAGTCATGGCCTCTCTTTAGATTTTCTTAGACTTAGGGTTTCCTTAAGTGCGGCTCCTGTCCATCCCTCCCTTTCCCATGTTTCCTCTTCATCTAGTTTTCAATCTGCTCCTTCAATGCCCAACAGGCATGAGAGCATGAAGGAGAAACGGTGGCCAGGGCAGATAAGAAGTTCATTAGTTCCGCTTGGTTCTCACGGGCTCAAAACAGATACCGCTAATTGGTCTTTTTCTTTTCTACCAAGAGGAAAGTAGTGATTCAGGGAATCACTATGGGTAGCTCAGAGCCCATTCAGAGATGAGGCAGTTCCAAAAGACAGAGGAAAAAGGACAAAAATGCAGGAAGGTGGGCATAGGACTTTTGGTCTCGGGAGTGCTGCGCGACATATCTGTATTACAGCACAACTCAACCATGTCTCGTTGAACTGATGGGAGGTGGCCAAGCTAGACTCGACTCTGAAGCTGGAGACATACTCCCAGAATTCTCCGTGCCTTTGTGTTCCCGAATAAAGGATGTGAGGATCTACGTGTACTGGGGATTTCAGATTCAGGATGGGACAAAGAGGCTGACCCCTTTACAGGGGGTTGTGGTAAAGGGGCATGAAGAAGGCCTAATGCAGTTGAACATCTTGGTCTGGCCTACAACATCAATGGGCTTGTTCAGAAAAAGTCACTCTCTTGTTCCTACTTTTACATAGACAATGGGACAGATAGTAAGTCTTGGACATAGGTTCTACGGAAAGCACAGCATTCATGGAGGAGGCCCAATCCACTTCCAAAGGCTCTGCATCCATCACTGACGTCTCCACCTGGGTACATGGCACGCCTCAGCAAGCAAGGGATGAGTCAGCAGGCCGAGTCCAGGCAAAGGGCCTGTCGACAGTGATGTCTTTCTCTTTCTTATTGCAGGGTGTTTGTGGTACTGCGAGAACCCTAGTACTCAGGTCTTCCTCCCTTGCCACTACCTCCTTCTCACCCGGAACCTGCTGAGTTGACCCATAATTACTGCTAAAAGATAAAGTTGGGCACATTAAAACATTTTTATTTTTTTAATATTTTATTCTTTTGAAAGTTTCATACACTTCTACGGTGTATATTGATAGCATCCATGACCACTACCTGCCTCCAACCCTCCTCAGTGCCCCCTCATTCCGTGTCCCTCCCAGCTTCGTGTCTATTTTATTTTTATGTAATACTGACCTGAGTCCATGTAGTGATATCTATATGCACATAGATGGGTAAACGTCCACTGGGACATGAACAACC
This sequence comes from Acomys minous, assembly GCF_964271855.1. Taxonomy (NCBI): domain Eukaryota; kingdom Metazoa; phylum Chordata; class Mammalia; order Rodentia; family Muridae; genus Acomys; species Acomys minous. The sequence goes on from NC_140496.1 coordinate 78,004,395, forward strand.
TACCAACAGTCAGATTCCCAAAGGACAGTGACTCTCCTTTCCTCAGTAGCCATCAACTAACGGTCAGTAGCTGTTCTGCTGGGGTCAGAGCTCTGAGCCCATCCCCCACCCAGGTGGGACTGTTGACTGGCTGGGTCTTGCGCAAGTAACCCCAGTGGCTGTGAGCTCATGTGTGCAACAGTGATGTCCAGAAGTCAGCAGTTCACACATCTCACCATCTGCCAGCTCTTCCACTCCTCACCTCATCCTCTCAGCCATGAAGTCCCATGAGCCTCAGACAGTGGTGGGAGGTTGCTAGAGATGACCGACCCCCAGCTGAGCACTCAACTTTATTTATACTCCACACTTTGACCCAGTTATGTGTCTCTGCATCAACCATTACCCAGAGCAAATAAGGCTTGGCGGATCAAAATTGAGGGCAACACAAATCTGTGGGTACAGACATAAATATTTAGAGGACAGTTTGATAAAAAAAAAAAATGACAGTAGCTTCTTAACCCAGGGTACATTATCAGCCCATCGTGGCCTTTTGATCCGCTTCACAGTACCAAGCCTCATGAACCAGGCAACTGGAGGCCACAAATGGCCTAGGACTCCACTAAAGGACTGGGGCAGCACGACACAGAAAATCTTGACTGCTTCCAGTCCCCACTTAGAGGTTACTTGGCAGCGGCTGACGGGGTTAAGTTGCTTGGCAGTTGGGTTTTGGTTTACTGGGTTCAGGAGCCCAGAACCCTGGAGCTGGCTGAGAGCGCATGGGGGAGACAAAAGAGCTCGATGCTTCTGGGTGTGCATGAAGTTTAAGCATTAGCAACTAGCAGGCAGGAGCCCCTTTTAAGCAAGAGAAAGCTTCAGAAGACTCTGGTCTCACGGCACACAGGAAGCCCCCTGAGTGGAGCCCTGCCTCTGGGCACAGGTGAGAACTATTAACTCATGATGGCCTTGATTTCAGCATGGAAGAATCCTCCACTACAGCGACCCCTTCATTCTCTTCCTGTTCCTGTTGGCCTTCTCCACCGCCACGATCATGCAGTGTTTCCTGCTCAGTACTTTCTTCTCCAAGGCCAGCCTTGCAGCAGCCTGCAGCGGGGTCATCTATTTCACTCTCTACCTGCCACACATCCTGTGCTTTGCCTGGCAGGACCGGATGACAGCTGACCTGAAGACGCTTGTGGTGAGGCCCCTTAGCCTGTGATGTAGATTTCCCCTGATGACTTTGTAGCCTCTTGGCCCTGCTCTCTAAGAAGGTCCACTTTGCCTCTTGACTCAAGAGGACATGAGATGGAAAGGCTAAATGCAAAGCCTGGTTTAGGATCCAGAGTGAGCGTAGCCTTCGCCTTGAGCAATGTAGCGAGCAGTTAGGCCTCCGTAGACCTGCTTGACTGAAGTGCCCTGGGAAACCATGGGAAAACCGAGTCAGCACCCCGCTTCCTTTGTTTTTGCATGAGAGGAGAATCAACTGCCCATTTCCTTCACCTTCTTTTCTTCCTGTTTGAGAAGCATCAGGAGAGAGGACACTGACTGCCCCTCCCCCTTTAAATGTCATTCTGCTCAGAAAGATGGCTGCATTAATTAAAGCGGGGCTCTTTGTTCTAAAAGAAATTGGATGAGAGAATCTCTGCGTCTTCCTTGTGCTCTAACAGTGTATGCAAAAAAAAAGATGCAAAAAATGAGCCCCACTCCCCCACCATCACCACCATGAGGCTCTCTGGCCAAGAGAAGACTCCAGAAGCTGGCTTCTGATGGCCTGAGAGAACTCTTAGCTCAGGATTCCCAAATGAACGTAGGTCTTTTTTTCTAATTGTTTTCAAGTGGGCTAGTTCTACCCTCTCATTAGCCTCAGCCCTGAAGGGTGCAGTTTTCTGGGCACTCCAGAATCTTTCCTTCTCGGTGTTACGTCAGTAAGGACTACTGACTGCCTCTCTGCCAGAAGAACCTGTTCTTAGGACTCCCAACTCTGGGACATCTGCCTTTCATTTCTCCTGTTAAATAAGAACTTAATTGCCACTATTTATAGCGCTCAGTTTTCTAAGATGATCACAATGGTTAATAGTAAGAAACTCTTGTGACTCAGGCTGTGGGCAGAGCCTGGTAATTTTGGTAATCGTAGGGTTGTTGGGAAGCCACAGTTAGCTTCTCGGACCTACCAGGAAGCTTCAGGTCTGGCAAGTACAGATAAGAGCCGGGTTGAGTTAATTTTATAAGTGCGCGTGCATGTGTGTGTATACATATAGCAAGAGACTTTCTTCCTTTGGCTGAAACTCTGAACTCCATCCAGGGTTCTCCAAATTACAGAGAACTGTCTCGGCAAAGGAAAGCATGCTCTGATGTGTCAGGGACCACCCATAGTGACTTGGCTGGTGCACTTCCTCTTCAGACTTCCTTCTGCACTCTTTTTAGCCAGTGGACTAGTTTCTGCGCGGGAGAACTTAAGATGAAGGCTAGCGCCCTCACTGGCCATAGGACAAAGATGACTTTGCGCCTCCTTTCCTTGGGAGTCTCACAAAGCAGCTCAATGTAGCATCTTCCTTCTGCCCAGAACTGTGTGGTCTCCTGAAAGTGGAAGGTGGAGTCTTTGTCATCCTATGCTGGCCTAATTATATTCTGTTGAACAGGTTGAGAGGTGACTCACTAGGCATTAGGTATGAGCTTTTGAGGCCTGCCAAGCATTTCTAGAATTTTCTTCCCATGAGAAGAGCACTTTAAAACCCTCCCGGAGTGGCCTCACACTCAGACATAACCCGGACCCACTTTGGCCCTCCTCCCTCTCCTGCCTCATGGACCTCTGGGCAGTTTCCCTTATTGTCTCTGCCCATTGCAGAGCCTGCTCTCTCCTGTGGCGTTCGGGTTTGGCACTGAGTACCTGGTCCGCTTTGAAGAGCAAGGCCTGGGTCTGCAGTGGAGCAACATTGGGAAGAGTCCCATGGAAGGGGACGAGTTCAGTTTCCTGCTGTCCATGAAGATGATGCTTTTTGATGCCGTTTTGTATGGGTTGCTTGCTTGGTATCTTGACCAGGTTTTTCCAGGTAAGAAAGGAAAAGGCAGGCTACTTTATCTCGCCATCTCAAGGGAATTAGATTCTTCAGATGCAAAGGTCTGGCCCAACCTTCTGGTTTAAACTGGATACCCTCTGAGCTCTCAGGGCCAGCATTAGAATTTACAGCTAGGGCTGGGCAGTGATGGTGCATACCTTTAATCCCAGCACTTGGGAGGCAGAGGCAGGCAGATCGCTGTGAGTTCGAGGCCAGCCTGGTCTACAAAGCAAGTCCAGGACAGCCAAGAAAACATAGAGAAACCTTGTCTCAAAAAAACCAAAAAAAGAAAAAGAAAAAAAAAAATAAATAAAAGAATTTACAGCTAGAAGCTAAGACTCCACTAGCACATGACTGTCTCCACTTTAGAAACAGGTGCAGAATTCGAGCTGTGGAGATGGCTCAGCAGGTAAACGTACTTGCTGTGCAAGCACGAGGACCTGAGTTCAAATCCCCAGACCCCACATAAAAGCTAGACATGCCTGCTCTATGGAAGTGGAGACAGGTGAATCCCAGGAACTCTTTAGCTGGTCAGAGCAGTTTCCAGTTCAGTAAATGATCCTGTCTCAGTGGAATCGGGTGAGACGAACAGAGGAAAACACCTCCTCTAGCCTCTGCATGGATACGTATAACACACACACACACACACACACACACACACACACACAGAGAGAGAGAGAGAGAGAGGGAGAGAGGGAGAGAGGGAGGTTGGGAAACAAGTGTAGAATCTGCTTCCTTGTCACCACCGATCCACTTTCCCATCCCAAGCCTCCTTCCGCCATCACCTCCTACAGCTGTGTCCTCCTCACTGTACACAGATGGAGCCTTATGCAATCTAGGCCAGATGGTGTCAAATCCCTTCATGGCCCTTTGCCCTCATTCAGAGTAAAACCCAGTGTCCCAAGCCAGGCCTACTATCACTTCGTTATCTGCTTTCTCCTATCCCTTCAATCTCCTGTCCTTCCTTTCTCCCCTGTGTCTTTCTGCTCCACCCACAGTGACCTCTCCACAAAAGTTCAACACGCTGAGTTCACTTCCTCTGCAGGACCGGCATGCCTGTTGTTTTCACTAGCGCTCTCTCTCTCTCTCTCTCTCTCTCTCTGTGTGTGTGTGTGTGTGTGTGTGTGTGTGTGTGTGTGTGTTTGTGTGTATGTTTGTTGTCCCTCCCACCTCCTCCCGCTCCCCGTCCCCTCCACAACCCCCGTCCTCCCCCCACCCCCACCCCCAGCCCCCCAGCCCCACCCCCACCCCTGGCTATTCCTCCAGTCTGCAGGCTCTCTCCCTCACTTTGCTCAGGTCTCAGTTTAACCGTCACCTTATCACAGTGATCTCTCTAAAGATGACTAGATCTTTATCATGATATGGCCGACATTCCCTCCGTGGCCCTAACTCTTTATCCTACTTTGCTTTAAAGCACTCATCATCACCACCTGACACGATGCAACCTTATGTATGTGTTTCCTGACTTTCCATCCTTCCTAGGATATGAGCCCATGAGAGCAAGAGCAAGATCTGTCTATTTCAACTGTGACAGCCCGGAAGCTTGATATTTGGTGGACAATGACTCACCAACAGCCCTGAAACATAGAAAATCAGCTACCGGATCAGAATTAGCTATTTACAAAGTATCTACTTGGCAGAAACTCAGATTTCCCTTCTGATTAGCATTTGCTATAGCTAGAGATGTCTCCTCTTCATCCGAATGGCCTCGGTGTCAACCGGGAGCCTTCATTATACAATGACATCTGGGTGTAGCTCTTGATGCTACGGCCGAAAGCAGACAGAAGAGAATGAGGATGAGCCAGGCCCCTGAAAGGAACAAGCGAATGGTTCTCAGAAATAAGCAGATGGGACCAGGTGTGGTGGTCTGAGTTGCACAGTGAGATCCTGTCACAAACAAAGAACCAGATCTGTTAAACAGCAAGAAACGTGCAACAACCCTAATGGGAAAAGATGGCTCGGCTAAGTCCAGAAACTTGGGTCTATGTTTTAGCTGAAGGAGGATCTGTTTTCTAGAGTTGTCACAACAGGGATCATGGGTAACCTGGCTTGAAATAATGGAGAGTTTTGGTTTTGTTTTCTGTTTTTGAGGGAGAATGATATATTTGACTTACTATCTGGGTTACAGTTGATCATTGCAAAAGAAATAAACGTGGCAGAAACTTAACTCCCCCACCCCATTCCTGCACCCCGCAAGATTGCACTCTCAGTCAAGAGAAGAGAGCAATGAACTTATCTCATTGTCTGAAAGCTGGAAATCCAACAGGAAGCTGTTGGGACGGCCGTGCTTCCCACAGAACCAAGCATCTGGAGGGGTTCAACCTTCTGGCTTTCCTTGGCTCTGATCCCCCACTTTCATGTGCCATTTTCCCTGTGCACCGGTCTTCACGTGGCTATCATCTTATGAAGACTCTGTGTGGTGTTAGATTAGGGCCACTCGACTCCAGCGTGTCCCCACCTAACTCAGCTAAGTACACCTACCTACTAAACAAGGCCACATTTTGAGAGACCAGGTTGGGACACTGGTGTCTTTTTTTTTTTTTAAGCAATGTCCATATTTTTATAAAAATCAACATTTTTGTTTGTTTGTTTGTTTGTTTTTAAAGATTTCTATTTATTATGTATACAGTGCTCTGCTTGCACGTACACCTGCATGCCAGAAGAGGGCATTATAGATGGTCATGAGCCACCATGTGGTTGCTGGGAATTGAACTCAGGAGCCATCTCTCTCCAGCCCCAACATTTTAAATTGGAAAAGAGAACTAACCAGAAAGTTGGGAGCCTTTTTCCCTTTAAATACAGCTCAATCAAGTAGAATGGAGTGGGGGAGTTAAGAACTGTGACATTATAACCAGCTTACGTATGTTAGAATTCTTGCATTTTCATTTAATTAGCTACAGGCTGGGGCAGATGGCTTAAAGATAATGCTCCTCAGTTTCTGCATCCTTCAGACTAATGTTACTATCCAACTCCTAGGGTTGTTTCCAGAAGGCAATGATGTAATCCATGGGAAGTACACAATACGTCTTTTATATAAATAAAATACAGCAAATATTTACAATCAGCAACATTATTGTTTTCTGGTAACTGCTAAAAAAAAAATGGCATGATTTAATTCTTTAATAACATTTATTTCCTGGAAAACTGATGTCAACCAAGATTATCATTGTTAATATTGCTGGTAACACCCAAATAAACCCATGGTATTTTGATTGAAAACTTAGGGAGGCAGAGGCAGGCATATCATTATGAGTTTGAGGCCAACCTAATCTACAAAGTAAATCCAGGAGAGCCAAGGATGCACAGAGAAACCTGTCTAAACAAAACAAAGAAGCAATAATTAAAAAAAAAAAACTTATGGAAAGCAGCAGTCTGTAGACTAGCCCATCAGTAACTACATAATGACCTATGTTTCTAAATTCCTGTAGCTATCATTTAAGATTTGCATGGGTGTATTGTAGGGCTTGCGTGATACAGTGGAGTGGGGCTTACTGTTCGCTCTTCCTTTGCTTTCCTGGTTTCAGGAGACTACGGAACACCACTTCCCTGGTACTTCCTTCTACAGGAGTCTTACTGGCTTGGAGGTGAAGGTAAGGTTTTTATTTGTTGTTTGTTTGGTTTTTTGTTTTGTTTTGTTTTGTTTTGTTGGATTTTCGAGGTAGGGTTTCTCTGTGTAGCCTTGGCTGTCCTGGACTCGCTTTGTAGACCAGGCTGGCCTTGAACTCACAGCGATCCACCTGCCTCTGCCTCCCGAGTGCTGGGATTAAAGGCGTGAGCCACCATGCCCGCCTGTTGTTTGTTTCTTAAATTAAAGTATCCAGGTTGTGGTGATGCACACCTTTGATCCTAGAACTTGGAGTTGGGGAATGGGGGGGGGCAGGCGCAGGGGTAGGCAGATCTCTGTGAGTTGGAGGCCAGTTTGGTCTACAGAGTAAGTTCCAGGACAGGCAGGGCTACACAGTAAAACTCAGTAAAAACAAACAGCAACAAAATGACAACAATAAAAACACTTCAGGACTTAAATTAGTTCCTTGCGGGTATATGCAAGATGTGTAGAGCCCTTTATGTCAAGCGCTGCCTGCCATGGCAGCCAGGACATCACAGCATCACAGCCACCACAAACTTATCTTTGATGAATCACAGAGCCAGAGCAAAAGGCCGAAAACTGACAGTTCATCCTGGGGGGTTAAATACCTGTTGTGTTGGGCAGTGGTGGCGCACACCTTTAATCCCAGAACTCGGGGAGGCAGAGGCAGGCAGATCTCTTGAGTTCCAGGCCAGCCTGTTCTTCAAACTGAGTGTAGGACAGTCAAACCACACCGAGAAACCCTATCTCGAAAACCAAAACAACAACAACAACAACAACAAACAAACAAACAAACAAACTGTTGAAAGGTCTCACTGTTTCAGGAGTCAAATATCTTTTCTCAGCTTTTAAAGCAAAGATCTAGGATCATGAAGGGAGCTTTGCTGCCCATGCTCCTCCTCCGCCATTTCTCTCCACCTTCTCAAAACACACAGTAATTCACTGTGAGACAGAGGCTGCCCTGTTGATCTCCAAGGCAAAGGCTACCACGGCTTTCTTTTGGCTGGAGAAGAAGGCCAAGCGGACATTTGCTGACATTGCCTCCTACATACAATTTATTTTTCTTCCTAAACAAAACGGGAGGCTTAGCGATTTCTAGAAGTCAGAAGGAGAACCCCAGATCACAGTCTTTTGAAGTCCTGAGAAAGCAAGAAACTATAGGGCTATAAGCTACAGTTTCCTCTAGAAATGGGAGGTTCTGGAAGGGGGGGAAATGCTTTTGAATGTTCAAGCTCCTCTCTCACCTATTCACACTTCACTTTGAGTTACTGGGTCTGGCCAAGGGCCAGGATCTTTCCTTTAAGCACTAACATAGGTATTTAGGGTTGTTTTGGTTGGTTGGTTGGTTTTGTTTTTAGCTTAATCTGGAGCCTTTAAAAAGTTTATATAGATTTTTGTTTGTTTGGTATTCTGAGGGTTCCGCTCCCCCTCATATTTTTCTCTCTTTATATTTTTACTAGTTCAAGCAAACAGAATTTTGACAGCCTACTATTTTTCCATTATATTGTTTTCTGCACCATGTTGATCTATAAACCTCTAAATATCCACTATAAGAAAGTTGTCAGCCATCATAAATAAGAATATTTACCATAAAAGTGTCCCTGGAACATTATTAATGTCAGTGAACATCAGGATGCATGCCATTTCCCCATCTATTATCCCAAGAGATACTCTGCTATTCAAGAAAAAAAAATATTGAAAAGCATGCTCCTTGAAAAGGAGGCACATACACTTCTGCTGACAGAAATTAAATACTTTCCACTAGTTTCTTAGGTGAGAATAAATATAATCCTGTGCACTGCCGAAGGTCACAAAGCAGCTGAGTCACTCGCTGGCCTCCCTTTTCTTCTTTTTTCTTTTTTTTTTATTAATTCATTCATATTACATCTCAATTGTTATCCCATCCCTTCTATCCTCCCATTCCTCCCTCCCTCCTGCTTTCTCCCTACTCCCATCCCCTATGACTGTGACTGAGGGGGACCTCCTCCCTTTGTATATGCTCATAGGGTATCAAGTGTTTTCTTGGTAGCCTGCTATCCTTCCTCTGAGTGCCACCAGGCCTCCCCATCCAGGGGATGTGGTCGCTGAACTCTCTTTTCATAGACAAAGAAACAGAACCCCAGAGACATTAGTTTCTTACATTAGTGCCACTGGACACTAGGGACAGCATCTAGAACAGCCGAGGACATTTCCCAATGAGAAAGTCACTCCAGTGGTTATTTAGAAAGATATTTGCTCTTGCAGTTTTATTACACATGAGGACAGTGTGAGAGCTGGCATGCTGACCTCAGGGATCGTGCAGAATCAACCCAAAGCTGCCTCAGGAAGCAGGAACAGGAGTAGAGCAGGCAGCACAGGTTTCTGAGCGGTAAGCCTCAGCCTGCTGCTGCAAAGCTTGAGCCCCTGGTGGGCCACGGGAGAGAACACTCCCAGATGCTGGGCCCCCTAAGGGCTTAGTGCTGCTGGCTTCCTCTTCCTGCTTCCTCTCTGGCTGGGAGGCTCTTCTGCTTCTTCCCTTTCCGGGATGTCCTTGACACCCTCTTAGACCAAATGCCAATTCTTTTTAAAATATCTGTGGTGTGTGTGTGTGTGTGTGTGTGTGTGTGTGTGTGTGTGTGTGTGTGTCACAATCCTGTACACCTACCATGCTCCACCCTGATACTAACCCCAAGGTTCTTGAATGCCCAAATAGGTGGCTTTCTCGGGGAAGCTATTTCTCAAACTCTGATTAAGCTGGCTGCCCATCATATCACTAAAGATGGGCTTCTGTGCATGGTTCCCATGGTTAGGATTCTGCTATAGTCCACCTACCTGTGATGTCACTGCTTACCTGTGGGGGGAGGGGTGCAGGGGGTGCAGGGCATGGCCCTGTGCAGGGCCATATAAAAGAACAGACCCTCCACGGGGCTCTCTCTCACTCTCTCTACACGCCTCTTTCTACCTTTCCTACCTCTTTTCTACCTCTCTCTACCTCTCTAGCTTTCACTACTTCTTTAATCTCTCTCTCTCTCTCTCTCTCTCTCTCTCTCTCTCTCTCTCTCTCTCTCTCTCCACCTGTGTCTCCAGAGACGGTCTCTGTATTCCTTTATTAAACCTCTTAAGTGGATCTGTGGCGTGGTGTGATTCCATCCCTCCGTACAGCTCCTCCGTTCAGCTTTAACCTCCGCCGCTCACCTCTAACCTCCGCTCAGCCTTTTACACCCATGGCCGACATGTTTTCGGTTGGAGCAAAAAGGAGCAGGTGGCAGGGCTAAAGAAAACAAACCCCTTCTCAATTTAGTCGTAAAGTGGATTTTTTGGTCTTTTTTGTTTGTTTGTTTTGATTTTGTATTGTTTGGTTTTGTTTTTGAGGGGGGCAGCATTCAAGACAGCATTTTTCTATGTACCCTTGGCTGTCTTGGAACTTGCTCTGTGGACCAGGCTGTCCTGGAACTCAGAAATCCACCTGCCTCTGCCTCCCAAGTGCTGGGATTAAAGGCGTGTGCCACCACCGCCCAGCTTGTTTTTGTTTTTTATTACAATTTCTGACATGGGAAATCTGGGACATTAAAAGGAAGACTTGAGAACTGGGAGTGTGGCTTGGTGGTTAGTGCTTGCCTAGCTTGCACAGAGTTGTGTTTGATTCCCCGCTCCCTCTAAAAACAAACAACAAGCCAGACGGTGGTGGCATGTGCCTTTAATCCCAGCACTTGGGAGGCAGAGGCAGGCGGATCGCTGTGAGTTTGAGGCCGGCCTGGTCTACAAAGCAAGTCCAGGACTGCCAAGGCCACAGAGAGACACCTTGTCTCAAAAAACAAAACAAAACAAAATAAAAACAAACAACAAGAGTAAATCAAAACTCTCCAACTCCAAGACTCCAAATACAAAAGTCCCCCTAGGCCTGGTGAAGCTGGCACAGTCAGATCTGAGCACCTCAGGGCATGGCAGCAGGTCAGAGCTGAAGGCACACAGCAATGCCAGGCTCTGCCTGTTGAGGGGGCTGTCCCACCCTTGAGGTGGAAAACTTGTCTGTTCCCTTGACCCTCCTTTCCTTTCCTGTCTGCATGGAAGAGTAATATTGCCTTCTGGTTGGTTCAGGTTGTTCAACCAGAGAAGAGAGGGCCCTGGAAAAGACTGAACCCTTAACGGAGGAAATGGAAGATCCGGAGCACCCAGAAGGAATGAATGGTACCCTCTCTCCCTACAAAGAACCAAGGCAAAAAGCTGCAGGGCTTAGGCAGTACGAGAGCAAGAGCACAGGATGGGTGAAGCGAAGGCCAGGAAGCTGACTCCCTCCCTTGACTGGTGTTAAGTCTGATGTCCAGCAACACACAGGGGAATGCGTGGTCTAACTCAGACATTAGTGCATATTTCCTGGAGAAAGCAAATCCCAGGTCCTTGGTGTGTTTGTGCCCTTGTTAGGCAAATCCCGAGTGAGCAGCGCAAACGTGCTGACTTCCGAGGATTTAGCTAGAACAATGACTTGGGTCACTGGGACTTGAAGCGGATATGAGCTACAAGGAAAGACAAAAATAAGCGCACTAAGGGAAAGAGTCTAGCAGGGCTGACTGCACTTCACTCAAGGTTTACAAACCCGCAGCCCATTCATCGCAACCATCAAAGGCCTTTCCTGGCAGTGGAAGTTACCTAATCGGTCCTAGGCTGATGGGCAGGGTACATAAGGCTCACATCCCTGGCCTCTGCTGCTCTGACCCTCTTGAGCTAATTCTCCTAAGCTCTCTCATGCCTGAGTGTGTGCATTTCTTGGGTTTAGAGAGGCACACAGGCTCTGACATAGCCTGATAGTGGCATGAGAGAGAGGGTCCAGTCTGCAGGCCTCCCACAGGTACCACTTCGCAAGGCTGATTGATGCTGGAGACCTGGATCCTCACAGAGCTGGTTCGCAGCCAGGTGTGCCTCTGGAAGGTCCTCCTCCCAGAGTGCAAATGACAAGGTTGACATGAGTGGAGCTGAGAGTGCTGGGTTTGCTTTAGGCTGGACCAAGAGGAGCCAACGGACATGCAATGGGATTTGGGGGCAGAGCAAAGAAGCAGATATTTAGAATTAATGCTGTGATGATAGTTAACCCGGGATTTATAAAGTGAACTGCAGAAAGATACGGTGGTGATGGGGAGGGTGGGTCAACACTGAAGGGGACAGGAAACATAGGGAGGGAAGAGTAGACTGTCAAGGAGCCTGAGGAGTAAGAGCATGAAGGGGAGATTCCTCATGCCAGAAACCCATAAAGAGTCTTCTAGACTGAACTGGGAGCAAAGACAGAGCTTGGTGGGGACTATTTCATATGAGTATAGGCTCTGGGCCTAAACCCTGCCCCTGCCATTTACAAGCCCCGTAGCCTTGACAAAACACTTAGTTTTCTATCTTGGGCTTTCCAAACTATTGAAACCAGCCTAGTAATAGCTACCCATAGGACTATATGTGAGTTCTTGGGGGAAAGCATTGGAAACAGTGCCCTAGCCTCACTCACAATAAGCACTAAAACCAATGATCAGGGCAATTATTTCTTTCGCCCATTTTGATCCTCTTTACAAAGTTGTAGCCCAAGGGCCAGGTGAAGTTACAGGCAGAACACAGGGCTGAAGAAAGCAATATGTTCATTAAAGTATTGTGCTTTTTTTTTTCCCCCCTCCAAGACTCCTTCTTCGAGCGTGAGCTGCCAGGCTTGGTGCCTGGAGTGTGTGTTAAGAACCTGGTGAAGGTGTTTGAGCCTGGCAGGCGGCCAGCTGTGGACCGCCTTAACATCACGTTCTATGAGAACCAGATCACCGCATTCCTGGGTCACAACGGGGCAGGGAAAACTACTACCTTGTGAGTTCTTTAGCAAAGGGGCTGCCTTCACCACCCCATCCCCTCCCAGACTAAGTTCCTTGCCTTCATTCTCTGCTCTTCCTCGCTGAATTTTGGTGGAAACAAACAAACAAACACTATTTTTCTGGTCCCCAAATCCCCAAAGTTAAGCTGGACGTGGTGGTGCACACCTTTAATCCCAGCACCTAGGAGGCGGAGGTTGGAGAACGTGAGTTCTATGGTAGCCTGGTCTACACAGTGAGTTTCAGAACAGCCAGAAAGAACTATATAATGAAAACACACCCCACTCCCAATGGCCACAAAAACAAACAAACAAAAACAAGCATATCACGGTATTTAAAGCCCACTCACATATGTTTTATTTAATGTTCATGAGAAGCAAAGCGAGAAAGCAGAATATGTTGCCCCCTTTCTCTCTCTCTCTCTCTCTGGTTTTTTGAGACAGGGTTTCTCTGTGTAGCCTTGGCTGTCCTGGACTCATTTTGTAGACCAGGCTGGCCTCATGAAAGGCGTGAGCCACCAAGCCCAGTTTTGTTGCCCCCTTTCTGCCAAGCAACATTCAAAGAGGTTGCGTGATATTCCTGAAGCTCAGTAGGCGTATTAGCCAGGTCCTCTCATCACAGTTGTTTCTTGTTTCTAACACCCCCAAGTCCCCTCCCCAACTCCCATGTCTCCACAGTGAGATTAAAGTCATGGCTGCCCATGTCCGGGGTCTGAAAAACAAGTCTGTTTTAAAGTAGCACTCCTTTTCCTACGAATTATTAATTAGGACGCTTCAGTGTTGGCGTGGGACGTCTGATGGGGGTTGGTTACATTTCTGAGAACAGTGGAGTAAACTCGCTGCTTGGCAGAAGGCCCAGTGCAGTCAGATTTTGGGGCTCCGAGTGGACGTCTCAGTCCTTTAGCTCTCGAGCGCCACCTGCCGAGAAAAGTCTGTCATTGTTCCTGCCGCAGACCTCTGTGGGACGGGTGGAGGAGGGGTGGGGGGTGGGGGGAGGGTCAACAAGCCATGTGACAGCAGCCATCAAATCCTTGGCTTACGGAGCCCCGGGAAGGAACAGCGGTGTCCACCCTGCCCTGGAATGTGCTCTTGGGCCTTTCAATGCGAACGGAATGTGGGGCTGGTGCCATTAAGCTTGGTACCGTTTCCCTCTAGTGGTCGATCAACAAAGACTTCAGCTTCTATGTACAGGTTCAGCTAGCCCACGATTTTTATCAGAACTCGGGGACAGAGCTGGGTGTGGCAGCCTAGGGCTGTCTCCTTGAAAACTCACGTGGCCAGAGAACAGGAAGCTCTGCGCAAGACCCCAGGACCTCTTGAAGACAAACACATGACCTCACTCAGTGCAGAAATTCAATTTCCCCGGGAGATGAAACACAAGGCTGCCTAACACCGGGAATTAACACGACATTTTTAAGTTTCACTTCGTGCTGTTTTATAGTACGTTTTGACTCACTTGACTCGGTCAACTACCCAAGCAGGTGGAAGTCGTTATGTCTTATGTTACTGTGTGGGGTCCCAAAATGAAACGGTTAGCGGTGATTCCTATGCCTGCCTGCAGTTATCAGTCAGAAGACACACACTGCCCAGCTTCTCACCATCTTCCAGGCTTTGTAAAGGCAACAACTGGCCTCTCCACAGTCAAGGCTGCTCACCCTGGCAAAGCAGTGGGCGGTGCTCTAAACCCCTTTAACTGCCCACAACAGTGACCATGGCAGTAACCACAAGAGCTTGACCACATCCATAGCCACCAAACGGCCACTATGGCAGACCTTTACAGCAGCCACTACAACTGACCACATCAGTAAACACCACAGTGACTACTGTGACAAGACTTTCAAAATGGACACCACAACTTGACCACAGTGACCACAAAAGCGGCCACTCTGACTGAGCGTCCCCGTGGGCCCTACAATTGACCACCACAGTGATGAATAAGTGATGAGGGGGTGTCTGAGGTTGGAAATCCCTAAGGCTCTCAGCGTTGCCCTGGGAGCACTGGGAAATAAAGAGCAGAGGAAAAAGGCCCTTGTGGTCCCAGGCACTAGGCCCTGAATGAAGGCATGGTGCGAAGTAAGCCCCGCATGTGGAAAACCTATAGCCCCGCCCCCCCTCAGCTACTGTCATTTTCAGTCTGATAGAGAGATGGGCAAGGTCGCCCTTCTCCCCTGCTGAGTCCTAACCACCATCTCTTCTGCCACTTAACCCTGTGTTTGGCAGGTCCATCCTGACTGGTCTGTTGCCACCAACATCTGGGACCGTCCTCATTGGGGGAAAAGACATTGAAATCAACCTGGATGCGGTTCGCCAGAGCCTGGGCATGTGTCCACAGCACAACATCCTGTTTCATCAGTAAGTGAGGTGGGACTGAGCTGTTCCTGGGCAGGGGTGGGGCTCTGTGGTAGAGTAGTTGCTTGGCATGTTCATCAACCTGGGCTCTATCCCCGGCACCACAGGAAAACAAGCTATCTATTGGAAACAGCTGTTAGGCTGGCTAGTTTGTATCCGTTTGTCACAAGTTAGAGTCACTGGAGGGAAGGAAACCTCACTTGAGAAAGTGCCTCAATAAGACAGGGCTATAGGCAAGCCTGTGAGCCATTTTCTTTTTTTTTTTTTTTTCTTTTTTCTCCCCTCCCTCCCCCCCCCCCCCCAGGACAAGGTGTCTCTCTGTGTAGCCTTGGCTATTCTGGACTCTCTTAGTAGACCAGGCTGGCCTCAAACTCACGGGGATCTGCCTGCCTCTGCCTCCGGAGTGCTGGGATTAAAGGTGGGCGCCACCACGCCCAGCTAAGTGATTGATGGGGGAGGGTACAGCCCACTGTGGGTGGTCCTAGGTTCTATAAGAGAGCAGGCTGAGCAAGTCATGGAGAACCAGCCAGTAAGCAGCACCCCTCCATGGCCTCTGCATCAGCTCATGCCTCCTGGTTCCTGCCCAGCTTGAATTCCTGTCCTGACTTCCTTTGACGATGCAGTATAAGTCAAATAAACGCTTTCCTCCCCCAACTTGCTTTGGCTGTGGTATTTTGTCACAGCAGTCGTCACTGTAAGCCACCTGTATCCTGTCCTCGCCCCTCCCCCCCAGCACATACCTTCTGTCCAGCCCCTTGTCCTGTTTGCCTGAGAATTGTCCCTCCAAATGTGAGGCTGTGCTCCTTGAGATCAGAGCTGAAATGTCCCCAGCCAGAGGAGGAAGGGCAGCAGCTTCTTTTTTTTTTTTTTTTTTTTAATTTTTTTTTTTTTTTTAATTTATGTGCATTGGTGTGCGGGTGTCAGATCTTGGAGATACAGACAGTTGTGAGCTGCCATGTGGGTACTGGGAATCGAACCCGGGTCCTTTGGAAGAGCGGACAGTGCTCTTAACTACTGAGCCAACTCTCCAGCCCAGCAGCTTCTTTCTGACAGTTCTCCTTGCTTGCCCCAAAATACATCCTGGCAGGAACCTGAGAGAGGAGACACATTGTTGTCCGTGCTGACACCCCCCCCACACCCCCACACACCCCCACACCCCCACCAAGCTAAGCACTGCCCTTTTGGGAGGTCTTCACACTGGCTTCCTTGGATTTTCTTTTCTCCCTTTCTTCTTCCATCTCTCTCTTCCTTCTTTTTCCCTCCCTCCTCTTCTCCCTCCTCTGTCGTCTCTCTCTTTTTTCCTACTCTCTCTTTCCAACTGAAACACATGTTATGTCCTGACTTTAGTCATTGTGGAAGGAAGGAGGGGAGGGAAGGGGAGAAGACAGCTAAATACACATGAATAACTACCAAACAAGCTGAGCAGTGGTGGCGCACGCCTTTAATCCCAGCACTTGGAAGGCAGAGGCAAGTGGATCTCTGTGAGTTCGAGGCCAGCCTGGTCTACAAAGTGAGTCCAGGACAGCCAAGGCTACACAGAGAAACCTTGTCTCAAAACAAAAACAAAAAACCAAATAAACAAAAAACCAAAAAACAAAACCAACCAACCAAACAACAACTACAAAAAGCTGTCACCAGACGTTTCACTACCCAGAGATAATCGCTGTCAACACTTCCAGATATGATTCTTCAGAAATTACTCTGCATTTTGTAGACATGCACGGATATTTAAAAATTATAAAGGAGAATATAACTATATGTACAATTTTGTAACCCAACTTTTTGAAAATGTGGTTGCTTTTGAGTTATTTTATCATATGTATGGATATTTTGCCTGACTGTACATCTGTGCACTACATGTGTTCCTAGTGCCTGAGAAAACATCAGCTACCCTGGACCTGGAATTTCAGACAGTTGTGAGCCACCATGTGGGTGCTGGTATTCAAACCCAGGTTCTCTATAAAGGCAGCCAGTGCTCTTAACTGGAGCCATCTCTCCAGCCCCATAATTGCTTTTTTAAACCCCAAGGTGTTATGACTATCTTTCCATGTGATTACACATTCCTTTAAGAAGAAATCTCCAACGTTTACATACCGTTCCATCGTAGAAATGAACTATTTAAGTAATTTTTCTCATTAGACCTTTAGGCAAGATTGGTTTGGTGGTTTCACTTTGGTTTCATAAACAATACCACGATGAAAAGTTTGGTTGCTAAGTCTTCATATTCGTCTTTATTTTCTGACATAAATTGTTAGAAATGGAGTTGCTTAGCCCATTGCTTTTCTCCTCGCCCTGTTCCCACAGCCTCACAGTGGCAGAGCATATCTTGTTCTATGCTCAGCTGAAAGGGAGGTCCTGGGAGGAGGCCCAGCTGGAGATGGAAGCCATGTTGGAAGACACCGGCCTCCACCACAAGAGGAATGAGGAAGCTCAGGACCTTTCAGGTGCTTGGTATTGGAAAGAGACAGGGCCACATATGGAGTGTCCGTTGCCACCCGGCGCACCTGGGCAGGAGGCTGGGGGAGAACAGCAGTTCTCAACGTGTGGGTTGTGACCCCCACAGGGATCACCTGTCAGATACCCTGCATACCAGATATCTACGATATGATTCATATCAGTAGCAGAATTAAAGTTACGAAGTGGCAATGAAAATAATTGTATGGCTGGGCGTGGTGGCGCATGCCTTTAATCCCAGCACTTGGGAGGCGGAGGCAGGTGGATCGCTGTGAGTTCGAGGCCAGCCTGGTCTACAAAGTGAGTCCAGGATAGCCAAGGCTACACAGAGAAACCCTGTCTCAAAACAAAAGAAAGAAAGAAAGAAAGAAAGAAAGAAAGAAAGAAAGAAAGAAAGAAAGAAAATAATTGTATGGTTTGGGGGTCACCACAACATGAGGAACAGAATTAAAGGGTCACAGCACTAGGAAGCTTGAGAACTTCTAGGGTAGGGCCTCATAACAGGGGAGCTCCTAAGAGTTCTGTGAAGCTAAAGGTACAGTCTTTTGATGATCAAGTATGAAGCAAGGGTGGCCTTTCTGCATTGATGAAGCCTGGATGCCCTGACTTCAACAGTGTTGACATATCTAAGGTGGCAGTATCAAACTGTAGGCAGATTTCAAGAGCTTCCGGATGCCACCAGCCCTGAGCCTTTCTCTTCTCCATGCTAACGGGTCTGTGATATGTCATCATCCTACCTTTTTCCATCTGCCCCCAGGTGGCATGCAGAGGAAGCTGTCCGTTGCCATCGCATTTGTGGGAGATTCCAAGGTGGTGGTCCTGGATGAGCCCACCTCTGGGGTGGACCCCTACTCCAGGCGCTCCATCTGGGACCTTCTCCTGAAGTATCGCTCAGGTGAGGGCCGTAGCTCAGGACCTATGCTCTGGTGAAGCTCTTTCGGGAACCCCGTTTTCTCATACCTAGCATTTCATAGCTGTGTATTCTACCAGCCGTATGCTGCACTCACTTGAGAGTATCAGTGGATACAAGTTCAAGTGACACCCTCGGGAGAGACACTGAGGAAGTGCCCTACTTGATGAATAGTCTAGAAAATTGGGTTAGGCCTGTCACTCGACTGATACAGTATTAATTTCTAGTTTTGTTTTTTGGGTTTTTGTTGTTGTTGTTTTGTTTTGTTTTTGTTGTTGTTGGTTGGTTGGTTAGTTGGTTTTGGGTTTTTTTGAAATAGGATTTCTCTGTGTAGGTTTGGCTGTCCTGGACTTGCTTTGTAGACCAGACTGGCCTCAAACTCACAGAGATCTATTTGCCCCTGCCTCCCCAAGTGCTGGGATTACAGGCTTGTGCCACCATGCCCTGCTTGATACAGTGTTTACAAAGCATGCACAAAACCCACAGGGTTCAACCCCAGCACCATATAAACCAGGCCGACTACATGGCATAGAATCCCAGCACGAAGGAGATAGAAGCAGGTAGATCAGAAATCCGAGATCAGTCTCAGCTACAAAGCAAGTTCAAGGGCAGCCGGGGCTATGCAAAGCCTTGTATCAACAAAACAAAAGTTCTTTCTACCTTTAGTCCTCCAATTTTGGAAAAGTAGAATTGCACTCTGGCTAAAGGAACCTAAAAACATCCCCAAAACCTGCCTAGCTCTTGCATGACCCCCTGAGTTGGGTGTTAGGAGCACAGGGCTGGATGTCCAGAATGGCAGAAGGCTGTGGTAGGTTAAAATGCCTTAAAATGGTCCCAGAACCTTCCAGAGGATTCACATCTGGAAGCGGCATCAGGCAGAGCTCAGAGAGCCTGTACACGTAGCAGTGTGTGGTTCATCCTGCGCAGCCTGGAGAGTCTCCTCCTCTGTTCTTTTTTTTTTTTTTTAAAGATTTATTTATTTGTGTATATAAGCACTCTATTGCGTGTATGCCTGCATGACAGAAGAGAGTGTCAGACAGAAGAGGGCATCAGACTCCGTTATAGATGGTTGTGAGCCATCGTGTGGGTGCTGGGAGTTGAACTCAGGACCTTTGGGTGAACAGCCGTTACTCTTAACCAGTGAGCCATTTCTCCAGCCCCCCCCCTTTCTGTTCTTACTATATTCCTCACACCCCTCACTGCAGGTTTACAGGCTAACATCCTCATTAGTTCTTTTTAATAACAGTTCCATTTAATGAGAAAGTGCAGGGGGTGTTCTTACAAAGTACAAGAGTGCTGTTTAACACTGTAAAGATTGTATGGAAGTCTATAGCTGTGCTGACAAGTGACAACAGTGATTAGTGTGTCCCACGCATGTAAAATTATCTGAATCAAACCTCAGCCTCAATGCAGAGAGACCCTGCATGTGACAGCGCTTTACAGTATGCAGGATGCTGGGATGTATTGGTCATCATCATGCGTCATTATGCTTGCTGCAGAATTAGCTACTTTGTTGTTTATTGACTCCCACACTCTAAGGAGCACCTCACCTGGAGGTTGCCTGGTAACAAGCCCGATCTCCTCCTCACAGGCAGAACCATCATCATGTCCACACACCACATGGATGAGGCCGACCTCCTGGGCGACCGCATTGCCATCATTTCCCAGGGAAGGCTCTACTGCTCCGGAACTCCACTCTTCCTCAAGAACTGCTTTGGCACGGGCTTCTACTTGACATTGGTTCGCAAGATGAAAAACATCCAGAGCCAAAGAGGTGGCTGTGAGGTTTGTGTCTGCCCAGGGAAGGAGCCCAACTTGGGTGAAAAGGGACAGGCAGGATGGGGCTGAGATCCTAGATATTTCTACCCACCAGACCTTTAGCTGTCAGAATCAGCTTGTTTGGGGGACTATTTGCAGATTTCAGTAACTGTGTTCTAAACTACCATACAGCGATGCCCCCGCCCCCAAAATCACACCAGATACAACTAATTTTAAATAACCAGGAACATCAGTGTTCAAACAACACATGTAGAGTGGTGTACCAGGGGAGAGCCTTGCCCTTTAAGGTTAGAGTGCTTTGTTTAAGCTGTTTCTCCTCCATTCAAACATTTGTGGACCCTAATTAAACCTGAATTCCAGTAGTAAATGAAATCTAAGGAAAGACATCTTTGGGACCTCTAACCTAAAAATGATATGGGGGCAGGGCAGCCAGCAGAGACCACTGAGTGTGTGCTCAGAACCAGGGTAAGGCCGCTGCGTCAGCCTGAGCAAGTGATTGTGTGCTTTGCTGTTGTCTTTCCTCACATGGAAAATGAAGCTGACGGCTCCGGCTTCTGCTTCATAGGGATGTAGTGGAGACAAATGACATAAAGTGTCCTGAGTGTTTCCTGGGCTTCCTGAGAACAGGTGTCCCTTCCATTCGGATTGTGACAAGTGTTCTGCTGTAGCGCTATTTAGGCCTCCAGTGTAAATGGATACAGTGGGCTTTCCTGTCCCGGTAGATTTTCACAGCCTGGTGTCCACAGGGGTGGGGAGGGCAGCAGAATGTCTCTCTAGCTGCCACATGATTAGTGACAAGCCAAAGGGATGCTTTGAGGTTCTGCGTGTCTCTCTGCCTGACTCACATTCCCTCTGGGATAAAAATCAAGCAGCTACACCCTCAAAACACTCAGATGAATTAATAGATTAAACAGTGAAGAGGGGAAAAAATATGCTGGCCACAGTTGGTGATGAGAGACAAACGGAACAGTGGTGACAGCCACTGGCACCACGAAGATGCTATCGCTGCAGCGATGTGTATCCTGTCAGTCATTTCTGTCCATCTGTCGTCGTAGGGGGCCTGCAGCTGTGCATCGAAGGGCTTCTCCACCAGGTGTCCAGCACGCGTCGATGAGATAACTGAAGAACAAGTCCTGGATGGTAAGAGCTGGGCAGCTTGAACCTCAGTCCCGGCTCAGTGAGCATCTGCCACGTTGTTGAGTGCGTTCTGTTGTGATGCGCTCAAGCAAAGAGAACACTCGGTGTGCTTTGAAGCCCAGGGTCACGCAATTGCTCATCTTTTTCTTGGAGCCTATTTCTCCTTCATTCCTAAAGTGATCTTAAAGTCATACACCTAAGGGCCCTTTCTTCAATGAAGAATCCAATCTTTGTGCACTCCCTACCCTTACTTATATTAAGCCTTGGTTCTAAGAGTCTTCCTGCCCTGTAACAGAGTGTTGAGACATCCACTCTTCAAAGTGTGCCAAGGCACCCTCTGGTTCGCTCTCTTTTTACTATTTTATTTATTATTTTTTTAAAATTTATTATTATTATTATTATTTTGGTTTTTGAAGACAGGCTTTCTCTGTGTATCCTTGGCTGTCCTGAACTCACTTTGTAAATCAGGCTGGCCTCGAACTCACAGAGATCCACCTGCATCTGCCTCCCCGAGTGCTGGGATTATAGGCGTGTACCACCATGCCCAGCTTATTATTTTTATTTAATGAGTATGACTGTTTGCCTGCACGTCTGAAAGTGAACCATGTGTATATGCAGAAGCCAGAAGAGGGCGTTGGAGCCTCCAAAACTAGAGTTACAGACACATGTGAGCCATTCATGAATTGGTGCCTGGAACTGACCCTAAGGCCCATGTAGAGCAGTGGATGCTCTTAACTGCTGAGCCATCTCCCCATCCCTGCAGGTCTCTTACAGGGAGCTTTTGGAGACTTGTAGGCAAGCTTGTAGGTGGAAAGGGATGCGTGGCATCTTGTGCACTGTCACAAGTGAGCCTCCCTGAATTTAAGGGTATACTCCCTCTCAGAGGCCTCTCATCATCACCAGAGAGGGAGTAGATACTCTCACCGTAGATGCAATTGTTCATCTGTCAGATCAGACCTCAGGGTCAAGAGCTCGCCAACAACTCTTTCCATTCTCAACTAGTGCCGCCTCCATGCCTCTCACGAGGGTGCCTTTGCAAGAGGAATGCCACAGTGTCCTAAAATCCTATATATATCCTATATAAAAGCAAACTAAACCTAGGTACTGACCCAGCTTTACAAACAGAGGAGAGTGTGTGCTTATCAAAGAAAGCATTTCCTATTTAACACATTTCCCCCTTAAACCTTAAGACTCTACTAGGTGAAATCTCATGGAACAAAGGAAACTCAACAGTATTGATGTGCTGTGCTTAAAACCTGAGTGGGTGGAGGGTGCAGTGCATTAGCACACGCCACTAATCCCAGGAGAGGCAGAGGTAGGCAGATCTCTGTGAGTTCTAGGCCAAACTGGTCTAAATACGGAGTTCTAGGGTTATGTAGTGAGAGATCGTGTCTCAAATAACAACTTGAGGAAAATGCTCCAAGTCCCAGCACCAGCGTTTACTCGCCGCTCTCTATGTACTCTACTCTGTGCTGGACAGAAAGCATGACTTTACCATCGTGTCTCTGAATCTTGTGTCTTGCTCATCTTGCTGTATTTCCTGTGTTGCTGAAAGTTTCTCCTTGAAATCTTGGTCAAGATATTGATGGTTTTTAAAATTTGTTATTTACTTATTTATTTGTTTTTTCTTTTTTTTTTTTTCTTTTCTTTTTTTTTTCTTTTTTTTTTCTCTCTTTTATTAATTTATTCTTGTTACATCTCAGTGGTTATCCCATCCCTTGTATCCTCCCATTCTTCCCTCCCTCCCATTTCCCCCTTATTCCCCTCCCCTATGACTGTTCCTGAGGGGGATTACCCCCCCCCCCTGTATATGTTCATAGGGTATCAAGTCTCTTCTTGGTAACCTGCTGTCCTTCCTCTGAGTGCCACCAGGTCTCCCCCTCCAGGGGACATGGTCAAAGGTGAGGCACCAGAGTATGTGAGAAAGTAATATCCCACTCTCCACTCTACTGTGGAGAGTGTTCTGTCCATTGGCTAGATCTGGGTAGGGGTTTAAGGTTTACCGCCTGTATTGTCCTTGGCTGGTGCCTTAGTTTGAGTGGGACCCCTGAGCCCAAATCTGCCTATCATAATGTTCTACTTGTAGGCTTCTAGGACCCTCTGGATCCTTCTACTTTGCCATTATTTATTTGTTTTTTCAAGACAGAGTTTCTCTGTCTAGCCTTGGCTGTTTTGGACTCCCTTTGTAGACCAGGCTGACCTCAAACTCACAGAGATCCACCTGCCTCTGCCTCCCTGAGTGCTGGGATTGAAGGTGTGCGCCACCACACCCAGCTGACGTTTCCTTTAAATAAATCAATACTAATGTGTTTAATTACAGCAAGTCAATCCAAATCAAGTTGGACTGTGTCTGTGCCCGGCATGATTTTTTTTTTTTTTAATCTGGCTTTATTTCTATGAAAAGCCCTCCTTTGCATACTGTGATGGTCAGCAGTCCTGCAAGTGGCTGGGGCCCCAATTAGGGAGGAGACATCCCTTCACCCCCAGTTACCTCCTTGGCTAGTGTTTCACTCTCACACACCCACACATACCACACACCCACACATACACACACACACACTCACAGACCGCCCTGCCAGATGGACACTTCTGACACACAACCAAGACACAATTCCTGGGAATCCAGTGACTGGGTCCCACTTCCTTCCTAAAAGAACAATGAATGTGACCCTTACAAGCTACTGGGGCAGAGCTGTTTCCTCCAGTAAAGAACTCCCCGGTCCCGTATGATGTCATCGAGCACTAAAGACAATCTCAGAGTTTGCAGGTGTGATTACACAAGCCTTCCAGAGCTCAACACAGGAGCTCAGTGGAGAGCCGTGAAATATTTCAGCCACGTCTTCTTAAAAGAAAGGGGAAGAGTCCCATGGGTGATGCTGACTCTTTGACAAAACTGGCTTGAATATCAACGCTCCCTGGCACTAGGGGAACACATACCTATAATCCAAGCCCTCAGGAGGCTATGTTAGGAGGATTGTGCGTTCAAGGCCAGCCTGAGTTACAGAGCAAGACTCATTTTTTTTTTCTTTTTAAGTTCGACTTTCAATTTCAAAGCAATACATGCTTAGCCATAAAATCCAGTTCTGGCTGCTCGAAGTTATTAGGCAAATACTCCATGTTGCCCCCACCCCCGCAACCCCCCCACCCCACCCCCGCAACCCCGCCACCTCCTGTGCTAGCCTCACTCTCTCCTAGGGCTTCTTAGCTTCCTTCTGCATTCACTAGTTATTGAGTCTCATTCTGATTGAGAGGACAGGGACAACCCAAGGGAAAATGATGTGGCTCTCCAAGAAGTTAAACCAGGCATCGGAGTGATTTAGAAAGGAGACTTGTCTCCTCTTCTAGGCCTGTGTCTTGGATAAGCCCCCTATTGCTTCTTGGGCCAGACCAGAAAGAGGAAAACAGGTTCGACTTAACTCCTATGTTTCCAGTGACTGAGAAGAAAGCAACAGTGACAATGAGCTCCCTTTCTGGGTTGGTGTTCAGGAATGCAAGAACAGCTGAGTGTCATTCTTGTGCCAGCCACCACTCCAAGCGCTGTGTGTACATTAACTCCCCGGTCCACACAAACAGTCTCAGAGTGGGCACAGTGATTTTCCCCTTTCACAGGTGAGGAACTAGGGAAGGACTCGGCCAATTTAGCATTCCTTGAGGCAATAGCACATTTGACTGAACAAAGGAAGAAACTGGCCCTCCCTCAGGTTGCAGTTAAGCCACCTGGAGTATGTTTGTCGCAGAGTCAACTAAGCTAAAAATAGACCTGGTGAGCATCAAGTCTAAAAGACACGGTGTGACCCTGAGATCCAAGCGTACGGTTCGTGCCTCTAATTCCAGCACTCAGGAGGGCCAGCCTGTGCGAAACTGAGTTACAGGCTAATCTGGCCTCTAGGGTTAAAGTCTACCTCAACAAACAAATCAATAAACAAACAAGCAGAAACACACACACACACACACACACACACACACACACACACACACACACACACACACCCCAAAACCACCAAAGGTACTATATTTGTACACATCTATGATCCTCCACCAGTTGAGGGTAGAGGCAGCAGGATCAGGAGGAATTCAAGATCAGAGTCAACTATATAAAGGTTTTGAGGCCAGCCTGTGCTATGGAGATCCTGTTTCAAAATGCTTGCACGCATGTGCACACACACACACACACACACACACACACACACACACACACACACACGAGAAAAGGGGAGTCAGGGGACAAGGGAGAAAGCTGGGGTTGGGGTGGATATGGCGGTGGCTCTCTGCCCCTTTCTCCAATGGGGTGTAGATGAGAACAGGAGGCCCAGGAAACCTCCCAGTCTCCCAGGTTGACCTTGTTCTTGTTCCCGTCCTAGGGGATGTGAAGGAGCTGACGGATTTGGTGCACCACCACGTCCCAGAGGCAAAACTGGTGGAATGCATTGGTCAGGAACTTATCTTCCTCCTTCCAAACAAGAATTTCAAGCAGAGAGCCTACGCCAGCCTTTTCCGAGAGCTGGAGGAGACGCTGGCCGACCTGGGGCTCAGCAGCTTTGGAATTTCTGACACTCCCCTGGAAGAGGTAAGGCAGAGATTGCAGCTGGTCTCTCTGCCTAGCGCCAGAAGAGGCGGCTCTTGCAGAAGCCTAACACTAAAGCAAAACAGAAGCAAAGGCCACAACTCATGCAGCCACTCTCTTTATCCCCAACTGGCTTCCTCCTGCCTCCGTTCACGTGCATGTGTATCCTCTGCAGCCGTGGTCACGGTGTGCTTACAAACTTCACATTTACAGAAGGCTGCCTTCTCGGGTACTTAGAATGTCTTCCTTCCCACAGCGAAACAGTGCCTGACACAATGGACCTAGGTTTAGATTTTTCCTGGAAGCAGGAATGCCTTGAACCGAATGCTCTCTTCTTGTCTCAACAGATTTTTCTGAAGGTCACGGAGGATTCCGATTTGGGCTCCATGTTTGTAGGTATGGTGCTGGGCCCAGTGGCTTGTTCCCTGTTTCCACAAACTCGATCTTTAAAAAAAAAAAAAATCAGCAAGAAAAAGTAACAAAGCACCCATTCACCTCTTCCCAGTGCCAGAGCACTTTCTGTTCTTGGTGCCTGTGGTGGAAAAATGAATTTGGCTGGATAGGAACATTCTGAATGAATCAGAATTCTTATCAGTGTCAGACTGGTAGATTTCTCCCCCAAAATTCACATCCAATACCCCTGGTGTGTGTGTGTGTGTGTCTGTCTGTCTCTCTCTCTCTCTTCTTTTTTCTTTTTTTTTCTTTTTTTTTTTTCTGTCATGTCACCATTGTCTCCCCTCCTTTCTACCAGGGTTCTGATTCATTCTTATTTGCATGAGTAATAACTAGCAGCGAGTCCTTAGAGATAATGGTGACAGCTAACACAGCCCAGATACCAGCTGCAGTCTCCTGACTCCTTTGAGATCAAGATAAAAACGACACTTAAACTCCCAGTTAGTAATCTATGGGCTTTGAAATGGTGGGGACCAAAATTCCTGGGAATTCTGGTCTTCTCTCTGCTATATGGGTCAGCCCAGACCCTTTGCTTGATTCTTCGTGGCCCCATAACACATTATGACAATTGTAGACTTACTGCAGAGGGGACGGAAGTACAAGAAAGGTGACTTGTCTCCATAATACAAATCACTGCTCATAGTAAAAGAAGCATGTACCTACTCTGTTAAAATAGGCACACTAGGCCCTCTCTCCTGCCCAAAGGCAAAGATGTGCAGTAGTCCTGTCTTCGGTCACTAGTTTCCCTCCTCATACCCTGTGTGGCACATCGTAAAGTCTTCCTATGCAGTGTGCCCTCCCTATGGAATTTCTGCTACTATTCCCACCTCCTAAGATAATCTAAGTGACCAAGAATCTATCAGCCATGCCTAGACTCACCAGTGGCCATATATACCCACCCATATGTAGGCCTAGTGAGGCAGTCATCCTAGCAGCAGGGGAAGGGGGTGAGTCCTCTGCAGAAGGTAAGAGTGGCTCACTGTGGGGTCCAGGTTCTCTTTCAAGTTCTTTGCAGACAGAAATGGAATTCACTCAACTCATCCAAAGCTCAAGAGTTGCGCTAATCAAGATAGGAACGAAAACATGTTAAAGCATGCTGTACAAGCTGTGTAGACTTAAAAGTTAGGGACTTTTTAACCTGCACAGCATGCTGCTTTTTAATAATTAGCCTGTCAGAATAATAACTAAGACTTCGAAAACTGGTCAAAATGGGCATAGAGGTGGGTATTTGAGAATTTAGAGTTTAGCCATAGAATGCTGTAGACCAAACATACATATCCTAATTTGATATGTAAATAGATTTGGATAAGGTATTAGCCTCTTCCCATCTGTAAAATAATAATAATAATAATAATAATAATAAGAAGAAGAAGAAGAAGAAGAAGAAGAAGAAGAAGAAGAAGCATTGTAGAATCACTGAGAGAATTAAATAAGTAATGAGTGCCAAGGCTTTGCACAGTATGTGATATGTGATCAAGACTTAGCAAGACCCTTGTGGTAACACTAACAATTCCTCTTCATGCTTGGCTGGATTGCTATACTGGACAGAGCACCTGATATCACAATAGTCTCATGAGGAAGGTAGGACAAGGGCCTGGCCCACCTCGGGGAAGCTGAGCATACTGAAGTTGAATGTAGTGCCTAAAGCCACACAGACTAACGGATCTTATTCTCTGAGCTATGGCCTTCTATTCCATGCTTTCTCCACCTCCCACAGCACAGATGGCTAAGTACAGAGGGGTTAGGGTGAGACCTTGCCCCAAACAAAACCAGAAAGGTTATTAGCCTCCATCCCCTTGTTTCTCTAAATGAAGAGTAATTGATGTTGGAACAAGAAGTTTGTATATAACAATAGCTCTTATGTTTGTTTGTCTTTCAAATTATTGATCCAATATCTCTTAGGTGGTACTCAACAGAAAAGAGAACACGCGGGTCTCCGGCACCCTTGTTCGGCTCCCACTGAGAAGGTCAGGCAGCCTGCCCAGGGCTCCCACACCTGCTCCCCAGGACAAGTGGATCCTCCCAAGGGCCAGCCTTCCCTAGAGCCGGAGGACCCCGGTGCCCCATTCAACACAGGAGCTCGGCTGATTGTTCAACATGTACAGGCACTGCTCGTCAAGCGATTCCACCATGCTGTCCGCAGCCACAAGGACTTTCTGGCTCAGGTACCACTGTGGCCAGCTTGGGCTTGACTCAGTTCTCTTCTCACCACCACCCCCAACCCCCTCCCTGGGTCTGTGGTACTGATCCTGCCTTTCCATCTTATCAGGAGCATCCGTGTGTGTGTGTGTGTGTGTGTGTGTGTGTGTGTGTGTGTGTGTGTTCAAACACTACCCAGAATACTTTCTTCTGCTCCTATTAGCTCAGCTTCACCCTTGCCAAACCTTTATTTTGATTCTGGGACTTGCAAACCTTCTTTGTAAGAATTGGGCCTCAGCAGAGCGTGGTGGCGCACACCTTTAATCCCAGCACTCCAGAGGCAGAGGCAGGCGGATCGCTGTGAGTTCGAGGCCAGCCTGGTCTACAAAGTGAGTCCAGGACAGCCAAGGCTACACAGAGAAACCCTGTCTCAAAAAAACAAGCAAACAAACAAACAAACAAACAAGCAAACAAAAAGGATTGGGCCTCACTTAGAGTAAAATATTGGATAGTACTGTGTTTCCAGCATTGCTTCTATTTTCGTAATAAGGCAGAGTTTTATGTTTCATTCATTTTTCTTTCTTTCTTTCTTTTGGGGAGAGTGTTCAACACAGGCTTTCCTGTGTAACAGCTCTGGCTGTCCTGGAACTCGCTCTGTAGTCCAGGCTGTCCTCGAACTCACGGAGATCTGCCTGCCTCTGCCTCCCAAGTGCTGTGATTAAAGGTGTGTGCCACCACTGCCAGATTCACTTTCCTAATGATCCAAAACCCAAGGCTATAGTCCTCTTTTGAGACAGGGTCTCATGTATGCCAAGCTGGCCTTAAACTCGTTATCTAGCCAAGAAAGGCCTTGACCTTCTGATCCTCCTGCTGCTACCTCCTGAGTGTTGGGATTAAGTGGATGTGCCATTAAGCTTAGTTTTATGCAGTACTACAGATTGAATTCATGGCTTCGTGCATGCTGGGCAAACCCTCTGTGCCACCTCAACTGTGTGCCCAGTCCTCTCTATTTTTCATTCAAAAAAAGGAACTTTGGTTCAAAGAGAAACAAGTAATGTAAGGTGTTTTTTAAACTTCCCTTTAGGCTCTGGCTGAGTGTGGCAAACATTTAGATTCTTTTATGGCTGCGGGAATATTCTTTTTCTGTCTACATATATTGCCTTTTACATTTGCATACAATATTTCCCCAGAAGCCAGTTCTTTACTACCATCATCTGAATATGAGGTGGAGAATAATGCAATAAGGAATATTTGCTGTATGTGTGCATGGGCATACATATGCATGTGTGCACTGGATGCCTTCATGCATATGTGTATGGGCATATGTACACATGTGTGCACTGATTACATCCTGCATGTGTGCATGGGCATATGTATGCATATGTGTTTATCATCTCTTGTACCTCAGCCTGTATCTCCATGGCTATTTCCCTACAGATTGTTCTCCCGGCCACTTTTGTGTTTTTGGCTCTGATGCTTTCCGTCATTGTGCCTCCCTTTGGTGACTTTCCAGCTTTGACCCTTCACCCCTGGATGTATGGCCATCAATATACCTTCTTCAGGTGCGTAGATTCTTCCCAGGGAGTCACCATTATCCTCTGACACAGGATGTTTCTGGACTACATGCTTCCTAGAAAGTTCCTGACCTCCCCACTTCCTGGAATCTTCACCAAGGTGGAAGGAGTCTTGGTGGTGTTCTTAGAAGGGGGAATAATATAGCAGCCACTGCTTACCAGTGTGGTACCCACCCAGTGGAAGGCAGAGAAGGGAAGAGAATGTGAGGCTTGGGAAAGGGGTGGGGGTCAAGACTTCATCTTTTTGAGGAATAGATGATATGCCTTCAGACTTCTAGGTGTGTGTGATAGGCTACCCCACTTCCAGGAGCCCCACAACCGTTCTTAGTCAGTGTTCAGTGCCTCACATACACGCCTGGCATGGAATAGTCATTCAGTAAACACTTGTATCTATGTGTGTTGGTGGCCTTTGTCCAGTCTGACTGTCAGATGAGCTTCTCTCTCTCTCTCTCTAGCATGGATGAGCCCAACAATGAACACCTAGAAGGACTGGCAGATGTCCTCCTGAACAGGCCAGGCTTCGGCAACCGTTGTCTAAAGGAGGAGTGGCTTCCGTAAGTCCTGCACTAACACTAACAGCTCCTTTAGGAGACCCTGAAGCCAGCCCGGAAGTGTTGGGAAAGACCCCTCAGTCCTGCCCTGTATTCTGTGGGTTTCTGGTCACCGCCCACCCAGCTTCTCCTGCCATCCTAGGAAGCCTCCACCGTTGACAGCTCTATGTGCCTCAATTTAGACGTTCCATTGTTTGACGTTATTCACCCAAACTCATTTGGGGAAAACTCTAAACAGGGATGGAAGAAGATGAAGGATATGATGGCGTAAATTATTTCACTGTTGTAGCTATAGAAAAGAGAGTTGTGGAAGACAGTTGGAATCTACCATGGACCTCTACAGTTCAGTGTAATTGTAACACCTGCTCTCATCTGGTCTTCCCCTAAGCTACTGCTAAAGAGCAACATGGACACAGTTCAGATTCTTCTGTTATTTTTCTCCATGTCTCAACAGCAAGAGCAGATAGAAAGAACCAAACAGCGTCCACAAACTAGACGGTCATTCCCTTGTCCGTGTTTTGTGGTCGGTTCCGCTAGGCTCAGAGGAAGGAAAGGCAGAGAAAGAGAAAGGCAGGAATTGCTCAGCTAGCAGCGATTCCTCTTTTCTAGGGATTTAAAGAACTCAAGCAGTGGGGTTGACTGTTGAATATTTTCTCATTTTCCATGAGGGAGTACCCCTGTGGCAATTCCACCTCCTGGAAGACGCCTTCTGTGTCCCCAAACATCACCCACCTGTTCCAGAAGCAGAGATGGACAGAGGCCCACCCCTCCCCTTCCTGCAAGTGCAGCAGCAGAGAGAAGCTCACCATGCTGCCTGAGTGCCCGGAGGGTGCTGGGGGGCTCCCACCCCCACAGGTACCTGTGTCATTCTAACAACTGTATACTTTGTTGAGCTTTGATTGATTTTAAATTATTTCCCATGGCTGATCATCTATACTTAATTTTTTTTCTCCATTTCAAACAATGTTGTGATAAATATTCACTGCTAAAATGTTTACATATTGATTAACATGGCCTCGATAGTAAGCTTCATTAAAACTGGCCTCTCTCATTACTTCTCAATGAACAGATGATTCCCGAAGAATCTGTGTGTTACTTACAGGAGAATGGTTCAGGCGTGGGAGTCAGGGAGTCACGGTTTGGTTTCTTGGCCTCTGAGCCTTCATTACTTCCTATCCTGGAGATAGGAAGAACTGCCTATCCTGGTTGAGGAGAACTGCACTTAGTTCATAGCATTATCATGAGAATTCAAAATAATAATAATAACAATAACAATAAATAATAATAATAATAATAATAATAATAATAATAATAATAATGTGGGCAATGAGCTGTTTAGGACTAGAGTCCGCTCAAGTGATGGCAACCCTAATCTAACAATGGCTAAAAGAGGACACAGCTTGCCTCTTGCCCATATAAAAGTTAACATGGGTGCTCTATGAAGTTGTTTTGTTATTCCTCAGAGGCCTGCAGGCCTCCAGCTCTCCAGCCCGAGAGTTAGAAACTATTTTGTTAGGCAAAGAGTAGACAGGATGAAGAAAAAGATGCAATGAATGGTTTAAATGTGTGCAAGGAAGACTTCCAAAGGTTACTGCATAGCCCTTCCACTTAGCAGTCATTGGACAGGACCTAGATGGGGCAGGGGGAGGGGTGGGGGTGGGGTCTGTCATCTTAACTCTGCACAGCCTGTGCCCATGGGAAAAGCCATAACAATAGCAGCAGGAAAAAGACGTAATGAGACAACTATATTTTACCATACCAGTATCAAAGCTGCTGGCTCGTAGGCGGCTCTGTGTCAACCTTTCTCCCTTTTAAAATTGTAAAGCAGATGCCTTTGTATTTCTCAAGCTATGTACTCTCCCTTTGGTTAACATCTAGACTGCCACATTGCAGGTATCCCTGACTTTCTAGGATTTGGGCTGGGAGCAAGTCAGGCCTTGGTACAGAGGGGTTCATTTCCTAACTGAACGCTAGCTTCACAGCCGCCTGCCTAATGTAGAAACTTACCTCCAGAGTAGCTAGCGCTGGTCCTTGGTCCTTAGGGAGAAACTCAAAGTCCTAGAAGATGAGTGGCGGGTCTGCAACTGTATTTTCGACCTTGCCTCTCCTCATTAGCATTCATGTTTCCTTAGCAGCAAAACTGTACAGCCACCCCCGCTCATACGCACAAGTATGTGCACCCGCATGTACATTTATGTACACATGCAGTCACATCTGCTCTCCCTCAGTTAGCACCTCCCCATTCAGCCAGGAAAAAGAGCGGATGGAAGGCCCTCGTTCCGAGGTGGCGATGGGAACTGGGAGCAGGAACATCTGGGTAGCCAGGGCAGCAGCTGCCATGCTCTGCAGCAGTCCTTCCTGCTCCAACTTTCCTTCAACCAGGTCTTCACACGGATGTGCCCCACCCCTGACTTCTACTCTACACAGAGATAAGGCAGGAATGTTGTACTTGACAAAGGTTTTAGAGACCATCATAAACCGTCCCAGGCATCAACAATCGTTCCAGCTGGCCCGGTTAGATACTGTGGCCAATTCGAGAGACAGACAGTAAACAGCTGTGGAGTCAGATGCAGGTTCTGATCTTAGGCCAACCACACACAAGATGGCCCACTTTTCTTTCTTTCTTTCTTTCTTTCTTTCTTTCTTTCTTTCTTCTTCTTCTTTTTTTTTAATGTTTCGAGACAGGGTCTCTCTGTGTTAGCCTTGGCTGTGCTGTCCTGGACACACTTTGTAGACCAGGCTGGCCTCGAACTCATAGTGATCTGCCTCCCAAGTGCTGAGATTAAAGGTGTGCACCACCACACCCGGCTGGCCCACTTTTCTTAATCTCCCGTTCTCTATACAGTTCCCTTTTGTGAAAGCAACAGGGGTGAGATCCTACATAGAGATTTACTGCAGTAAACCTGGCACACTGTGGGCACCCAGGGGCTGCCACTTTACCAGCAGAGACGAGAATGGAGAATGTGAACTGGAAGAGGAATCAAATGGGAAAGGGCGGGACCTAGAAAACATATGAAAGATAAATTCATTTTGATGGTGGATTAATACCATCTAAAAATCTGTCAGCTGGGACGGACGTGGTGGCACACGACTTTAATCCCAGCACTCGGGAGGCAGAGGCAGGTGGATCGCTGTGAGTTCGAGGCCAGCCTGGTCTATAAAGTGACTCCAGGACAGCCAAGGTTAACGCAGAGAGACCCTGTCTGGGGGTGGGAGGGTTGGGGGCGGGGAATCTGTCAGCCACTTTCGTGTGGCACTCTTGACGGACATGCCATCCACTAACCCAAGAAACTCAACACTGTGTGATATTGCCACCTGGTGGCCAAAATCTAACACTTTTGAATCTCCCCCCCAAATCCCATGATTACTTTGTACTCCTAGATATATTTTGAAAATGATTTATAAACTATAGTGTTATTCAAATAATTTCATCTGAATTACAAATATATTATTTGATAGCTGCTGCGTGCTGGGTACTAGGGGTGTGGAAGCTGACAAGTCAGAGAAGGCCTCTGCTTTCACAGAGATGATCTCATACCTGGGCTAGTGTAGAGGCGCTGAGTCCACTGAGGCAAAGGAGTGTTTTCACGTGAGCTAAGCACAGGGAGGGTACATGCGGTGACTAACGGGTGACTTTTATCTTTAAAATTCAGTCTGACGGTAGATGGTGAGCAGAAAGTGGATGCTCAAGGGTAGAGTCATGGGAACAGTATGGAAGGTTCTGGAAACGTCTAGGCAAAGTCTAGGTGGTGGCTTAGATTGGAGTGACAGGATCAGGATGGAAGAGACAGATATGTTGGGGATTCGTTTTTTGTCGTTAAGCTCTCTGTTGATGGGGTTAGGGAATCAATGATGATTCCCACATCCCGGATGTAGGAACTGGGAAGCTGTCAGGGCTGTGTTTAGTGTTTTTTGTTTTGGTTTGGTTTTGGTTTTTGCGTTTAGTGTTTGCTAGCATCTGAGTCCATAATGCTTTGTTGGAGAACAGCGGCTTCACAGACTCTAAACCTTGACCATGTCTCTTTGCCTCAGAGGACACAGCGCAGCACCGAAGTCCTCCAAGACCTCACGAACAGGAACATCTCTGACTACTTGGTAAAAACGTACCCTGCTCTTATAAGAAGCAGGTAGGTGACCCAGTCATGCTTGCAATCCTGGCTGACTAGCGACAGACAATGTGAACCATGGCAGAAAGCCAATTTCCCACTGTTGACCTGTGAGGGTGTCAGCGGGATGTAAGAGCCTCATAGCAGAAAATAATAATAATAATAATAATAATAACAACAACAACAACAACAACAACAACTGAGGTGTAGACTCATAAGGGACAACTTGGGGTTGATTGTTTTGTTTCTTTCTCTGCTTAAGTAGTCAAAGCTTATCCCAGGCAGTGTTGTATAAGTATCACACACACACACACACACACACACACACACACACACACACTGTATCGAATAAGGAAGGTGTGTGTCTTAAGGAGTTAAGAAAGAGAGATGAAGTTTGTAGGGGAGAAAAGGGGGAAAAATTGAGGCGTAAAACTGGAGGAAGAGGGGCTGGAAAGATGGCTCGGCGGTTAAGAGCACTCACTGGCTGCTCTTCCAGAGGACCCAGCACCCACGTGGCAGCTCACAACTGTCTGTAACTCCTGTTCTAGAAGACCTGGCACCCCCACACAGACATGCATGCAGGCAAAACATCAGTGGACATTTTAAAAAAAGATTTATTTATTATGTAAACAGTATGCATCAGATCACATTATAGATGGTTGTGAGCCACCATATGGTTGCTGGGAATTGAACTCATGACCTCTGGAAGAGCAGACAGTGCTCTTAACCACTGAGCCATCTCTCCAGCCCCAATGTACATTTTTTAAAAATATCTTTTTTTAAAAAGTAGAGGAAGAAGAAAGAGGCGGTAAAGGAGATTGGAAGAGGGGACAACATGTGGGTCCAAGCCCAGGTCCTGCTCTAGCTGGGGACTGCTGCTGTCACACTCCTTATCACCTGTCACTGCCACCCTCGAACACATCCACAGACACTTTACTATCTAAATCTCTCACCTCTGCAGCTGTTCCTCTCGAGCCCAGCTCGGGGTGGAAGGCCGTCAGCTTGACAAGAGCATCCTGCCAGAAAGATCCTTAAGGAAGTGCAATCCACTCTTCGTGTGCTCTGTGGCTCTCAAATGAAGCGTGCTGTGCAATGTTAATAGTGCTTACAGTCGCCTTCCATCCCAGAGTCTGAATAAGTGATACTCGGACTTGAAGGGCTGGAGAGCACTGCAGATGGTGCAAACAGCTGCTGGGAGGGGGGCAGGGCCAAGCTAGCAATGAGAGGGGGGGGGGAAAGGGCATCATCCCATCCACAAACAGAAACGGGGAGGGGGTGAATTTATTTATTAATTCAATAAACAACAAACCACTCTGAACCTGACTCAGTAGCAAATTTGCATTCTGGAATTTTTTTTTAATTTTTCCTTCTGGCTGATGACAATGACAGTTCAGGGCCAGCTGGAACTTTAGGGACTGGGTTTTCCTTACCATGTTATCTCACCTCCAAACACCCAAAAGTCAGAGTGCTGAGTGAACACAGAGGAGTAAGCTAGAACTCCTCCCAAGGACCCAGGTGGTTATTAGACTTTCTTGTACACTATAAAGGGGGGAGAGGGGCGTCAAGCTTCACTCTACACTGGCATGATTTGTTGCTGTGTTTTCTAGGTCCAAACTGGGTTCACTGGTCTAGCCTGAGGCCTGACTAAAGGGCTAGTCAGAAAGCCTAGCGTCTGGGAGGCAGCTGGGAGAGCCAGGGTTGGAACCTAGCAGCCCTTTCTCTGTGTATGGATTCACCTAGGTCTTCAGGCATGACAGCTTCCTCACTACATTTCTTAGACATCAGGAAATGCAAAAACACCCCTAGGACTGAGATACCCCAGTGACTAGAGAGAAAATTTGACACTAAAGCTCTCCATATGGTATTTATTACATGACTTTATTTTGCTTTTTCAGCTTAAAGAGCAAATTCTGGGTCAATGAACAGAGGTAAGAAACTATTTGGGGACGTTGAAGTAGTTAATTTATAGGTGTGACTCTTAGATCATTAAATTAATTGATTGGGGGGAATAATATGTTTCATGCATTATGTAGCGATCTTGTTGTTTCTTAAAATTGAAGATGAGAGGGTTGTGCTGACTGAGCCTGGGAGATCAGTCCTTGGAGGGGACCCAGGAAGTTAAATTCAGTAGGTGGCACTCTTTCCTCAGAGTCAGTTTTACAGTATTGACCTCAAAAGATTTCAAAAATGCTGTGTCCTGGGAGGTCCTGCCTTTCACATGAGACAGACACCAGAAACTTATGGTCCTAGAACTCACCATATAAATCCGACTGGCCTTGAACTCCCAGAGATCCGTCTGGCTCTTCCTCCCAAGTTCTAGGACTAAAGACGTACACCACCATGCCTGGCAAGAAACAATTTTTATGAGAAATTAGCATCTCAGACTATGAGCGTGCATGTTTCCTGCATGGTTTCAGTCAAGTCTCAGGGGCCCAACCCAGCTCCAGAATCCAGTCTGTTCTTTTGAGCATCCTGGAGGCTTAAGTGGTTTCAGAGGTTCAGAATCTTCAAGGCGCACTCTAGAAGTGAGCTGCCTCCCAGACTCCCTCCAGAGCTGCCCTCTAGAAAGAGGTCTTCTGCATCTGGCCTCTGCCTCTGTAAAGCAATCTAGAGAGTCAGTGTGACCTCATCAAAGTGCCAATGGCATTCCATACAGAACTAAAGAAATAAGGGTGGTGCAAGCTGGTATTGGCTTGTCTTTCTGGATAGCTTCAAGACCACAACAGTAAAATCCTGTTTTTAGAAATGTCACCTACTAGGTAACTGGACACTGGGGCTACTGATCCAGAAAATGGGGACAAAGGGACAGTTTGAGACTCTGAGAAATAATGATGACTTCTGCCTTCTTTATCAGCAACTTGATTTTGTCTGTTGAAGAGCTTGGCTTTTTTCCTGCATGGGAGAGTTATGAGCCAATCACTGGAGAGCTATAAACCAATTACTGGAGAGCTATAAGCCAATCACTGACACACACAGACTGATATTTTCAGTGTGATCTCTTTAGACTTCAGAGCCATACAGAAGGTGGCTCCAAAGGTGGGGACCCAAGTTAAGAAAGACAAGAGTTAACAGGCAGTGGTGGTGCATGCCTTTAGTCTTAGCACTTGAGAGGTAGAGGCAGATAGATTTCTGTGAGTTCAAAGCCAGTGTGGTCTACAGAGTGAGTTCCAGGACAGCTGAGGCTACATAGAGAAACCCTAGCTTGACCCCTACCCCGCACCCCAAGAAAAGGAAGAAAGAAAGAAGGCAAGGAAGAAGATAGTTGAGCTGCTTAAGCCAGGGGTGAGACTAAGAGACGCAGAGAGAAAGGAACGGCGGTGTTGGATAGTGCCACCAATATGTGCAAAGGGCAGAGGAGGCATAAAAGATGAGTCACAATTTGGGGCCAGAGCAAAGTCAAGGAGGACATCAAAAAGGACTAACACAGGGAAAATGAGCCGGGGCTAGCTAGATATTTATAAAAGGAAAGACACCTTCAGAAAAAACAGCAAAGAGACTCTGAGGCAGCCTGAAGCATTTAGAGTTGGGCATGGCCAGGACATGACTTTAAGGGAAACTATAAGGAAGATAGAGTTACACCAGAATAAAGGTCCAGACGTCATCTGGGAATAGACATGGGAAATAATTAAAAACCAGCTTAAATCTGGATACAGTGACCTGTTTCTAGTTCTGGTACTTGGGAGGCCAAGGCAAGAGAGTCACCTGAGCACAAGAGTGAAAGGCTAGCCTGAGAAATATAGCAAGACTCTGCCTCAAAATGTGAATTGTAGATCAACAGAACTGATATGAAAATGGTGCTATTACTCAAAGTAATCTACAGATTCAACACAGGTTCCATCTACATGCCAATGACGTTCTTCATAGGATTAGGAAAACAGGTGGTGTGGTGGCTCAGAAGGTTAAGGCACTTGCTGACAAGCCTGATGACCTGAGTTCAATCCCTAGACCCAGACTGTAAAACAGAATTGATTGTAAAATAAGAAAACCGACTCCTAAGCCAGCTGTGGTGGCGCACGCCTTTAACCCCAGATCTCAGGAGGCAGAGGCAGGCAGATCTCTATGAGTTCAAGGCCAGCCTGGTCTACGAAGTGAGTCCAGGACAGGCAAGACTACACAGAGAAATCCTGTCTTGAAAAAAAAAAGAAAGAGAAAGAAAGAAACAAACTGGCTCTTGCCACATGACCTCTGACCTCCACATATATGGGTGCCCCCATCATGATAAATAAATATATGTAAAATATTTTAAAAGGGATAGAAAAGTGACCCAGAAGCACAAAAAGGTGCTGAATAGCTAAAACAATGCCTGGCTTTAGACTTCAGATCATGGTAATACTGGATCAAAGATAGATAGATAGATAGATAGATAGATAGATAGATAGATAGATAGATATAGATGTATACACATACATGTAATGATTAATGAAAGAAGAGGCCATGAATTTGAGAGTAAGGAGGGGCATATGAGAGGTTTTAGAGGGAGGAACAGGAAGGAGGAAATGATGTCATTATATTATACTCTCAAAAATAAAAAGAAATTTTAAGAAATAGACAAAGAACAGTGGAGTAAAATAGAGGACTTACACATAAACCCACACAATTACAGCCACCTTGTTTTTTTCTTTTTTTGTTTTTTTTAAACTTTATTTATTATTATGTATATAGTGCTCTGTCTGCATGTACACCTGCCTGCCAGAAGAGGGCATCGGATGACATTAAAGATGGTTGTGAGCCACCATGTGGTTGCTGGGAATTGAACTCAGGACCTCTGGAAGAGCAGTCAGTGCTCGTAACCTCTGCACCATCTCTTCAGCCCACCACTGGGTCCTTGACAATGCTGCCACAAATATTCCAGAAGAGACAGCTCTTTAACACATGGTGCTGGGGTGACTGCTTATCCACACAGAGATAGTGGAAACTAGAGCCTCCTTTCTTACCCTACACAAAAATTGATTCCAAATGGTAACTTAATTTATGATCCTTTGGAAATATGTCTGAATTCCTGAAACTTTGAAACTACTGAAGGGAAACTACGTCAAGATATAAGCACAGGCAAAGGGTTTCTGACACCTCAGGAAATAAGAGCAGATTGAAGGCTTCTATACAACAAAGAAAATAATTATCACAAAACAGAGATACCCTCGAGGAAGGAGGAAATTCTTTACCAGCTATTCATTCAACAAGGGCCTAATGCCCACAATATATAAAGAACACATAAAGTAAATACCAAATAACCAAACAAATCAATAAATGAATAAATAAAATGAACAGAACTTTCTTAAAAAGAAATACAAGTGACTAATAAATACATGAAAGATGTACAACCAAGGATATAGCTACCAAGGAAATACAAATCAAAACTACATTGAAAACCCACCTCTCCCCAGTCAGAATGGCTGTCATGAAAAAGACAATTACAAATGCTGTTGAGGATACAGAGGGGAAAGGAACCCTATGTACCATATGTGCAGTGTACATTCAGCCATGATGGAAGTCAGTGTAGAGCTTCCTCCAAACACTAAAAGAACAAGTATGTTCGATCTCTACCACTCCAGACATATTTCAAAGGAACAACAAGCCAACATACAACAGAGATGCTTGTGTAGCCACATTCACTGCAGCATGTTTGCAACAGCCAAGCTAAGAAATCCCCCTAAGTGCCCATTTAGAAAACGTGATGTGTGAAGTTATATGCACCCACCGTAGAGAAGAATGAAATCATGCCATTTTCAGGAAAAGACACAAAACCAGAAACCAACACGTTAATAGAAATTTAGCCAGATTTAGGAAGACAAATATATGCTTTCTCTCGTGTGTAAAATCTAGAGCGTGGGTTCATTTGCTTTTAAATCTAGAGAGTAGGAGAGCTACCTGGAGAATAAAGTCTGTGAGGTGGGAAAGTGTTGCTCTATAGCGCATTCACATACCGGTACAGAAGCTGAGATCACGCTGGTGGGCGTGAGCAACATGGCCCTGACAGGAGGCTCTCTTCCTGCCCTGCAGGTATGGCGGAATTTCCATCGGAGGCAAGCTCCCTGCCATCCCCGTCACGGGGGAAGCACTTGTTGGTTTTCTGAGTAACCTTGGCCAAATGATGAATGTGAGCGGGGTACGTAAAGACGATGGAGTCTGTGGGTCACATTTTCGACTCGTTTAAATGTTAAGAGATGGAAATTGCCTTAAGTAGCACAGAAGGAGGGAGAAAGAGGAAACGTTTCTTGTTTGTCGTGCTGTTCTAGGGTCCTGTCACCAGAGAGGCCTCCAAAGAAATGTTAGATTTCCTCAAACATCTTGAAACCAAAGACAACATTAAGGTACCCGACCTGAAGCTAAAAGTCCCTGTGAGTCAGAATTGACTGGGTTTTGTTGTTTATTGTTGTTTGTTGTTGTTGTTACTTCCTGTGAGCTCATTATTTGACTGTTTTACTCTGCTTAATAAAATCCATTCCACCTGCTGAAGTGAGGCACGTCAATCAAGCCGTTCCCTCTTCTTGATCACGTTAATTTTGCTGCTGGTAACTTTCCCTTTAAAGAGCCTGTGTGTCCCCCCTCAGGTGCCTGGGTTGTAGGCCAGCCATCCGATCAGCCTGTCTCCTCCTTCTAGGTTTGGTTTAACAACAAGGGCTGGCATGCCCTGGTCAGTTTCCTGAACGTGGGTAACAATGCCATCTTACGGGCCAGCCTGCCCAAGGACAGGGACCCCGAGGAATATGGTATCACCGTCATCAGCCAGCCCCTGAACCTGACCAAGGAACAGCTCTCGGAGATCACAGTGTGAGCTGCCGCTGCCCGAGGCTCTCAGCATCCTTCCTATCTTCTCTCTCTGGAAACTGAAGGGAGTGTGTGTGTGTGTGTGTGTGTGTGTGTGTGTGTGTGTGTGTGTGTGTGTGTGTGCATGTCTGTGTGTGTCTGTGTGTGTGTGTCTGTGGGTCTGTGGGTCTGTGTATGTCTGTGTATGTCTTTGTGTCTGTATGTACCTGTGTGTTGTGAGGCACAGGGTGGGTGGTAACATTTAATTAAGCTTATATGAATGTACCAGTTTCAAATGCTTCCTGTACCCAATTGCTTAGCTGTTCTTTGCCCTTTTCATTTATTTGGAAAGCAAATACACACTTTACGCTGTTCCTTTGTGGCCCCTGATAACAAGTTCCTCCTGAACTGTACCAGTAACCTTCCTGCCAGTACACAAAGAACCTGCCAGGGCCTGGACTATTCAGTGAGGCCCCTTCATTTCCTTGGCATGTTCTAGATTCTGGTCATTTCCCTCAGATAGGCATGCTTTGGAGCTGTTTGGTTTCTTCAAGACTGGGCTCTTATGCCTCGGCCTCAGATAGGAAGAACATTGATTTCGGGTGTGCTATGCAGTTTGCTCTATTTGAGGCCCACAGGGAGCTTAGGAGAAGCATCCTTCTGAGAAGTGTAAACTTCTAAGAAGCTGTCGGGACCGCCTAGAGTTCAGGCGGGACTCGATGTCTATCTATTCCCAAGCCAAATGCCCTCTCTGTGCTCCCAGAGACCAATCTTATAAAACTAGCCTCCTATCCCCATGTGACTGTTTCCCCTGACGTGACTGCGTAGAAAGAAAGCCTGTCTGTGCCTGCATTCATTATGTATACCATAATATACAAGTAGAAATGTAAGAAAATAGAAGACTCTCTAGAATGCTCCCACAAACCCAAAAAGCAACCAGTAAAACCAAGCACTTAGCCTTGACTAAGGCAGTTCTGTGTGAAGATGAGCCTCACGTTAGGGATGTGGGTCTATAGGACATAACATGGGGCTGGCTAGTGACTGCCCAGAGCTAGAGGCACGCCTTCTCTGTGTTTCTAACCTTCCCTGTCTCTGGTCCTGCTGCAGACTGACCACTTCTGTGGATGCCGTGGTTGCCATATGCGTGATTTTCGCCATGTCCTTCGTTCCAGCCAGCTTTGTTCTTTACTTGATCCAGGAGAGAGTGACAAAAGCCAAACACTTGCAGTTTATCAGTGGTGTGAGCCCTACCACCTACTGGCTGACCAACTTCTTCTGGGATATTGTGAGTACCAGGCCTTTCCTAACCTCCAGGGCGAGGTGGGACTGGTTTGTGTCTGAGCAATTGGGTGTTTCATGTTGTCAGGGCTGCTGGGATGACAGTTTTGTGACTGCTGCTACCTTTGACATCTTCTTTAAAAGCCAGCTGGGAACCAACCCCTGGGAAGACCTCAGAACACAGTTAATAGCCACTGAGTAGGAATGCTCTGTGTCCCTCACTAAGAGGGCTCTGAGACCCACCCCACGAGCTCCATATGCCAGAGACGAGGCTAATCTTTCTGCCAGTAGCATGGGTCTGAGCAGACAATACCAAGCATCCAACGTCTCCTTTTTTTTTTTTTTAATTTATTTATGTATTTATTTATTATTTAGAAGGTGTTCTTCCTGCATGTGTGCCTGTATGCCACAAGAGGGCACTAAACCTCATTATAGATGGTTATGAACGACCATGTGGTTACTGGGAATTGAACTCAGGACCTCTGGAAGAGCAGTCAGTGATCTTAACCTCTGAGAGATCTCTCCAGCCCCAAGGTCTCCTTAAGTCTTGCCTCAACTCCCCCCTCCCCCTCAAAGGGGAAGACCGAACTGCCTTGTGACAGAGCCACCAGGTAAATGTAGGCTAACGACCAACTCTGAATTGCAAGGTAAACAATGAACAACTGCTGGCGTAAATATCAACGATCACGTGGTAACAGGTTTATACGAAACGCTATTGTTTCTTTTTCAGAAATTCAAATTTAATCGGGCATTCTATATTTTAGTTTGCCAAATCTGGGAACCCTGCCTAGAACGCTTATTTTACTCATTCAAAGTAACCAGGGGCTGGTGAGATGGCCCCTCAGGTAAAGGTGCTTGCCACACAAGCCCGAGGACCTGAGTTCAATCCCAGGAACCCATATGAAGGCAGAACCAGAGAAAAGTGTTCTCTGCTTCCACACACGTATGTAGTTGTGGCATGTGTACCCGGACATATCATGCACATATACTCAGGCAATCATAATTTTGTGTGACTAGATCTTCACTGTATTAGGTCAGTTACCATGTTAGCGAGAACTAATAAAAAGAAATCAACAGCAGACAGCAATCAAGGTTGGTGCGGGGCAAAGAGGGATTGGAATGTCATATGCATTATCACAGGCCACAGGGTCAAAAGGAATTTTAAAAAAGGATATGTTTATTTATTTTATGTATATGAGCACCCTATTTGCATGTATACTAACAGGCCAGAAGAAGGCATCAGATCACATTATAGATGGTTGTGAACCACCATGTGGTTGCTGGGAATTGAACTCAGGACCTCCAGAAGAACAGACAGTACTCTTAACCACTGAGCCATCTCTCCAGTCCCCTAAAAAGGAACGTTTATAATGTGGCAGGGTCACTGTGACACCAAGCCATCTTTTCCTGGTGTCTCGAATAATGAGATCTTTGAGTCGTTTTGCTTTGTTTGTTTTGTTTTTTAAAACAGGATCTTAATCAG
Source organism: Acomys minous (assembly GCF_964271855.1). NCBI lineage: Eukaryota > Metazoa > Chordata > Mammalia > Rodentia > Muridae > Acomys > Acomys minous. Next base: position 78,048,346 of record NC_140496.1, read on the forward strand.
CAACCCTGTCTGGCTTGGAACTCAATATGTAGCCCAGATTGGCCTTCTAACTTATAGAGATCTACCTGCCTCTGCCACCCAAGTTCTGCGATTGAAGGCGTATCACCTCACCTAGCCCATGAGATCTTCTTCATCTTAGCTCAACATTACAAGAACAACATGAGGCTTCTCTGATGATGATGATAAAGCTTATCAGCTCACAGAGACCAGCGCAAATGAGCTTCTCCCTGTGCCTTTTATAATCATGCTGGCTAAAAGGGTTTATGATGACATGGTTCCTTTGGCCTCCCTTGACATATTACATAGCGGTCACTTAACAAGGCAAAACTGGACATTTTTCTCTAGCAACTGCATTGTTTCCTGTTTTTCCTGCCTGCAACAGTGAGCAACTCCCAGGTGCACAGGGAGCCCAGGAGCCACAAGCTTCTCTTGGTGCTGTGATTTTAACAGAAAAGCAGTCGTGCTCACCTACCTTAAAAAGCTGACTGTTAAGAAGTGTTGACTATTTTACTATTTTTTTAATGTATTTTTTTATTTTATGTGGGTTTAGGTAGGTGACTGTTTGCCTATGTGCATACATGCATCACATGCCTGCTTGGTACATGCTTGATGCCCAAAAGACAGCATGAGATCTCTTTCAACTGGAGTTACAGTCAGTTGTTAGGTGCTATATGGGTGTTGGGGACCCAACATGGGTCCTCTGCAAGAACAACAAATGCTCTTTACTGTTGAGCTATTTCCCAGCCCCTGTTTTATGAGACAGGGTCTCTCTGTGTAGCCCTGGCTGTCCTGGACTCCCTTTGTAGACCAGGCTGGCCTCGAACTCACAACGATCAGCCTGCCTCCGCCTCCCAAGTGCTGGGACTAAAGGCGTGTGCCAGCACGCCCGGCTTTGTTTTTACCATTTTAAAGATGAGAATACATACTTGGGCCTGGCCTATGTTTATCTATGGGTACACAGACAGGTCTTGGAGCCTGTGGGAAGGGATGCCTATACGGAATGGACCGACATCTTGGCTAGAGGTAGCACTGGTAAAGTAGCCAGCGGACCATTCTTTCAAGATCCAGAAGATGTTGGCTGCAGCACTGGCAAGCTTCCTGCTGCTCTAGAGATGTAGAGCTGGCTGGAAATCTGAGCTCCGTGGTCTACAACTAAGGTCCTCACTACTCTCACTAATCAGTGGCGAAAAGACAACGCATGCCTGGGGAGTCATTGTTGACGTAATGAATAATTGTTTGTATCATACACTCAGCACACCTGAGGCACTGCAAATTCCTGTGTTTTATGTGCCACCTGGTTTTCCTTTAAATGGTGAAGTGATTACAGACCCATGGAAGTGGCAGGTACAGCTTGCAGCCTTCTGAGCTTTCTCCAAGTACCTTATTTTTTTCAAGATTGAAGCACTTTATAGACTCTTTGTTTTAATGCTTCTCGTGGGCAGTTGCCACCAGTCCTTGTAAGTCTGTCCAGATCTCTCTGTCCTTGAGGTGTCTTCTGTCGTCCCCATCTTAGTTCCTTTTCACCATTTTCAGCCCCTCTAGGGCTTGAAAGACATTTTCTTAGAGCCTCTGATGAAGTGACAGGGCCTGACATTGTTTCTCTGATGTCCTTTGAAGGTCTTGGTCATGAATGCACTTCCAGCATTATCCCAGGTGTACAGGTGCCGCTCCGGAGAAGCAGCTAGTGTGGAGAACCAACCGCTTCTGTCCCTAGAGAGAGGCCTCTATGTTTGGCCAGCTTGACTGTGTCCTACCAAGTGGGGACCTTCAGCTTCCCAGACCTTTTGAGGAAAGATGACAGAGCTCTGAGGGAACTCTTGCTAGCCAAAGTCTTTTACACAAATTCCAGGCATCCTGCAGTCTCTGGGCTGCTAACCAGGGGAAAGGTGGTGTGTGTGTGTGTGTGTGTGTGTGTGTGTGTGTGTGTGTGTGTGTGTGTGTATCCTTTCTCTTTCATACACACACACCTCTGGTGTGTACCTTTACAAACAAGGACATCTCCCCATACTAGGTTGCACTAGGCTGTCCTGTCTCTTTTGTCTCCTTCAGCCTGAAATAGTTCCTGCTCCTCCCCTTAACACACATGGCCTTGACCCATTAGAAGATTACAGTCCAGTTCTTTGGCAGGATGTCCTTCAATTTGGGGTCACCTGAGGCTGCTCTTGACCAGATTGAGGTCGTGAGTCCTTGGCAGCAGTGTCACATGCAGAGGCTAGGTTCCTCTTGCAGCCTATCAGTTTGCATTTGATTTCAGCTTGTCCTAGTTCTGAGGGTGTTCACATTGTCACTTGCTCAGCTTCTCCACCACAATTATTCTCTACCCCTTTATTATTAATGAAAACGTCAACAGGCATTTTGAGGATGTGAAAACATCTGGTTTGTTAGCAGACTTCCATGTGTTCATTGTCTCTATGCAGCCTTTAGCTCTTGTTAAGCAGCGGGTTATAATATGATTCTACTATTATTTAGTTTAACAAAGATAATCAACAGTGTGTCCAGTAGGGACCCCTCCTTCAAGCTGCTCTTTATGTCCTATTGGCTTGTGTCCATTTTCCTGGAGGACCTCACTCCCTCTGGCTATGCAAGAGACCCCAGGCTTACCCTGCAACATCCCTGCAGCCAGATATCTGCGCCCCCCCCCCGGGACTCTGGTTCATTTCAGTGGGAAGTAGCTTTCATAAACCAAGATCTGGACATCAGACTGTTCATTGCTACCAAGATGGCATGGATAGCAGGCCTTTCAAGTAGACAGAACCGGAGAGGACATTTGCATAATGCATGCTTATACCCGGGCTTCTCAGTCTCTCTATTCGCTAACTGCGATGCTAACCTCTAACTCAAGTCCATGCTAGCTTTCTGACTTTCCATATTCATAACTCTCTTCTCCAAGCAAGAAACTGGCACCCTCAGTCATTTACACAACTGAACAGGATTTACACTTGTAATAAGTGCTCCATCCCTGCCCCGGTCCCCTCTCTGTAGGAATACCTTTCTCCTGCCCCTGCTCCAACTGCCACATGAAGGTCCTCCTTACTCTACCCTGGCTCTGATGCTCCACGTGGATCAACCCTCTCTCTGCACAGACACTTTCCTCACCCCATGGTATCATGGGTCAGAGTCTGGAATGGGTGATCTCAGGTTCTTGGCCCTTTATTTAAGAATGAACTAAATAGACCAAACAGAGGATGGAGAGAGGTTAAGAGTGCTTACTGCTCTCACAGGGGTCCTAAGTTCAGTTTCCTGCACCCACAGGTGGCTAACAACCATCTGAAACTCCAGTTCCAGGGATCTGATGCCCTTTTCTGGTTTGCTAGCAAATAGTGGAAAGACACACATTTGACCAAAAAAAAAAAAAAAAAAAAAAAAAAAACCACTCATGCATATAAAATAAAAACAAGCAAATCTTTTTTAAAAATCCTTTGCAACTGTAAAGTAACAAAGAAATTTTATTCACCAGAAACAATAGAACATATTAAAAATACACTGTCAAGATTGACAGCAGGACAAATGAGTGAGGCTACCAAGGGTTTTAATTATTTCTAGGGGTCCAGGAGGAGGAAGAGCTTGCTTGCTAACAGGTGGACTGCAGAATTTTCTGTTTTGACTGACTAGGGTTGTGTAAATCTTTGCTTAACCTGCAGGCCCCTTTTGATTTTAATCATATGCATGCCCAGTTATACATGGGCATAAGATAGTAAATAGGACATTTTCCTTAATACCTCATTTGAAGATACGGTTTTGCCTTATTGTACATGTACCCTACCCAGTCTAGGCTACCCAATATAGGTTTATACCCTGTAATTCCAAGACTGTGTTCCAGGAGGTACTGGAATTCAAATACAGCATGTCAAATGATTGCTAAGAGGAGTAACATTTTCATTGTTTCAAACAGTTATGCATAAAATTTGACATAGGCCGGAGTCCCAAGTTGCTAAAAGTATTATTTGGAAATGGTTGTGTGAACTGCCCAAGCCAAGCGGAGCCCCAGGCTGCTAAGCTATTCCCTATGCTTGCCTCTGGTGCCTATTCCAGGTACCCTCTGTGTGGTGCCCTCCTTGCCCTCTCCAGTCTTTTACCGTGCTGCCCATCTCTCCGAGTCTGACCTAATGTCTTCAGAACTGCATTGTTTAAAAGAGTTTCCCTCCAACACACACCCCCATGTGGAACGTCTCAAAGACAAGGACTGTCTTTTGAGTTTTTCTAAATTCTGGAGACATGTTTAAAAAGAATGATCATCAGGATTTTATGACCAGCTAATAAGAGAGTGAGAAGTCAGACGGAATTTTATATACATCTTTTTCAAAGATACAGACTGGAGGTCTTTGAACAGGGGTTGAAAAGAGATTGTAAGAGAACTGTGAGGGGCTGGGGAGATGGCTCAGTGGTTAAGCGCACTGGCTGCTCTTCCAGAGGACCCAGGTTCAAATCCCAGCACCCACATGGCAGTTCACAAGTGTCTGTAATTCCAGTCCCAGGAGATCTGACACCCTCCCACAGACAAGCACGGAGGCAAAACACCAATATAAATAACATAAAAAATGAAAAAAAAAAAAAGGAAAACTATGAACCATTTAACCTATATTTTAACTGGAGAACTATGAACCACTTAACCTATATTTTAACTCTGTATCTGCTAACTAAAACTTGTTTTGACAAGAGGTGTCAACCCCAGACCATAGGAGCTGAAGCTCCCCATGTCATGGAGGTTCAGTGACTTAGTGTCTCCTCTCTTCAAGATGAATTACGCTGTGAGTGCAGGCCTGGTGGTGGGCATCTTCATTGGATTTCAAAAGAAAGCCTACACGTCTGCAGACAACCTTCCCGCTCTCGTTGCTCTGCTCCTGCTGTATGGGTAAGTCGTCTGGGCCAGGGGAGCAGGAGTTGTTTTCTCAGAGCAAACTTGGGGCTCCTTGTAGTGGGAGCACACGCGCAGGTGTGGCCTCCAGCTCCAGAAGCTAATGAGAAATCCACCTGGCTGACTCCAGCCAAGTACATCTTTCTGAGTCCTGGTCCACTTAGGGATGAAGAAACGAGTGCCGCATCCTCTGAATAGTCTCCGCTTCCAACTGTGGCCTTGGTCAAAGTCTGGGACTCAGTCGGTCCCCACTTCCTCCCCAGCTCTGATTTCTATGCCCTGTGCGGGCAAGCTGCCCAGTGTAGTGTTTCCCTCTGTGCTGGCCAACAGCTATCTGTGCACAATAGAGGAGTCCAAGCCATAACCCCACCCCCAGGTCAGGCTAGGCGATGACACAGAGACTGGGTCCACTCAAAATTATGGGGCACAATATGCAGCTTTGTATCCTAGGCCCACCACCTGCTATAGGCTTAACCGTGGACAAATAATTCATTTGTCTGGGTGCCAGACTCCTCACTTATAAAAAAAAAAAAAGGAAGGAATAGGGCCCGGCCCTTCCACATGTAGAGAGGGGAGTCTGACTAAAACAATGGTCTCTGTGCCAGAGACCTCATTCATCCCTGAACAATGGTCTCCGTTTATCTCTCTTGAAAATGGACTCGGAAGCCAGCTTGGCTGTGAACTCAGAAATGAGCTATGAAGATGAGCTCTTGGGATCTTCAGTTCTGCTTTCTCTGGAGTAGAGAGCATTACTGTGGGTGGCCTCTGAGCTTTATAGATCCTGAAAATTCACACATAGCTCCTGCCTCATTCGCTCCTCATGAAACTCGTGAGCTAGTCAGAGAAGGCGTCACTAACTCCCTTTGGAGATGAGGCACAGAAGAAAAAGAATGGAGTGTCTCCTTTCTCTCCCTGGGATGCTGTCCAGTCCAGCCATGTCCCCTCGTATCTAGAGGTGTGGTTGATGGGATGGAACCTGGAACTCTCTCCCCCTGATCTGTGTATTCTCACGCAGATGGGCGGTCACCCCCATGATGTACCCAGCATCCTTCCTGTTTGATGTCCCCAGCACAGCCTATGTGGCTTTGTCTTGTGCTAACCTGTTCATCGGCATCAACAGCAGCGCCATCACCTTTATCCTGGAATTATTTGAGAATAATCGGGTGAGAACTTTCTTGGCTTCTTGGTTTGATTAGCAGCATGTTAGAGTGAATATACCAGTCCTCAGAGCCATGGTGAACACAGCGTATGCAGATGCTCATGCACTGATGAGCAGGGCTGTCTCCCCGACCCTCACCTAGCACCACTCCCTACTCTCGGCACTTGATGGACGTGCTCTGAGTGCCATGGCGTCATAAGCCTCTTCTCTAGGCTATATATACTCATTCACTTATGATTCTAACTTTATAGATGAAAGGTAGAGAGTTTCCTCAGGGGAATTTAGGTTGTATACACACACACACACACACACACACACACACACACACACACACAGAGGGATGTATGCATGCACAATGACATAGTCAGGTGACTTCACAGAAGGACCATACACTAACTGATTGTGCCACTGGAGCTTCTGTTCATGTGACTTTAGAGTCTAAAAGAGACAAAAGGATGTAATAATGGAAAGGCCCCCCTACCCGCTTCGGTTCACCCAGCTCCCTTCTCCAGACTCCTCCTTATTCCAGCTCCATGCGCTCTCTGAAGACATATGCACACACATATTCTTTCTCTGTCTTTTTCTAATTTATTAATGACAACATACTAGCACGCACTGTCCTGCTCCCAAAGAAATCCCAAGGACAGGATTAGGAATTCCTGGTGCCGCATGACTCCATTTTACAAGCCCTACCCTGTCCAAAGGAGATGGCCAGACAGACACCTTTAAAAAGAGGGGAGTAGGTGGTGACAGGGCTGTCTTTGCTCTGCATTCCTTTTGCGTACTGTATCTGAGTCCTGCTACATGCTATGCTATGGCTCTGCTCCCAGCATCCCAGCTCCCTGAGGGTAGGGGGGGCGGCCTGTGTCTTCAATGCCTTCTTAGCCTTTTCTTTTCTACATACATCTGTACTGGGCCCTGGCCTTGCTCTGTTAAGGCATCAGAGTCTACCTGCTCATGTGGGGACAGATGGCCTTAGCCTTCAAACTAACAGCAGCCTTTGCTTATCTTTCTCAGACACTGCTCAGGTTCAATGCCATATTGAGGAAGTTGCTCATCGTCTTCCCCCACTTCTGCCTGGGCAGGGGGCTCATCGACCTGGCACTGAGCCAAGCTGTGACCGACGTCTATGCCCAGTTTGGTGGGTAGCATTCTAGGTCTGTGGATCACAGCTATGGATCCATTCAGGCTGGGGACGTTACAACAAGGGTTCTGATGTCAGACCTGCAACCTAGAGACTGGAAGGGCACTTAGAAGATGCTCAGGGATTATGCTAGACCAGCCTCCTGGAAGGGATTGGGGTACCTCTGTTCTATAGCTGGGGAGCCATAGGTGAGACTGAGGGTAGGATTTTACCCTCCTACACTCCGACCTGGGGGACCAAGAGGAACTTGATTTGAGGGGTCTCAAATAGCCTCTCACATAAGACCTGGGCATCTGTGTCATAGTTGGGTTTTCATGGGTGAGTCTGGCAGCCTGATGCACACTTTATTCCTGCTAATGGCCTATTGCTTCCATCCCCAGGTGAGCAGTACTCTCCAAACCCATTCCAGTGGGACCTGATTGGGAAGAACCTGGTTGCCATGGCAATAGAAGGGGTGGTATACTTCCTTCTGACCCTCCTCATCCAACACCACTTTTTCCTCACTCGGTGGTATGTCTTCCTGCACCCTGAGGTGCCATAGGGTAGTGCAGTGTTTCCAAGCCTGGGCTTCACGTCAGCATGGTTCTTGCAAACTGCACTGTGACTTTTGTTTTCCTCACTCTCGAGGCCCAGCTTGCTCTGTGTATAACGGGGAGAGATGGGTTAAAAGAGACCCTGTTGGAATTAGAGACAGATCTTAGTAAGCTTTTCTAAGTACAATGGTTTCATTTCAATTACTAATATCTAACTTCCTTGTGTAATTGCTACATACTTTTCTTAAGTTGGATGGTAACACTGCAGATAAGGATGATTATGGAGGATCCAAGATACAAGGAAGCAGGGTTTTGGTCCACGGGGAGTGAGACAAGACAAACTCCTTGCTAGCCAGACACTGAGTGAGGGCAGGGCAGGGAAGGAGACCAAGGAGTAACACTGGGACCCTGTGCCAGGTGAGGGCAGCCAGGGCCTCATGGAAAGGTGAAAAAGCAATCCAACCTCCCATCCCTGTGTCTAGACATTGCCAACCCTAGCATTGCCACAACATCTCCAAGGGCAGGTCAGCCAGTTTTGGGTTTTTGTTTGTTTGTTTGTTTGTTTGTTTTTTGTTTTTTTGAGACAGGGTTTCTCTGTGTAGCCTTGGCTGTCCTGAACTCCCTTTGTAGACCAGGCTGGCCTCAACTCACACTGATCCGCCAGCCTCTTCCTCCCGAGTGCTGAGATTACAGGCGTGCACCACCACATCCGGCCCAGGTCAGCCAGTTTATGTTCCTGTCCAGCCATATTTCCCAGGCTCTCCCCTGCCCTGCCTGCCTCATGCTGACCTGAGCTTGGTTTCTGGAGTGCAACCCCTTCAGAGGGCCACACCCAGGGGGCCCTTTGTCTTGACCACTCAGGCCCTCCCTAAGAGACTACTATGATAACGTTTTGTTTCTTAACCTTTCTTTCTCTCAGAATGAGTCTGATCACATGTAAAAAGAGGGTTCTGGGGCTTGGTACATTATTTTTTTTTAAAGATTGATTTATTTGTTTATTTAATGTATACAGTACTCTGTCTTCATGTACACCTGCATGCCAGAGGACGGCATCAGATCCCAGTATAGATGGTTGTGGGTGCCAGGAATTGAACTCAGGATCTCTGGAAGAGCAGACAGTCCTCTTAACTGCTGAGCCATCTCTCCAGCCCAGGCTTGGTGCATTATAATTACCTACTTCCTAGTCACAGGGTTAGGAGAAGGACTGAGGAAGAAAATACATCAACACACATGGAATAAGACAGCCAGCAATGCTTTTAGTTATGGGCCAGACTGTGGGAGCCCATCTGTGGGCTCTCAGCCCTTTGCGGTGTAGGCCATAGGGTTTAGAAGAGAAGAGAGGGAAAGAGTTGATTACCAAAACAAAGTCATTAGCTTTACACTCTGATACCTATATAACTGATTGAGTCCAAAGAGCATCAGAGAAGCCTGCCTTCCAGACACTCGACAACAACACCCATGCTGATAATTAACAAGCAAAGAGAGGAGACGGGAGGAAGAAAGGATGCGCTTGGTAGAGGACAGGGCCTGTACAAGAGTACAGCAACACCAGAGAGTAAGGCTGGTACATGGGATGAAAGGACTTCTCGGGAGCTGTGGAACAGGAAGATGAAGGGGAAGTAGGGTAGAGCAGCCAAGGTCGGGTCATGAAGTCCTCCTCATCTTGATGACTTGGGACTCAAGCCTAAGAGCATCATGAAATCCCTGGGGTATCTTAACCAGGTGGAGGGGGCTGGCGGGGAGGGTGACATCATGTTGCCACTCTGAGAGGTGAGCCAGGAGTCTATGTTGAGACTCAGAGAGACAATAGTGACTAGATAGAGACGGAGGAACTGGCAGATGATAGAGAAAATCAGTAGAAAGGCTTTTAGATAAGACTTAGTGGCAGACCTGATGTGGTCCATAAGGGAGGAAGGAAAGAGTGGGGTCCTAGGTTGGGCATGTCTAACTTACAGTCTTCAGGCTTCCCACATCCAAGGATAGCTCTGAAAACAGCACACCCCACTGGGGGATGGCAATGTCATATATCAGTGTCAAAAGGTTGGACAATGGACCCAAAGTGTCAGAACGATTTTCAGAGAAGGGTCTTTAAGGATGGGAAAGGTTCTCTCTTGGCAAGGCAGGAGCAGGAGAACATGCTGAGGCTAGTAGGTAGAAGTGGCCTGTATGAGGTAGAGACCAGGGATGGGAGCCAGTGAGTGGTGGAGGAGTGAGTACAATTTAAAAAAAAAAAAGTACAGATGGCTAAGGCCTGTGGGACCTGTCTGCCGGACACAGAAGTTCAGAGAAGTTAGACTTGGATCCCGCAGCTTGGATCAAGAAAGATTTTGGGAGCAAGTATTAATAAGATGACAAAGCTGTCTTGACATTGAGTTGGTATGGAAGGCTGGAGGAAGAAGGGAGGTTGGTCGATAATAATTCACTTACATTTCACTTGCCATATTAGAAAGCTTTTAGTAATACAACACTGGCTCCCAGGTCCCGAGGGTGCCTGCATCTTTCCTCTGCACCAGGCGTCACTCAGGATTCATCTCCACACAACTCTGAGACAGCCTTCTTCTTTCCTCTTTACATGGTTGAAGGAGGCAAGGCTCAGAGGGGTCCGGTGGCAAGCATAAGGCCATGCGGGAAGAGGCAGGATTGCAACGTGGGGCTGATTTGAACCGAAGCACTTTGACCTTTCTGACCGTCCTGTCAGCAGCCATGTTTAGAGTGGACTTAGAGGAAAGATGTCCCGGGGAGTAAAAGTGAGGGAATGGGAAAGACAGTTGGGTGAGAAGGTCAGTGTGAAGGTTACCACGTGCCCAGCGCAGTCCTGTCCACTTTCCTTTCCCTAGGGTTGCTGAGCCAGCTAGAGAGCCCATTTTTGATGAAGATGATGATGTGGCTGAAGAAAGACAAAGAATTACTAGCGGAGGAAATAAAACTGACATCTTAAGGCTGAATGAACTCACCAAGGTGAGGAGCAGGTGTGGGCAGTTCTATCTTGGAGTTGCAAGCTGAGGCCACAGATGGTACAGGACCATCACGTTGTCCTGTACAACAGCAGGCCATCTCTGGATTGTCACCTGCCTTCCGGGAGCACCTATATCCCATGATGCTGTTCATCTTGGGTACCACAGGGCCTCCAGAAGAGCTTCTCCAACTGGGCATTAGACTCTGCTCTCTGTCCTGTGTATGTGGTGTGTGGTTTGCCCTCTCCGCCACCTGTGTCACGGCTCCTCTCCCAATGCCATGCTAATGTGTAACCTCCACTCTTTCCTGCCTTTTGCTCTTACCCCCCTGCCCTGCTCTACCCTGTCTTGGTTTTCAGCTCAGTTTCTTTGGATCTTACAGGTTTACTCCGGCTCATCCAGTCCAGCAGTAGACCGGTTATGTGTTGGAGTCCGCCCTGGAGAGGTGGGTACCATACAGACTAACATGAAATAGCTCTTGAGAAAACCCAGCCCTTCACCACGCTTCTTCTCCCTCTAAACCAAGCTGGACAGTAGAAATCTAATGAGAGCCAAATCATTAAATTTGCTATTTTTATTTTATCTGATATATCTAAAACCTCATTTCAATGTGTAATTAGCATAAAGCATTACTGAGGTGGTTTTTTTTTTTTTTCAATTTTTCTTTGTTGCTCTTTTTCTAAGTCTTCAAAGCCAGTGAGTGTATTATGCACTTAGTGCCCATGTTGGTTACGATTAGGTGTGTTTTGTGTTGGTAGCCACACGTGGCCAATAATCTCAGTAATGGTAGCCAGGTATAAAACGACTCTCCCAGCTCTCACACTAGCCGGGAGTCTGTCAATGAAGATGTCCTTGGTCACTAGAGCAACACCTGTTCTCTGTTTTCTCCTAGTGCTTTGGCCTCCTGGGAGTGAATGGTGCAGGCAAAACAACCACATTCAAGATGCTCACTGGGGATACCACAGTGACATCAGGTGATGCCACCATAGCAGGCAAGAGGTGAGCTTTCTGCCCTTTCTATAGCAGAGTGTCACCCATAGGCCATGTCCTTTTTCTAACATATGGAAAATCATTCTCAGTCCTATGCCAGAGCAACTCTGAGACCCAGAAAGAGCTATGCAGAGAAGGGGGCCTCCTATGTAATGTGATTCAAAAACACATAGGCATAGATACACAGGAAAACCAAACTAAAATGTAATGATTTAAAGAGTGCTCTTAACACAGCTTGCTAGAACGTTCTGGAAAACACTAAGTCAGTGGTTCCTCATCTCTTTAGGCTACAGACTCCTTCAAGCAGTGGACAAGCCCTGTGCTTTCTTCCTCAGTAAGAATATTCCATAGCCTTCCATTAACTCTCTCTTGATAGCTTCCAAAGCTTTGATGAACTTACTGAGCCTTGGGATACATCGGTATTCCCACGGCAGCGTCTGGATCCCAGGCTAAGAACTCCTAGGTTGATATAGCCTTTCTCTGGGTTGAGTTTCTGAATGGAGGTTCTCGTCAGACCAGGGCAAGCTGAGAAAGAGAAAGCTGGCTCCTGGAGAGCGACTATTAGCCTCTGTAATAATGTGAGTTTCAACAGACTTGTCCTTCATGGGGCAGGCCAGGGGAGTGGATGAATGGCCTCTTGCTGGCTGCTCCTGAGCAGCAACGCTCACACAAGGTGAGTGTGCTCACAGCACTCTGTTCCGGTTTGTACGTGGAGACAGACACTGCTGATGGCTCCCCAGCATCTGCTTGACCAAGACCTCCTTCCGTTACCCAAAAGCCCGGCTCAACACAGCCCAACAGGCAGGGAGATATGACAAAGATAGAGCCAGGTCATGGCTGAGTAGGCCTCATCTGTCACCCAGCTTGTCTGCCACCAAGCAAGTGGTGGTAACAGTAACAACAGCAGGAGTTATGGAGAGACAGAGCTGCCTACAATCCTAAGGTAAAGCTGAGCTGCAGGTCAGAGAGGAAGCAAAGATTTAAAGACTGGGGCTCTTGGGTAAGATAACTCCTGTGAGTTCAGCAAGGTTCCTTCCTTGTTTCTTTTGGTGGTTTTGTCTGACTTACCTATACCTCGAATGCCTTTTGTCACAGTGAGGAACTGCAGTGGACTCTCTATCCCATCCTATTATAGCACCATTTATTAATAAGTCCTAAGCTATAAAGGGTTACATGGAAGTGATCGGACAAAATGATCTATGTACAGTTTTATTGCTGTTCAAGTCAATACATTTTTCTAGTGGGATATTGGTGATGATTCATCAGGTGGGGAAGACAGAAACCTATCCTGCCTCTTGCCAGCCTCCTGTTCTGGGTAGTTATCTGGGTAGTGGCCCCTTTGTGTGACAATAAATACAGAGGAAGAAGCTTACTTCCACTTGGAAGGCGTCACCTTTTCCAAGCTACTCCCCAAGTGTCTGGAAGGGATTACAATCAATCCATTGACAATTCATTGATCATTTCTTAAACCTTTGCCTCCAAGCCCTCAAGCCAGGCAGCCCAACCTACTCACTCAGGTGGCAGGTGTTAAGTTCCTCTCAGCCATGGAAGCCTGGAAGGATCCGACTAATTTTAAAGCTCAGCACTCCTGAAGTTTTGTTGGGTTTTTTGTTTGTTTGGTTGGTTGGTTGGTTTGTTGGTTTTTCGAGACAGGGTTTCTCTGTGTAGCCTTGGCTGTCCTAGACTCACTCTGTAGACCAGGCTGGCCTCGAACTCACAGAGATCCACTTACCTCTGCCTCCTGAGTGCTGAGATTAAAGGCATGCGCCACCACGCCTGGCAAGTTTTGTGTTTTTAACTAAGGGACCTCCACTTTGATTTCCAAACCCTGTGTGTACGTTTCTAAAATGGAGAAGGTCTTGCCCTGTGGCCGAAGCCTCTGCAGCCCCTGCCATTTGGTCACCCCTGCTATGAAGGAAACTCATTAATCATTCTTTCTTCTTGCAGCATCTTAACTAATATTTCTGACGTCCATCAAAACATGGGCTACTGTCCTCAATTTGATGCAATTGATGACCTACTCACAGGCCGAGAACATCTTTACCTCTATGCAAGGCTGCGGGGTGTGCCATCAGGGGAAATTGAGAAGGTGAAAGACAGTTTGTTATGGCCATGTGGGAGAATGGTAAACTATATGCCTACTTTATGAAGTAAAAAGGCAAGAAAGAGGAACTACATATGTTTTCAATATCAAAGACTGGAAATGCTCCTGATCGCAGGATGCTAAAGAGACAAAATGAGGGCTAGAGGGATGACCGTGTGGGCGAAGCACTTGGGCAAATGTGGGGACCTGAGTCTGAACCCCCAGATCTAAATGAAGTTGGGTGTGGTGGAGCATGTCTGCAAACCCAGTGCTTCTAACGGCAAGATGGGAGGGGAGGGGAACACAGGAGAATCGTCAAGGCTCACCGGCCCCCTAGGCTGTCACACACAGCAGAGAACAGTTAAGAGACCCTGACTCAAACAGGTTGCCGGCTCTCCTCCCCATGTGTGCTGAAGCAGGTGTGCACCTGTGGTGGTGCATGACCACCCCCACCACCCTCACACACACACACACATTGGAGGTGGGGGAGGGGGCTTGAAACTATTCCCGGAGAAGCAGTTTAAAATGGAGACTGCATCCCAGTGGAAGGATGGGCAACGGGTTAAAATAGTCAGTGAGTTAGAGAGCAGCAAGTTCCGAGAGAAAAATTAAGCAGGTTACAGTTGTTGGGATGGGGTTTGTACTTGTCAACAGTAAAGACTCATAAAGTGACGTCTAGGTATGGGGCTAGAGAAGGGAAGTGAGTCACAGAGCTACCTACAGGCCGTGCTTGCCTCAAAACACTTTCCCTAGTGTATTCCTGGTTATGGATGCACACACGCACATGCACACACGCCCACACAAATTCCCAGTTTCCTCTTGGGGTCCCTCAACACACTGTTACAGTCCACCATTCTTTTTTATTGTTATTTATTTTATTTATTTATTTATTGCTTTTTTGAGACAGGGTTTCTCTGTGTAGCCTTGACTATCCTGGACTCATTTTGTAGACCAGGCTGGCCTCAAACTCACAGCGATCCGCCTGCCTCTGCCTCCCGAGTGCTGGGATTAAAGGTGTGTGCCACCACTGCCCAGCTAACCATTCTTTTTTAATAAAAAACAAACAAACAAACAAATAATTGTTACCTCTGACCTGGAAGTACAACAAAAACTCTGCGTCCCACTGCTCTTCCCATTGACTACAGTGCCTGGCTCATACTAGATGCTCTGTCAATGTTCATTAGATGAACAAGTTTATAGATGTGATCCTGATGGGTTAGGGTAGAGCAAATGGCTTTGGGGGGTACACTGTCTTCTCAAAGAGACCTTGGAACTCTTGGTGAGAAATGTAGTCTTGGGAAGGCTGAAGGCTGTTGAACTAAGGAGTGAAACCAAAGGTCAAGAGTAGAAAAGTGACCTTCTCACTTTGGCCAGCAGGTGGCCCTGCTGCAACAGATCTGGGCCTGGCAGGATGACATCTGAGAACACAGCCTTGAACCGTGCTTGTGCCAGGGGCCTTCCTTCCATGTTCCTCACCCAGCTGAAATTTCTTCTCTTTCCTAGGTTGCCAACTGGGGCATCCAGAGCCTGGGCTTGTCTCTCTATGCTGACTGCCTGGCAGGCACCTACAGCGGAGGCAATAAACGGAAACTCTCCACAGCCATAGCACTCATTGGCTGCCCGCCCCTGCTGCTGCTGGTGAGGGCATTGGACACTGCAGAGTTGAAGTGTCGCTCCCTGTCCTGGGTTGGGAAAGTTAGTTCGGGCCTTGCAGCTTTAGAAAAGACAACAGTTTGCTTTTGTCTGGATTCCTCACACACTCCCCCTTCAGGCACGTTAGCCCAGTGTTCGGTTACAGCACAGTCTCAGGCCTTCAGCTCCTGAGAAGCATCTTGAGGGGCCAGAAGCTCAGAATGGGAAAGCTCCATCAGCTCTGGGTACCATTGCCATCTGGTTAAACATTAGGATGAGCAGGTCTGTGTGGACCAGATCATTGACTTGAACCAGAAGCTCCAGGAACTGTCACATAAATTGGACCAGACCAGCAAGACCAGCATCCCTGAGTTGTAAGAGGACACAGGACATAGAGGGAACTGGAAAAGTTACTTGAACTATCTCTCTCCCTTCCCTGACCACTAAGGCTAAGTCTACTTTATTATTGTTATTGTTATTATGTTATCTTTTTATGACCATTGTTTTAACCTTAATTCACTCACAGCTGACATGGATCCGTAGGTGTACACTGTGTTCTATACGCTGATTCCCCTCCTGCCTTTGTGTGCTACAGCGCATGGCTCTGTCTTGCTTGCTGGGAAGGGGTTGTGCACATGACTGTTAGCCCAGGAAGGCTGTAGTGATGGAGAAAGACCATCTCCAAGTCTATAGCCCCTTGTTTTCTCTCCTACTCCACAGGATGAACCCACCACAGGGATGGATCCCCAGGCACGCCGCATGCTGTGGAATACCATCGTGAGCATCATCAGAGAAGGGAGAGCAGTGGTTCTCACCTCCCACAGGCAAGAGATCCCCAGGGAGGTGGAGGCGGGGTGGCGTAGGAACTTCCCCCTACTTCCTGTCTCACTTCCGCTCTCCTGCTCGATAGCATGGAAGAATGCGAAGCGCTGTGTACACGGCTGGCCATCATGGTGAAGGGCACCTTTCAGTGTCTGGGCACCATTCAACACCTCAAGTACAAGTAAGCAGATGGAGGGTCACGCCTTTCACTACAGTCTATGGGTTCAACCAGGTATTGAGGTCATCATGGATGCTGGGGATACTTGCTTCTTCTTTCCACAGGCATTGGCTACCAATGGTTGGTCCAGACCCTCTAGACACAGATGGAGAAAGTGGTTGAGATGCTCTATATTGGGCTAATTGCTTGTGGTTAGAAGAGAGTTCTGGGTAGGAGAGCTCTGACAGGGACATTTACAGAGCCTGGCTGAGATAGAGGAGGGCCACCATCACTGATCTTGTATCAACTCACATTTCCCTACAGATTCTGGAACCATAGCCTGTTTTATGAGATTCCACAACCAATATAGGAATGAAAAAGAGACCAAACAGCTTAAGAAGCAATTTTGTATCTGATTGAGTTTGAAAAAAAAAAATGACCATATGTTATGTGACAAACTAGTTATACCAGTAATCTTGAGCAAGATTATCTTGTATCCATAAACTTACAAATGGTTACATTTATAGTTTATTATTTATAGGTCATGCTATAAAACAAACAATTTGTTAAAATGAGATTGTTAACAGCATCATCTTTCCTTGCATTCTAATATCCCCGGGAAAGAGTGGCTTTATATTTGTCACTCAAATATTTAACATACTTCTCAAGAACCCAGAATATAAGCTATCAAAGTAGCTGGTAAAAAGGACAAAGAACGGAGCTTATCTGTGCTGAGATCCAAATCTTGGGGAGTCCATGAAGTATGGTGCATGGAAAACACTATCCTTCACATGCGCCAGGGAGGAAAAGTCTAATAATATGTAAGATGCATTTGGCAAATGACCCTGATTTCTTCAGTGACTATCATGTGGACACTGCATAGATATCCATGATATCCATCAGCGTGTGAGGTCACCAGACCTGTGTCAGCAAGTCCCTATGCCCAATTACTAGAGGACACCGTCCCACTTTCCCTCTCATTCCACAGCATTCCCATGATAGCAGAGGTAAGGAGAGAGTGTTCCCATGTGGAGCAATGGCTGGTTTCCTGGAACTGAAAAGCCAATGCCATCTTACTGTAGAGACAGCCCTAGTTCGTAGAGGAAGTTTTGCAGCAAACTTTAACTGGCACGACGTTCCAGGCATAGGCTATCACAGCCGCCAGCCAATGATGCATACTTTTTCTGGCAGACCAGCCTTGATCCCCATAGGGTGACCAGCAAACCCAATAAGAAGGGAGAAACGTCATTGTTAGTCTGCTTTACTGATGAGGTAAGAGCCCCTCGTGATCAGATCATCCCTGAGGCCCTACCTCTGATCAGTGCTACAGTGAGGACCAAGCCTTTAGTACATGAGTCTATGGGAGATATATGAGATCCAAACCACAATAGAGCTCCACATCCTTCAGGAACTTTCCCTCCCAGAAGTAGTGCCTTCCCAAGCCTTTGTTCCTCCCTGGAAAGTGTTATAAAAGTCATCCACTCATCCTCCACATCTGAGCGCTTCAGCCATAGATCTTTCAGAGTGGGCCTGGGATCGCTACCAGTGGCTACAACCACCTTAGATTTCAGCAAGTATGTCCATCTGACTTTGCCACACAGACATTTAGACCTCCAGAAACTGATGCCAAACACTTTATCACTCCTAGTTCAGGCATGCATGGAAAGAAGTCAATGCCGCGAGGCTTTAATCCCTGTTATGCCTAATGGGTGTACTCTTTGTCTGGGGATTGCCTTTGCTCTAACAGTGCTGTACACACTGTGTGCTTGCTAGGTTCGGAGATGGCTACATTGTCACCATGAAAATCAAATCCCCAAAGGATGACTTGCTTCCCGACTTGAATCCCGTGGAGCAGTTCTTCCAAGGCAACTTCCCTGGGAGCGTGCAGAGGGAGAGACACCACAGCATGTTGCAGTTCCAAGTCTCCTCCTCCTCCCTGGCCAGGATCTTCCAGCTGCTCATTTCCCACAAGGACAGCCTGCTCATCGAGGAGTACTCAGTCACCCAGACGACGCTGGACCAGGCAAGTCCACCCGGGCCACCAGCATGACATCAGTAGTGATATTGTGGAAGGCAGACAGGATGCCCTCAGTTTCAACACTGTGCGTCTCTGTCCCTCAGAATAAAACCTGACATTTCAGAAATGTTTTCCTAACAATATTTCAGACATCCACAAAATGTACTGACTATTTTCACTTCTTTTCTTTTTCTACATGTTATTTCATGCTTGCTGGTTCGTGGCGGTGGTTATTTTCTTTTTCTTTCCAAATCATTCCTTTCATGTATAATTTACAAAGAACAAAATAGATGTATTTAATTGTACAACTCAGTGAGTTTTGATAAACATTTACTCTTTATGTAGGTATTTATTGGTGAATGTGATGTTTGTATGTGTGTGTGTGTGTGTGTGTGTGTGTATGGTGTATGTGTGTGTGTGCATAGGTGTGCATGTGCGCATATGCATGTAGAGGCCTGAGGTTGATATTAGAATCTTCCTCCATTGCTCTTCCCTCCTATTCTTTGAGGCAGAGTCTCTCATTCAAACTCAGAACTTTCCAATAACATGACAACTCTTGCAAGGCAGCTTGCTCTGGGGATTGCCTGTCTCTACCTTCCAAGGCGGGCATTAGAGCTTGCCATACTTACCAGGCACTTAAGTGGGTCCTGAGGGTGTGTCCTCTGGTCTTCACACCAGCATGACGAGCTGTTTAGCTCTTTTAACGGCTGAGCTGTCTCCATAGCCCATCTTTACTCTTTTCATTTGTGTCACTGAAACACTGTTTACCAAATACTATATTACCACTCTTTTTTCCCCCAGACAGGCCCTGGAAATTACCATTTCACTTTATTTTTGAGAGGTTTGTAACCCATTGCTATATGCAAGCTGCTTCGGCTTCCCTGGTGCTGGGATAAAAGGCTTATATAACACCAGCCATAGATGATTGATAGATGGATTGAAATACACACACATATATATTCCTAAATATATAAATGCAACCTGATCAGTCCTTGTAATGTCACTTATACCTGCGTGTCTTTGCTCAGCTGGAGTGCTCTCCCTCTTTAAGAATTCCTTAGATGCCCACAGTTCTTCGTGTAGGGTTGAGGCCTGTGGAGCTCCCCCACCATCCATATGAGCACGTCTATTGGTGTTTTCCTTGCTCAGCACTCTATTCTCTATGAAAGTGACTATCTGAGGTGCCTCCTGTACGTGGAATCAGATAGTACTTGTCATTCTTTGATTGTCATAACATCCCCAAGGGTCCGTGCCCACACTCTATCATGTGTCAGAGTTGCCTTCGTTTTAAAGACTGATTAATATTCACTTATATCTATATTTTACTTATCTACTCAGTCATCATGAACATTTGAGTTTTTCCTTGGTTGTTAGGGATTTGGTTCCTTTTTAATTTCGAGTTTTCATTTTTTAACAGCCATCCTTAAAGTCCCTTTGGGAAAGCAGTGGGAGCTGGCAAGTGTTTGCCTCTAGAGAAGCTCTCTGCTTTCTTGCCACCCTTAAGCAGGTGACAGTCACACTGGACTCCTTCTGCAGGAGTTGTGGCCACATTGCATATGGAACCCAGAACACAGCAGGGGACAGTTTCCTTTGCTCAGCTTCTGTTTTCAGAGAGCCAGGACTCTGCCAGCTGCCTTAGTTTATCCCAATTTCTCATGTCCAAGGCCCCTTGAGCCCTCCAGCAAGAACTCCCTCAGCTCAGGAGTCTAAGAAGCAAGCCTTGTCTGGAGCACTGCTGTGCAGTCTTGTGACAAGCCACAGATGAAAGCAAGCCCCACTAGCCTGGCTGTCTATCAGCTGTGGGAAACAGAGCAAAGCATATAGGAGTTGTAGGCACCCGCCTTTCTGGACACACCTACATACTCTTCTCTCACCTGCAGGTATTTGTGAACTTCGCTAAACAGCAGACCGACACCTATGACCTCCCTCTGCACCCTCGAGCTGCTGGAGCCAGTCGGCAAGCCAAGGTATTTCCACTGCCCGGTCCTAATTTCTGTTTAAAAGGGGCCTCAGTTCAGGGGCTTCGGCGACCCACTGGGCCTGAGGGCCTCCCAGGCTTGGATGAGGGTCTGCCTGCCATTAGCTATCACCCACCTGCAATCCTTTTTGCTTCGCCTCAGCTGTTCTCTATCAAGAGCCGTTCTCAATTAAACGTTTCACCCAGTAGCTGAGTGGCTCCCT
This sequence comes from Acomys minous, assembly GCF_964271855.1. Taxonomy (NCBI): domain Eukaryota; kingdom Metazoa; phylum Chordata; class Mammalia; order Rodentia; family Muridae; genus Acomys; species Acomys minous. The sequence continues at coordinate 78,068,873 of NC_140496.1, forward strand.
GCTGCCATCTGAAAAACATCTGGATGGTGTGGGCGAATGACATTTTAAAAGCGTTTATTTATGTGTGTGTGCCTGAGTGTGTGTGTCCAACTCAGGCTGTCAGGCTTGAGGCACACGCCTTTAGGCAGTGATGCCACCACCTCTCAGATCCAAGGATTATTTTGAAAGGAAATGTCCCACACATCTTTGCTAGCAGCATAAAAAAACCAAAAATCTCCAACCTTCCACTTTTAGGAATAATCGGGGGAAAGAAAGACTAGTGAAACATCTTGGCTGTTGGGATATTGACAACACTTCGTGGTCACACCTTTGAGTTAAAAGGTTCAGACTGACTGACACTCCGCTTCAATAGCAGACATGTCTGGTTAGAGCCGATGCTTGGACCAGTTTTAAGAGGGAGATTCTTTGTTCTTCATGGAAGTATCAAGATGGTAAAGAAAAAAGTGATAGGAAGCCATAGAAGGACCAGGCGTGGTGGTGCATGCCTTTAATCCCAGCACTCTGGGAGGCAGAGGCAAGCGGATCTCTGTGAATTCAAGGCCAGCCTGGTCTACAAAGTGAGTCCAGGACAGCCAAGGCTACACAGAGAAACCCTGTCTCAAATAATAATAATAATAATAACAACAACAACAACAACAATAACAATAACAATTTCCCTTAAAGTTCCTTGAAAACAAGTAATGGGTAAACTATCTCAAGGGAAGCTAGGAATATTCCCAGCCCGCTCTGAGGAAAAAGCAAAGCCAGGCTTTGGGGAAGAAGTTCAGCAGGCTGATGTCTTCAGAGCTCTTGGTTTTAAACAGAGACTAAACAGACATTTTGTTATCTGGAAATCTGCTTATAAGGACTGTGTTCAAGCTCTCCAAAGGACCCAGTCTTAGGAAACATCTCTTGGGGTTTGGCTTTCTACATCTCACAATCTGTTTTCTGGGAACAGTTGAGCAGCAAGGTAAGTCTTGGGTAGGAGAGTTAGTGATTGCAGATTGGTTTGCCTGGAAATCTACTAAACAAGTAGATTTTACACCGACCGCATTTGCTTTGGACAATCAGGAACAACTGGGAACACTGCTGCTTATTTTCATCCCCCACATCGGGTTTATCCTTCAGTCACATTCCTATGTGTTTAAAGAACCTGCAGTCTTGACTGAGATGCCTGCACCAGCTTAGAGCCTGCTCTCAGCCTTGCCTGCCATTGTTGGCTTCTGCCTTGCAGCTGTGGCACACACCTTTGTCCCAGCACTCAGGAGGCAGAGGCAGGCAGGTTTCTGTGAGTTCTGTGAGTTCAAGGCCAGCCTTGTCTACAAAGCAAGTTCCGGGATATCCAGGGCTACACAGAGAAACCCTGTCTCTGTGGGGAATCCAGAAGAGGTTTGTTGGCTCTGTTTTTTTTAACACTTAGACTTTATTATACAATCCAACAATCCTATATGAGAAGGAAAAAGGGTTAAAGGGAAACAAGAGTGAACCTTCCAGTATCTGTTCCGTGGGACGGATTCCCAGGGGTCTCTGGCCTGCACTCTGGTCTGGCCTGTAAGCTGGTCTCTCCTCAAATGCACATGCATTCCTGTTCCAGAAGATGTAGCCTTCTCCTCTCGCCTCTGCCTTTGTCTCTCTCTGGCGTGCAAAGGCGGATCTGGGTCAGGATCCCTGCCCCCATGGATGTTCGATTAGAAACACAATAGCCCGGCTGGAGTCCCCTGGTCCACTTCCTGAATTTCAGACCCAGCATGGCTCCATTCAGTCTATCCATGGTGTTTCCCAGGGGCAAAGCCCGCCAAGATTGCTTTCTCTTGGGCAAAGCTTAATTGTACAAGCCACATTTTGTACCTCCAACCACCTCATCCCACAGCTGGAATTGGATCAGGAAGATAATCTATAATTTATGATTAGAGATTATGTTTCTAGATAGAAAGGTTGAGTTAAAAAAAAAAAAGTCCATTTCTCCAGGACCCTGAACTCAGTGCACAAGTTTGATTTGGATTCTTTGTCATGAACGCATTTGAATCTCTCTTCATGCTAAATATATCCCTGGTCAAGTGACCCTTCTTCCCAGGAGTCACCTCTGAATGAACTGGACAAAGAGAAGTCTAGACTCAGGGCTGAACTCAAATTATAATCTTTTAGCTTTCAAGCAGGCAAGGTGATGGTAACTCTCTTGGAATAAAACAAACAAACAAACAAACAAAAAACACCTAGGGTTAGAGAGTTAGCTCATGTCTAATACTACAAGGGGCCTAGGTTTGGACCCCAACATGGGAATGGAGAGCATAAGTTTCCAAAACATCCACTGGAAGGAGCACCGAGGCATAGCTTTCTTCTAAAACGTAAATAAAAACACAAGGATGTAAGTCTCTGCAACAAATGGGTGGGTCATAGAGTGCATCTGGTCTGCACACTTCACAGATAAGAAGTCAAGCAGCCGGTAACCTTGGTGGTCTGACCGGATCCCAGTCCCTTCAGTTGAGTTCCCTCCAGAGGCTGCCAGTGGTTACACTTTTAACCCTAAGACCCAGGACGAGAAGCATCCGACACATCTTCCGCAGGTCTGATTTCCTTCCGTGTTGCTTGTTCCATTATAGCTTGAAGGGAAATCTGGGCGGCTGGAGACACAGGAGCCTTTGCCCACAGGAGCAACTGAACAACTGGCGAACGTAAACAACTCCACTGCAGCCGAAGATAAACACACCAGGCGCCCACAGTGAACAGGAGGAGGCTCTTTCAGAAACAAACAAAAACAAAAACAAAAAACCAAATCTTACCGTCTCACCGGAATTCCTGATGGCAAAACTGACCTATTGGAACACGGCCACCTTTTCACCCAGACCCCTGACTAGCGGCTTTGACATTGGTGTCACTTTCATTCTGAGTGGATCTGCTTTTGTGGAGTGGGAGGGTATGGATGTGTGGGTGTTATTTGGGAGGAGGAATAAATAAAATGCAGTCTCCTCTTAAGCTGCTCTGATTACTAAGCTCCCCAGCATCTGGAAGTTTCAGGCTTTCTCAGAGGGTAAGTGCATTCTAAGTTGCTGTGAGCTTACGTGAGAGTCACTAGCACCATCCTACTATTGGCAAAACCCCTGTAGCGTTGGAGTGGAAGTGAATGGGCTCAGTGTTTTTGTCTTTGTTTTTGTTTTCCGAGACAGGGTTTCTCTGTGTAGCCTTGGCTGTCCTGAATTCACTTTGTAGACCAGGCTGGCCTTGAACTCACAGAGATCCGCCTGCCTCTGCCTCCCAGAGTGCTGGGATTAAAGAGCATGCGCCACCCTGCCCAGGTGCCAAACCATGTTTTTTCAATAGAGGCATATAAACAAATAACCCTGAGTCAGTTATAATGAATAACCTAAAGTGAACTCGCTCCTGTCTGCTACACCCAGGAGAGGCACAAAATTACATTCCAAGAACAACCCATGTTACGGAGGAACAGAGAGTGTAGGACTCTTGTCTGTTTACCTGGAGTTTTCTCACAGGGTCTCAGAAATCTCCTCACACAGGTTGGTTCGTGGACCATGCTCTGCCACCCTCTAAGGTGCTAATGAGCACATTTGCCGCAGGGGAATCGGAAAACAGTCGCTAACAAGGCATTGAGCAGCTCACACCAAAGCTTACCGAGAATTAGAAACGAAACCTTTTTTAACCCAAACTCTTTCAAACGACTGGGAACAGATTTCTCTTCCAACGCGCTCTCCCCATCAGACCTGCACACAAGTACTTCTAAGGCCAAATCATGACGTGTCTGTTCTCCAGAGTCCCGGAGGGCTTGTGGGAGAGAGACGCTGAGATAGTACCTGCTGGTGACAAGAGGACATGGGAAGCTGAGCACACGTGGGAAGGCCTTTACTTCAGCCTCACTAAACGAAGGCTGGCAACTCTGGCGCCATGGGAGAGAAGACTATGCCAGGAGGGGACGGGAGTAGTCATTTACCGAATGAGGGCTTCAGTGAACCATGGTGTCAGTTGCCGCCTTCTACCACATGGGTCCCAGGGGTCCCAGCCTTGGTAGGGAGCACCCACCGAGCCGTCTCGAAGGCCTTGTAAACTCTTTCGAGCGACAAGTTACTTCACTTCCCTCATACCTCTACTAGATTGTAAGATCCTGGACCTGGAATCTTTACTCATTTTTTTTTTATCCATTGCTATTTATATCTTCTTTTCTGATGTTTTACTACATAACAGATTTTCGGTAAATACTAAGTGGGTAGCATGAAACGTTAATGTGGAAAACAGTGGGCAGAACTGGGTGCACAATTGGTTGGACGCCGTGCAGATGGAAAATATGAGTGCAGCTATCTAGAATTTCAAGGTGGCAGTAGCGAAGCATCAATCTCAATACAGGACCCTCTGAGGGTACAGGCCTGTGCATCTGCACAGGCGCACACTCCCCAAAGTCCCCCTCAGTGGCTGACTCTGACCTCACGACTCAGAAGCACCTGAGTGATTTAAAAGGGTTAGGCTGTGTGGACACTGCTCCCATGGGATACCTGGCATTCTCCTCCTAGAAAGGGTATGATTTGTTGCACAGTTGCCCATATAAGAACTGTATTTCTCAAGCTTGTCCTCAGTGGTCTCTCTAGCTCAACAGTAGAAAGGATGTGTGCAAAACCTAAGCAGAAGAGCCCCCTTGGGTCCTCTTTCTCGGTTCTGGTACCCAGGAGGCCAGCTTCAGCCAAAAAAAAAAAAAAAAGCATCCTGAAGGACTCATCATGTCAGAGCACAGTAGGAAGGACTCTGGGTTCCAGTGGTGTGATGTATGTGGAACAGACATACTCAGAAACACAGTACATCTCAGAGTAGAGGCTCAAACCAGTGAGGGCCCCCTATCATAGCTTTGTTGGCACATTTCTATGACAAAATCCTCGCTTTTCACTCACCCAACAGGCAGACAGATGACACTCTAGACCAGTGGTTCTCACCCTGTGTGTGGGCCAAGATCCCTTTTAGGGGAGGGTCACATATCCAATATCCTGCATATCAGATATTTACACTACCGATTCATAACGGTAGCAAAAATGACAGTTATGAAGTAGCAACAAAAAATAATCGTATGGTTGGGGGTCACCACAGCATAAGGAACTGTATTAAAGGATCACAGCATTAGGAAGGTCAGGAACTGCTGCTCTAGAGTAAGCCAACACTGGAAAAATGCCTGTAGGGCCCTGTGTATGAGCAGCAATAGACATGGGGTTAGCTCCGGAGGGCTCTTGGCTGAGCAAGGGAGTAAGCCACGCTCAGGTATGATTACACCTGCTTGCTCCCTCCCAGGAAATTCACATGTCCTAAATTAACCTAATAAGACAATGTAGTCTTGAAACGAGTGGCTGAAACCTGGCTCATCACACGTTTTCTGCCAGTCACAGATGACAAACTGAGGAAATTGTCCCTTTAAGAGACATGCTGTTATGGGTTCAGGGATAGCTGCACACTGACCACTCCCGCACCAGACTCAGACTGACGGAAGTTTATTGAGCGCTGAACTAAAACTGACCAGTCAGGGCTGTAATCTGGGCTTGGGAGCCAGACTGTGGTACCAGTCTGTTTCTAAGGCAGGAGGTAACAACCAGGTAACCAGGTAGGAAGCAAGGGTGCCCCGGCCAGCGGGGGTTTGACTAATGCTCAGGAAGAGAATTCTCCTGTATAGGGACAGAACACAAGACTCGAAGAAGGAGAGCAAGTCTTTGATCAAGCTCTCAAATTTTATTTTTCAGATAGAAGGTTTTATAAGGCAGAGGGCAGGGAAGCATATTGCTATGGCAACCCAGCTGCAGGCTATCTCAAGATGCAAGGAATTCCAAGCAGGTCACAACGTTCTGCCACACCGAATTATTTTGCTATCTTTGTCTAATCTAACTGCTAAACTACAACAGGGTGCCTCCATCTAAATCTTATCTTTAGTCTAACTGTCGAACCATGACAGGGTCAGCTGGTTTCTGGTAAATGACAGACTGCTGGAGAGATAGAAACTTAGGCTCTGACAAGATGGCTGAGCATTGGCCACATGGCCTACTGTCCCCAACACAAGGAGGAGGTCAGCATTACATCATTTTGATTAGCTAAACTCAAGAAGAACCGATTCTGTTCTGAGCGCTATGTATCCTGGTGGCTAGCCAAAGCATGTTAAGCTGGTTGGCTTGGGGAGTTTCCAGCCCCCACCCTATTGTTCCGGGAGAAGGGAACATAGCAGGACGTTCCGGTCTTAACTCTGATAGAGCATGCATTTATCATCTATTGTTTTATTCTAAGCCACAAGTATTCTGGTCTCAGGCATGTAGGGCCTAAGAATTTGAACTTAATTTCACCTCATGGTCAAAATGGAGACTTGGAGGCAAAATGCTTCTGATAGGCTTAAAGGCGACAGCAGGTGTTAACAGAGGAGCCACAGTGATGCTAGGAACTAAAGCTGGTCTTGGAGGAGGAGCTGTAGGGTGTAAGCACGTTAAACAGGCTATACAGTTCCTAACTGTATGTTCCTAGGTTATTCCTCTGTCCTTCAGCAGCATTTTATGACTGTGCTGTATTGCTCTCCAGACCGCCTTGGCCATGAGTACCATCTGATCCATCGGTCCTTTGTCTGCTCAATTAGCCTCTGTTGAATGGGTCTTTTTCATTCCTAACAGAAAGGAGTCCACAGTGAGACCTCAAGCAGAATTCCAGGGCTGCTAAAGATTGAGCAGAGCTGTCGGATCAGGATCCACTCTGCCTTTGGCCTCTCACAGGGACTGGAGGTCAGGGGTGAATCTCTCTTGGATTCTGAACCCCAAAAACCTGTGTTTTGAGATCTTTGGGTTGATTTAAGCAACTCTTACATAGCTGGATCACATTCAGTTAGAAGCCTCAGGTAGGTACATTTTGATAATGGGCTTAGGTAATCAGAGCCATCTTCTGGGATTCCAGACAATTTTATGTATAAGAAGTATAGACCCAAGCCTTTTATAGGTTAAGAAAAATGTCTTGTTCATACTAGAGAGCGAATGGCACTGAATTATCCAAAGGGGCCGATGTGTGGTGCACACCTTTAATCCCAGCATTGGAGAGACTGAGGCTGATTATTTTGAGTTCCAGGGTTACATAGAGAGACCCTGTCTCAACAAACAAATACATACCTTATCATTATGGAGAAATTTTAATTTGATAAAACTGGTTACTTTGGAAGTATATTAGTAAAAAGTGGACCAGAGACCCCCTCCCACAAAAACAAAGTGCATCTTAATTGGGATACAGAGACATCTGAGAGATTAGAGGGGTGAAAAGTTCCCTCCCCAACAGAAAAACAAATCTGTTTGTTTATTTTTCGAGACAGGGTTTCTCTGTGTTGTCTTAGCTGTCCTGGACTCGCTTTGTTGACCAGGCTGGCCTCGAACTCAGAGATGCGCCTATCTCTGCCTCCCTAAGTGCTAGAGTTACGGGAGTGTGCCACTGCAACCCAGCTAGAAAAGCAATTCTTAAGCAGCAAACAGAGGACATTATACAAACTGACAGCTTTGACTAAATCACACTACTCATTTAGTCTGTCAGTAGTTACCCATAACAATCTCTCTGCCCACCATCTTGTTTTCATTCTGAAGATAATGTAAAAGGAGAGCTTAGGCAAATGTTATACAAAGTGAGGCCTCCAGTCAGCCCGGCCTGCTGGCATAGCCACTTAGACCGTACTCTACAGTCTAAGACTGAGGAAAAACTTAAGATTATTGCTGTTTTGTTTTTTAATAGCTTGAAGGAATGGCTCAGGGGTAAAAGGCACTTCATGCCAGGTCTGCAGACTCAAATTCGATCCCTGGTACTCATATGATATAAGGAGACCTCAAAAGTAGTCCTCTGGCCCGCACGAGTGCACTGTGGTCAAAGAACAACCTGTGGGATTCGGTTCTCTCCTTCCGCATGAGTCTCACACTGGTGCAGAGCTTACCAAGCAGACTGTCAGCTAGCCCAGGCATCTACTTGTCTCCTCCCCAGCACAGCGGATTCAAGCGTGCCCCACCATGCCTGGCTTCTTTACATGGGCTCTGGAGATGAAACTCGGATCTTTTGGCTTGCACAGCAGACACTTTACCAACTGAGCTATCTCCCCCAGCCCTGGGTTTGTACGTCCTAGCTGAGTATTTTGAGAGGACTCTAAAATAAAAATCTAAAAGACTGACTAGATTATATTTCTCCAACTACGACCATTATAAGGGGCAAAACCAAGGGTCTTTCTCATCTATTATGAGAAGTCCTACGTAAGAAAAGTTTTTTTTCCTTTGAGAGAGAGAGAGAGAGAGAGAGAGAGAGAGAGAGAGAGAGAGAGAGAGAGAGAGAGAGAGAATGGAAGGTAAGTAGTCTGCTTTTACAGGAGTCTTCCTTCTGAACTAGATACTGTTGCACCCTGTCCACTAGGGGGAGCCCTTGAGACAATCACCATCCAGGGAACTCAGGGAATCTCTGCTGAGTTGTTCCCCATAATATCTTTAAATAAGCATAGAAAAAAAGAGTTAAAGTGTGTGTGTGTGTGTGTGTGTGTGTGCGCGCGCGCGCGTGCGTGTGCGTGTGTGTATGTTTGGGGGGCAGTTCTATTCTGGTGAATATTCCAGTATTCTGGTGAATAATGGAAACATCGTATCTACTATAAAGTCATTTTACTAAGTCAACAAACTTCTCAAATCCTTTCTGTGGTAAAGGTGTCATATCAAGTGTGAAAGAGTCCTATCTATAGCTGACCCAGCCCACTGGGGGTCATGTACAGAAAAAAGCACATGTTACATTATATGATATTATTCCTGTAAGCCTCCTTATTTAGCTATGTGCTTTATAAACAATGACAATCCTTGTATTTCTTTTTTTTTTTCAATCCTTGTATTTCTTTAGGCTTTAATAGATATCAGATGGCTATAGGCAAAGGTTTAAAATGATCCATTTTGATTCCAAACAAACAGAGGCTCCACATTTTTAACCTTTTCTGTGTCAGCTAGAAAAGATTCTAATTTTGAAAGCTTGGAGTATAATTTTGATCTATTGATTTCTGCCAAATAGAGAAACATTAAAAATGTGGTTCAAGACAACTGGAAAAACTCAGATTATTTCTTTGTGTGAAGGGAATTTTGTATGCCCCTTTGGCTTGGAAGGTAAATTTCACCCTAGCAGGCTTGCAGGAATAATATCATATAATGTAACATGTGCTTTTTTCTGTACATGGCCCCCAGTGGGCTGGGTCAGCTATAGATAGGACTCTTTCACACTTGATATGACACCTTTACCACAGAAAGGATCTGAGAAGTTTGTTGACTTAGTAAAATGAGTTTATAGTAGATACAATGTTTCCATTATTCACCAGACTACTAGAATATTCACCAGAATAGAACTGCCCCCCCCCAACACACACACACCCACCCACACACACACACACCACAGAGAGAGAGAGAGAGAGAGAGAGAGAGAGAGAGAGAGAGAGAGAGAATAAACCAACTGTGAGACTAAGATTTCCTATTCTCCTGAAGTCTATAGTTTTATTGTCACAGGTGCCCCTAATTCAAAATGGTTCATAATAATTGAAATTTGCTTGGTCTTCTTTCGAATTCCAATTGAGGAAGCCAGTCTTGCCTTTTCTTGGAAAGGTTAACAGCACACCTGAACAGTAATGCCACAAGGCCTCAGTGCAACCGTCATTCCCCCCTGGCACTGAATGAAGACTGAGCAGCCCATAATTTTCTTCTGGCCTATAACCAAAAGACAATCACGAAGGCTCTTTGACCTTGTGGGATGATGCAGGTTCCGGGTCTGGCATATTTTCTCAGTACCCTCATCTTTTTCACTAGAAAGAACCATGGCCTTTGTTCTAGGAAGGAATTGTGGTAGCCCTTTAACCAGATGGCATTGGCCTCTGACCCTAGTTTTAAACTTGCCATATTATACTAAACCTGTTAGCCTTATTTTTCCATGAGCATGATAATCCTCAGGTTTTATGCCAGAAGGAGACCTTCGTATGTCATACTGTGCAATTAGATTGCGTAGCTAAGGTATGTCTGAACTATTTAGAAGCATCGTCCAAAGCAACCAGATTGACAGAAGTATCATCCAAGGTGGCTTTAGGAATAAATTTTATTACAAGTCCTCACGTTCCATGGAAAGCCTATTAAAATCCAAACAGCCCTTTTCAGTCATCAGACTAACAGCTCTGGAAACTCTTCTCCTGCCTCCTGCTGATCTCCATCTGAAGTCCTGCATCTTAGACGGCCTCCGGTGCCTTCGTCTGGATGGTGAACCAGGTCCAGCCAGTGACGTCACACAAGCAATCACTCACCCATCAGAGGTGGGTCTCAGGTCTTGATTACACACTGCTGGAAAGCACAGTGGATCATTTATAGATATCTCATAGGTTTTCTATATTTGGTAGCAATTACGCTCACCTCTTTGTTTTGTTTTGTTTTGTTGTTTTTCTCTTTCTTAATGCTGGAAATGCAACCCAGAGCATATCACATGCTACTGCCTTACTACCAAGCCATAGGCCAGCCCATAATTGCTATATTTTGTGGGTGTGGGTGGGTATCTGTGTGTACTGAATTAAGTCAATTTTGTGTTTTTCTTGCTGGATGTGGTTCTGTACTCTTGTGGCATGCGATAAAGCAGTGGTTCTCAGCCTGTGAGCTTTGACTTCTTTAGGGGTCAAATCACCCTTTCATAGCAGTCACATATCAAATATTTACATTGCAATTTATAACAGTAGCAAAATTACAGTTGTGGAGTAGCAACAAAAGTAATCTTAGGGTTGGGGGGTCACCACAACATGAGGGACTGTACTAAAGGCTCACGCCATGAGGAAAGTTAGGAACCACTGCTATAAATGGACTATAGGAAAGTGATTTTCTCACTGGACTTTGCTCAGGAGCTATGTGGACTCAGGCAAACAAACTTAACCCATCTCTGATCTAACATCCTCTTTTCCAGCCGCTGTGGGGGCATGCTGGGTCAGCAGAGGATGTGAGTCCCCTGTCCCGCCTCCACAGGGCACCAGATGCTATGCCTCGCACTGGCCTCTCACATTACTTTCCCTGAAACGATTTGCCATGCATTAAATTGGATATACTCTGAGAAATATTATTGTGTGACTATCATAGAGCATTTTTATATAAACCTACATAGCCTAGCCCATAAAGGACCTAGGCTGCATGGGCTACCCTAGCTTTTCCTAGGCTACAGAATGTACAACATGTTACTGCATGAATACTGCCATCAAATGTAACACAGGGGCAAGGATGTGTTCACATGAACAGAAAAGACACTGTGAAAAGGCAGTTTGAAACTTTAAGAAATGCAGCAGGAATAGAGGCCAAACCTGAAGAGTCAGTGAGTGGCGAGTGAACGTGAAGGTCTTCTGCATGGCTGTAGACTTTATAGACACCGTGCTTTTAGGTCACACTAGTTTTATTTATTTGTTTGTTTGTTTATTCTTTAATAATAAATTCATCTTATTGTACAGTAGCTTTTTGCCACCAAAACCTTTTACATTTTTAACTTTTTAAACCACTGATAAAAACACAAATGCAGAGTTGCACAAAAATAGTTTCTTTATATCCTTGTTCTGTAAGCTTTTTTCTATTAAAAAAAAAAAAAAACAACTGAGCCCGGCTCTCATGTACTCCAGACTAGCCCAACAGCACCCCTGAGCTCATGATCCTTCTGCCTCTACCTCCTTAGTGCTGGGATAACCGGCATAAACTACCATATCCAACTAAAATTTTGGTTAACAATCAAGACACAAGCCTAGAGCTGCCCAGGGATAGATTACCAGTGGTCTTGACCTCCACAGCTCTTCTCACTAGAGGGTCTTCAGATAATACGTCACATGGAGCTGTTACCTCCTACAACAACCATGTCTTCTCCTGGGATCTCCCATGAAGGCCTTGCCTGGCATGCATATTGAGCGACATCAGCCCTTTCAGTGTGCAGCAGGAACAGTTGCTCATGGTGACTCAAGTCTTCTTCCAAGATGGTTTCTTGAGGTGCCGTGCCAACAAAGCAGAGAAGCACTGCTTGGAGAGCCACCTTTCAGGGTTCTCCTCACAGTTAATGATGTTCCCCCACACCTCACCCCTTTGCTGGCAGTGCACATCACAATACTGAAGGGATATCTTCCCCCCGCAAAACACTACTCTATGCTTTGCCCAAGCTATTTCTGTAACATAACGACACCAAAAGACATCATAGCAGCCCATGATGCTTTGCTTCACTTGCCCCCTTTCCCTGTCACAGATTTGCTTTTAAACAGACAACAACACACCTTGAATATTCCTGTTAACTCATTGGTCTTAGGGTCATGTTTCTGAATTTTTGAAGATTATTGAGGACTACAGAAACTTCTGCTAAATTCTGTGATTCCTCTTGGCCATCTTCTCCTTTGGCTCTTTTTGGACTTCTTCAGTTTCTTTCTTTCTTCTTTCTTTCTTTCTTTCTTTCTTTCTTTCTTTCTTTTTTCTTGTGTTTTCTTCAGCTATGTGTCCCTCTGCTAGTGCCAACAACTCTTGAGTAGTCACTTCCTCAGGAGTTCCTAAATGTCATCCTCAGCCACAGCTGTTTTGCAAGCTCCTCACCCTTGGTAAACCCTTTAAAACCATGGGCAAACCTGTGGTCTTCTCTCAGATGCCATCGTTATACTCCTTGATGATATCACCTCAAATCCAAGTGAGTCATGATGCAGTCATGGATGTTTTCATCTCCAAGGATGCATCTATGTCTTTACGTTACAACAATGGCTTGGGCAAAGCAGAGACTTTGATGCTATGATGTGAATCCACTGCCAGTAAGGGGACATTATTAACAACAACAAAGAAAGATCTTTCTCCAAGCAATGTGTCTCTGCTTTGCCAACATGGCAATTCAAGAAAGCATCATGGGAAAAGAGCTGAGTTCCCATGACTTGCTATTCCTGCTGCACACTGGCAGTGTAGATGCTGTGACACGCTTGAAAGCCTTAGGGAGAGTCACTGTGACAAGATCACACAGGATTTCAACCCAACCTGTAGCTTGCATCAGTGCCCTCTAGCCAGGCTGTGATCTGTCTTTGGAAGCCTTAAACCCAGCACTGACGTGCCCTCCTAAAGGTGAAAGTCCCGTCAGTTCCGTCAGGTACTCATTTCCAGAACAGAGGATTTTTATCTACATTAAACATTTGCTCTAGTAAATAATTTTCCCCTGAAGTCAACTAAGGCAGAGCTTCCAAAATCTCTTCAACTGTCTTCACATTGGTACTCAGAGACTCGGCATTCTTTACGTATTACATAATGAATAGTCTTTTTTTATTTACTTAATTCCACCTGGGGTTAATACTGAACCCAGCACCATTGTGTGACCCAAGCTTGTCTTTCAACATTGAGATCAACCTTTGTGCTTTGGTTTTGATTGCCATGGTATTGACAAGGATATGCACTGTGCCTGGTCTTTAGTCTAGATCACTAGGCCTTTCTCCTTACGTGACAGAGGCCATATGCAAGTTGTCTTAATCTCATTGCCTTCTGGGAAGTGGATTATTTAAAAGCTTCCATTGCTCTTATTTTTGTTCATCAAGATGACAACTTTGATTGAATGGGACATGACTGGCTAGCGCTCAGTCACCATTTATTGATTTCCCACCTTCGTAGCCCTTACTTTTTAAATTCTGTTTCCAAGTCTGTCATCCCTCTTGGTCTCTTGACGGTGAAATTAGCAGTGGGTTTTGAGGTCCTGGTGAACAATACAAGATTAAATCAAGTGTACTGGGAACTGTTGCAGTTCAGAGACACACGGCAGAGGAGATACGCGAGTTAACATAGCCCACTGTTTCACAGGAAGCTTTTTTTTTTTTCAGACACAGAAGCAGCATATGCAAAAACAACAATGGAAAGGATTTTATACGGCATTCGTAAAACAGTTGTATAGTCATTTATTATCACTGTCAAGCATTGTGTATATTACATAATTATGGTTCTCTGCTTTTATTTGATGGGCACACAGTTGAGGTGTTCATACCAGCATCACCACAATTATGTGAGTAATGTTTCTGTTGCAATCCTACAATCACTAGGAGAGCACTGGGTGCCAAGAATTTTCCAGCTCCGGTCTAGTCTTACGGGGTCATCGCATACATGGTCTACCACTGACTGACATGTCGGTACGTGAGGCATGACTGCACTGCTCATAACCAGAGCCCACAGCTGTCCATAGCCAAAACTAGCACCAACCTCGAAAGAGAAGAAAGTGTGTCAGACTCCTTCAGTAGGAACATATTCTCCATTTTTGTTTTATTTTTATTTGTTTGTTTTTTGAGATAGACTATTCTATGTAGCTCAGGCTGTCCTGGAACCCACTATATAGTCCCAGTCGGCATCAAACTTGAGGCAGTTCTCCTGCCTCAGCCTATCTGATGTGGTGTATTCAAGTTTGAGAATCTTGACAATTTGTATACCACCATCCTTGGTTCAACAATAGTATCTATGATTAAAATGGTAAATATACATACATACATACATACATACATACATACATACATACATATGAATGACCAGGCATGGTGATGCACATGTTAATCCAAACACTTGGGAAGCAGAGGCAGACAGATCTTTGTAAGTTTGAAGCCAGCCTGGTCTACAGAGCGAGTTCTAGGGCAGCCAGGGCTACACAGAGAATCCGTCTTGAAAATAAAACAAAAGAATAGTAAACATAAGTTAAAAAAAACTTAAAACTATACAGAATCATTCAAGTAATATGACCTTATAAATTCATGTGTACTGCATACTGAAACCAAATGAGTCTGTTATGACAGTGAGAGAAGGTAGTGCAAGGCTTTGTTTGACCAGTCTCCCAAAACTGAGGAGCAAATGACACACTGCATTTATCCCAAAGCTGTCTTCTTATGGGGGCAAAATATAACTCGGAAGTATCCAGACAAACTGTAACCTAATTTGAGAGAACACTCTTTAACAAGTAGCCGCGTCTTTGCAAATCATGGCAGATGAGCTTTTAGCCAATCGCATGCCAATCATTGAGCTTTTAGCCAGTCGTAGACTGCAAACCAACAAGGCATGTCCAAATAAAGCAGCTGCTGACCTGTATCCAAGCAGCCTCTTTCTATATGTCACTTCTGTTTTCTGGCCAAACTGTGGAGCAGAACTCTCCTGACTGCCTTTATTCTCAGTCATATCGGATAATAAATGGGTCATTTGTTCTCCTTAACGTGATGCTATTGCATATAATGTAAGGTTTTCCTTCTTTAATGAGCTGCCTGCTCTCTCGAATTATTTACCTACACCCTATCAGGTTTTTTTTCTTTTCTGTCCTTTTCACTTTAGTTCCTATTTTCACTTCATTGTTTAGATTGATAAAAAGTGGCTTAGCAAATTACTTGGAGAATTTGCCTGCTTTATATAAAGTTAGCACTTTACAGTTTCTTCAGAGATGAGAGAAGACATTTAAATTGAAGAAAAATCCTCAACGGTGGACATTGTATCTCTCCAGGTAATTGCTTTCTGACTAATGAGCTGCCTAGCTCTTTGGAGTTCAACAGGGCAAGTTGGGCGTTGCCGCACTGAAAACATCGCACTACAGCATGCCGCAGAGATCTCTGGAACTATCCAGAAACCCTACGGTAAGCTTGGAGCTGGCTCCTCACTGGCCCACTAAGAGAACTTTTCCCTTCATACTATAAGCAAGATCACCAGGCCTGAAAACCTGCTGGGCCTTGTCAGATGACAGACTGTTTACAAACAGGACTGAAACGCCAAACACCCATCAACTTCCCACAAGGCTACAAACATTTCCCTCTGCATCCAGCCACTCACTGGATGGCGTCCAGGGGTCGACGGTCAAATGTTGCGTAACGAAGCCCTCGCTCTATCAGCAGGGCACTTGTACACGATCATCCTTTGGCAACGGGCCTTGGCTTTCATAACCACATTCTTGGATTTGGTTGTGAATTCCTTTTAACAGCCACGATAAATGAATGTCCGTGCCTGGTGATTCGATTTTGCAATGAGAAAGTGAACTGGCTCGTTGAAGGTTCTCAGACAAATGCAAATGGACCTACCTGGCCCTGAACATTGCAAAAACCAGATAAAGGAATTTGGAAATTACCAGAGAACACATCTAAAAGGCTAAGGAGATGTTTTCAATAGTTAGCATTTTCAGCAACATTTAACATGTTCATTAGAACCAGTAAAATAGATGATAGATGATAGATAGATAGATAGATAGATAGATAGATAGATAGATAGATAGATATTTACAGAGCTAACCTGAGGGCAACAGGAAACTTAACACCAGAGGCATGGCCGGGCTTGGTGCTAACAGCCCGAGTCTTGTCTGCAGCCCACATTCACACTTTGCTCTCTTTTAATGAGGAAGAGTGACAGGAACAGGCTGTCATTGAGCAAGGGCCAACACTGCGTGTGGATACTAGTCAGGCTCTGCACAAAAGCCTGGCATTTCTACAACAGCAAAAAGCTGCAAGGGGAGATAGGACAGTGGCCGTGCTTACAAAGCTAGGAAGAAACAAACTCTGGGACTGGAAGGGTAGGGTAGGGTAGATAACAGAGCCGAAACAGTGCTGAAGGCGCCTCCAGGAAAGCACCAAGGGTATGTACACCCACTTCTGAGAGTAGGTTAGGGACCAGACCACAAGCTCTCATGGGATTCTCCAACATCCTAATTCCACAAGAAATCCAAGCAAACATTGTTCCATCTGACTTTTCCATGAGGTGAAAAGACCTGTGGATACAGGCCGAGCTGGAAAAATGGGACTAAAGGCTGTACAAAAACTATAGGAGATGTGAGACATTTGGGGTAAGCTGAGACTGCCCATGTCTCTGGGAGCAGATCCAGCCAACTCAGGAAGGGCAGCCGTAGGCTCTCTGTCTAGCTAAGGTTGAAAAGCCTGGGAAATAAGACAAGGAGGTGGTTCTGGGGAAGGTCAGAAGGGTGTTTTCTCTTGAAGGCACTTGCAGACGTCAGAAAGGCTCTTAGCCTTGGAAGTGCTGATACTCAAACTCCCTGGCTTGTCATTACATGGTCTGACTTCATTTTGGGAAAGCAACACATAAAGGAAGGGATGTTTATGATCAGTAAGAACAGCAAGAGGGCTGGTGGCCATTTTATAAATCATAAAAGACCTTGATCCATAGCAGGTCAGAGAGAGAAGGCTAGGATAGGTTTGTTTGTTTGTTTCTGTTTTGTCAAAAGATTCTTAGCCTCCATGCCTTCCCTCCCATAGGTACATGTTGCTAGGAACACATACCCAAACCTGCCCGTTAATTGAAAGCTCCAAACAAGGCCTTCATTATAAGAACCTCATAATGAGTTCTGGTAAGTTGGCCCAAAAACTCCTAGAGAGCAGTCTTAGCCTGCCTTGTTCAATTCTTCACTGTTCTTGGCCCAGATTTTGTCTGATCCCTGACTCTTGGCAATGGCGTTTTATGCAACCATGAATCTCTCACTGCTTTGGGTCCTGGTGTGATTAATGATCTTAGGAACTGCTCCTTAGCACTGTGGTGGAAAAAAAAAACAACAACAAAAACATAGACAAAAACCCCACAACTCTCACCTTGAAGTGAATCAAGGTTTTTATTCTGGAGCCAAATATACGTGCCCCGGGATTCAGGTTTCCCCAGATACCGTGTTCAACAGTGGAAGCGATTTCTTGAGAGATTTTTATTAGTTACAGATCAAAGTAATAAATCGAGGGACTTTAGGGATACATGGCTTGGGGCCATGGCACAGCCAGTAGGGAAACTGTTCTGGGTTACAGATGATGCCATCTGATGACATTCTTAGCTTTTGGATTGTGGAAAGCAGTGGCTGCCTTAGAAAACATACTTAAGATTTTGGTAGTCACAAGGATGTTAAGTCTGAAAAAGAGGTGGACATTGAAAGGTTTTCAAAAGGATCCAAAGTGGTCCGAGATATCTTGGCTCTGGCCTGCCACCTTCCATATGAAACCTGCATCTCTCCACTTCTAGCCAAGCCAATACACCTCATGAAACCTGCCAGTCTCTGCCTCTTGTCTCTGTCTCTCTTCTTGCTTAGGAAAGCCCTCTAGCATTCCCTCCTCCCTCCCTCCCTCCCTCTTGCTATTATTATTTTGTTCTTAACAACTGGCTTAATTATCATTTCCTTTGTACTAGGCATGCTTCTATATTTACCTCAAGATGGCACTCATCGAAATGTATAGCCACGCCCCACTTCCCCAACACGTACTCCCCCTCTCCCCTGCCTTGCCCCCCCCCCTCGTTGAACTACAATCCCCACAGAATGGAAACCATGCATAAAGTGAGCTCCACGCCTTTCCATAATAAAGACGTTCAGCCATTTGGCCTCAGAGTATCTTTCCAGAGCTTCCCACTCCCTCCCCCCACCCTGCTTAGAACTTCAACTGACGACAGTGCCTTTATCCATGACAGTGCTTTTACCAGTGCTAACCCAGACCCCTGCCCTCTGCCTCCCCTTTTCTTGGAAGTTCTAGGATATGATGGCGTTCTCAGCTTCAACTCCACTTGCCACGAAAGCCCATGCACACCATCCCCACCAGAGCAACACTGGCTCTGAGTGTGGCTTTATTGCCAACACCACCTCTGTTTGTAATTTATCCCATGTTCTATGGCCAGCTTGATCTCTGGTACATAGTTTTTCTCATAGCTTGTGTTCATTTCTTGTTGACTAGTGCCTTGTTCTTCAGAGACCAGAGTTTGAAATCACAAATCTCTGGGGCCTCTAACAACATCTTGATTCATTTCCTACCTGTCTCTGAGCTCCTATGCAGGGCCAAGAAGGAGGCAAGTGTAAGGCATGGTTTTCATTCTCTGATGCTTATAGTCCAATGGGAGAAGGAAGGAAGGAAGGAGGGAAGGAAGGAAGGAAGGAAGGAAGGGCCAAATGGTTATGATTCCATGTGTTTACCACCAAGAGATGAGTGGAGAAGACACACCTAGTCTAGTCCAAAGGAAATGATAGCTAAGCCAGTTATTAAGAACAAACGAGTAACAAAAGGGAGGGAGGGGCCGGGGAATGACACCGAACCCATTTTAAACCACAAGAGTGAGAAAGACACTCGGGCAAGTTTTCTGAGGCGCATCAATGCGGCTAGATAAAGAGCGATGTGGGTTTCATGCGTGCTTGCAGCAGAAACAATGAGCAGGCGACAAAAGAGCCACATCCTGCTAGGCTTTGACTAGTGTGTTCCGCAGCAGCTGGGCTCCATCCCACGGTGTACTCTACCTCCTAAACTGTACTGAATGGAAGAATAAACAGGGGCGGTGGTCTTCACAGCAGACTCC
Organism: Acomys minous; assembly: GCF_964271855.1. NCBI lineage: Eukaryota > Metazoa > Chordata > Mammalia > Rodentia > Muridae > Acomys > Acomys minous. Next base: position 78,088,135 of record NC_140496.1, read on the forward strand.
TGAGCTCTGCGTGAAGAAGCATGCACTCAACAGGTCGGAGGCTACGCTGGGGGAATCTGCAGTTTTCGCAGCCCCCACCCCCACCCCCACCTCACGGTGCCGCAGAGGATGGCTAGGAGGTAACTTTCCAAACACAGCCCCTCCCCTCTCACGGTGACGCTGAGGATGGCTGCGAGGTAGCTTTCCAAACACAGCTGTAGGAGCCGGGGGAGCCATAAAAGGGTATCACGATCAGATCTGTTTCAGAAAAGTCACTCTGGCAGAGAGTAGCCTGGGTACCTGCTCACTCAGCAAGAGCCCCTAATCCTTTGCTAATCCTCCCTTAACCCTCTGTGGTTTAGGGCCTGCAGAGCTCAGAACTGGCTCTGAAAGTACATCTGCTAACACGAGGCCTCTGAGAAGACCACATCCGAGTGGTCTTGAATTGTTTATTTAGACCTGTTATGCTCCAAATATCGATACAGTATGTGGGCAGTGAAGGGAGCCCGTTGTGGAGGCTCTGGGACTCAATCCCCGAAAGGGGGTCTGGAGAGTGGAGTGTGGGCCTAGAGTGGGTGGATCCCTGTTTGGAGCTCCTGGGAGCCTATGTTTGGTAATACAAGTCGAGCGGGTATTTGGGTCAGGCCACAAAACTATTTACCCCCAAACCCCAATTGTGTCACGTTAGGGAGCCGAGCCCACTTGGATTAACCTAGTCTAGTTTCTTGCAGCCAGTGATGACTAAATACACTGATACATATTTTGTGTTGGCTACAATAATGGCTTTCCAACCAAGAGCCTGTACATCCACTTTTTGCAACTCCATTCCAGGAGTTTTCAACACACCTTATTTTATCATCTTCAAACTTAACACGAGACAAAGGCTATCTGTGGCTGCATGCAGCCCTCGGGCCACAGTATGGCCATGCTATACCACGGAGCTAGATATTTACATAACTTGCTTTCTTTTAATCTGGTTACTTCACTGGTGAGAAATGCAGGCCGCTTGACCTGAACTAATAGCACAAATGGCAAGGTGATGTCCATCCATTCTTCCATCCTTCATCCACCTCAAGTTCCAGGTCTTGTGATGCTCGGGTCCAGCTTCTGTCCCAGCTGCATATGACTCTTCCACAGTAGGTCCCATCTCTTCTCAAGCTGGGCAGTGCTTTTGAAAGTAACACTCTACAGCCTCAAAGGGCGAGAATTACATCTTAATTCTCTTTTTTTCCTGGCTCCCTGTGTTAGATTTCTGGGGCAGTGTAAAGAGACAGAAGGCGGAAGAGACAGAGGTCTGACCTACAGCAGACAGGACTGTGTTTATTGGTGGTCACAGCAAAGGGGCAGCCTCTCCACCTTGGGAAGTTGATGAAAGAGAAAAGCTTTCTCTTTTCTCTTGTGACTGACCCTTTATATGGGTGGGCTAAGGGGTTTAGGAATGAAATTGGTGCAACATATTTCTCTCCTGCAATCTCTGAATCCACATCTCTCTCTTTCCTAAGGTTATTTGCTGAAAACAAGACAGGCTATCCCGACAAAGTCCTCCCTAGGATGCTTGTAACTCTATGACAACGTCTCTGCTCCTCCCCCGTGTTGTGTCTGAGGTCTAGAAAAGTTCCTGGAAGCCAAATGTCCACGCCATAGGTGTCTCCGGTCTTTGGTAAGCACAACTGGGATGCGAGTTCCAGGCAGATGTGACAGAGAGCCATTTGCTCATTGTGTATCAGTGCCCTTCGTCACCTGGGTCCCCCTGGGTTCTCGGCTTCAGTGTCGAAGGGGGGTCTCTTCTGAATAACTCTGTCAACTGCTTCCCATGATCTATGTTGGTGGCCTCACAATTGGTCTAGGGGTTGAATCTTAGGATTCAGGAAGCCAAGGCAGGGGGATTGTGAGTTCCAGGCCAGTCAGGGCTACATAGACCCTAGCTCAGAAGGGAAGGAGGGAGGCCATTTTTTATTAGGTCCCTGTAGCTGAGTCACATTGAAATGTTGCCTTACAGCTATGTAAAGCACCTGAATTATGATTACTTTTTAATTTTAGTCCTTCAGCCATTAATTTCATGCATACTTGGGTGCATGAGCCTGAACACACACGTGCACATACATGCATACACCACACTACCACTTCCATACACACACACATAGTCAGTATCATGACACTCCAACTGATAAGGATCCAGCTGTGAAGGAGTGATCCTTTTAGCATAAGAGGGAATGCTGAGAAGAAAGTAAATGGATAGGCCTGGAAAGATGGCACCATGGTTAAGAGCAGTTGCTACTCTTCTGGAGGACCTGGTTTGGTTCTCAGTGTCCATGCAGGCAGCTCACACTGCTTGGAACTCCAATTCCTGGAGACCCAATGTCCTTTTCATAGCTCATGGACACTTGGCATATAAATGGTATAGAGTCTTATACTCAGTCTCAGGTATGCGTGTGTATGTGTGTGTGTGTGTGTGTGTGTGTGTGTGTATAGCCCCGGCTGTTCTGGAACTCACTATATAGACCAGGCTAGTCTCGAACTCACAGAGATCCTCCTGAGCCGGGACCAAGTCACGGGTCACCTTGCCAAGCTTAATTAAATAAATCCTAAACTCAAAAAAGAAAAAAGAAAGCAAAGGGTCTCCACGCAGTCTCTTGGTTATTGCAGCACCACTCACCACAGGGCAGGGTAGTAGAGTGTCTCAGTCATAAGACGGGATTCCTACAACATTACTTGTGACTTCCCTTTGTCATCCCAGCAAGGACTGTGTTGGGACAGCCTGTCTCTCTTTCAGCAAACAACCTTAGGAAAGAGAGAGACGTGGGTTAGAGATTGCAGGAGAGAAATATGTTGCACCAACTTCATTCCTAAACACATGTGGATACCTGCAAGCCCTGTTTTTGGGGTGCTTCCAGAAATAACTGGAGGGCATTTTGAGCCCTGGGGGGGGGGATCTGGTTTCACGTAGCAAGAGGGGCAAGGATTAGACGTCATAGGAAATGACTGGACAAACACAAGCTTTTTTTTTTTTTTAAGTCCAAAGAATGATGTTTGGGGGCAGGGAGTGGGAAGGAAGCAGGAAATTCTGTTGAATTCAATTCTGGGATGCTTAAGTTTTTATAAGGAACATGTGTATTTTCATATAGCTCGTAGGAAGACAGTCTCATTTAGAAAACAAAAGCTACGCGGGCTGCAGCTTCTGCTTGCAGCCTCTGAGCCCTTCTCTGCAGCGAGGCACAAGTAGGAGGCCACACTAGGCATGTAGTGCATGGCAGGCCCTTGGAGGGGAACGACACGCAAAGCAGCAGGAGGCCCACATGCTCCCCCAGCTCCAGGGGAGCTCAATGGAATCCATCTGAAATGGAATCACAGTAAAAGTTGATTGGTGAGCACTTCGAGGTGCCGTGGTAAGCCATCATCCCTAGCATAGGCACCCTGCTCTGAGAGCTCCGAGCACACCCCTTCAATGGAGGTCCCTGACTTGAGTTGCTCACTCACATATGCTTAGGCTACAAGCAATGGAATAGATGGAATAAAGGTCTACGCCCTGCTGCTGCTGCTGCTGCTGTCATGAAATCATCTGGTCTTGACAGAGGCTCACGTGACCTGCCCCACTTCCCTCCCGACCCCTGACCCCTTTCCAGCTCTCGGGCCAGCCACTGAACTGGGTGTAATCGTTCTGTAATCTGGGGTTCCTGATCTGCACTTACCCTCTGACACATTCTCTCACTCCTCCGTGCCATTGCCCTTTGCAGAGTCCCCCCCTGGGTGCCCTCTGAGTTAAACACCCTCAGTTCCACTCCCAGAACACCCACGGGTCGTCCTAGGAAGCATCCCTAAAGATTGTCCCCTGAGCGCTTGCAGTGACCTCTACCAGACTGTTGGCTTGTTGTGGACAAGGGCTGGCATATCTGCCACAGTTGCCTCTGGGTCTGGGCAAAGGGCTCAGATATGTGCTCAGTGACTAAATTGTTGGCTTGTCATCCTTGTCAAGTCAGGCACAGAGCATCCATGGCTATGCTCCCGTCCTCCCTGCCTCTTCAGTAGAATGCACACTTAACTCAACTGTCTTGTCCTGAAAACTTCCACATGGAAAGCGTAGGATGCTGGCTGAGGTCCGGGAGACAGGAGACTCCTAGCACAAAATTCTCAGAGTCCCTCTACTAGGGATGGATAAGGGTTGGGAGGTCCAACTAAATAGGTTCGAGGACTAAGGTTCTTTCTTGTCTGTGACCATGAAAGTCCTGTTACCATGGAAGCCTGAATGTCCCGCAGAGTGGCTAAGCCCCTCGGAAGGGGGGAGAGAGAAGACACTTGACTCATCTGAACAGTACACAGGAGGCTTGCACCGAGCCCTGAGCTCAGTCACCGACACAGCCCAACCCAAAGACTCCCGCATAAGACAAGCTCTCTGTGCATGATACAGTCACATTCTGGGTTACAGGGCAAAATGCCACAAAGGTCCTTGCGGTCGGTGCTGTTTATAAACAAACAATTCTTGACTTGGTGGGAACCACTTTCCTCTGATATGAAGGAACCATGCTTCCCCTGGTCTCATTGGCCATAGTTTGAATATTACTTGGGACATGTTTTTTTTTTTCCCAATACTGGGATATGTCAGTAGACTAGAGCCTGGGCCCCTGGGATTTCTACTCTGGAGGAGCATACACACACGCACACGCATGCACACACACACAGTAGTTAGGGGGCCTTTGGCTATTGTAAGGGGAAGAGAGCAAATATTTCTTAGCTTTGGCTTCTCTCAGCAAGGAAAGAGGGGATGGGTGCTGGCATTTCTTTTCTGCTTGCATTTACCTTTGCCGCTCATTTCCTTCTAGACTGGATACTTGCCCCCCACCCTACCCCAATGTCCTGAAGTTCTTCCTTGTGAATATTAGCATCTATTTTCAAAATAATTTCCTCACGTACTTTTGCCACTCAGTTTTTTTTTTTTTATCAAGACAAATCCTGGTCTCACAGTGCAGGATTTGTATCTTTTCATGTCACTCTCTACCTACTACTTTGACAAGCTACCTTTGACAAGACAGTGAAGAATTCAATCATAAAAAGGTAACATCAAGTCCTCTGAATAGACTGCCCAGTCCCCTGATCACACTGGCAGCCAGGATCCCCTACAGCCCATCCCTATTGTCACTTTCCACACTGACAATACAAGGTGGCCCTCATTCAGGGCCCTGGCTTTAAGTCTGCAGGAGCTCTCTCCGCCTTGGCAAGTTTTTTGCTTACTCATAGCACAACCTTTGCAATAGTTACATTTTAATCTCATCAAAAAAAAAAAAATCCCTGTAGCCTCGGGGTGGGGACAGGACTAACAGGAAGCTGGGAGGGAGCAGCATCAGGGCATGTGACAAGGGTGACATCTGGGATGAAGAGGCAAGTCCTCAGTTGTCCGTGCCAGCTCTGGGGCCAATAAACTTTACCCTTCTGTTTGGATTGGCTTCGGGTTTTTCTGTGTTTAGAAAAACCTAAAGGATCTAGCTGGAGCTGGCAACGGGACGAGTGAAGGTAGGTTAATGACCCAAATTTTAAGTTAGGGTCCCCAACTAAAGTTTCCCTGACTTGGTTAATAAATAAGCCAGTAATTAAGCTGCTCTGGTACATTCTATCCTGTGGCCCAGAAAGAATCTTTCTTATTGCCAGCAGATACAAAGGCTAGATTAATAACTTGAGTCTCTGTCCAACCTCATTATGGCTATGACCTCTCCATAGGGTGCACGGCAAGGCCACTCAACTACACCCAGCATCCCTATGGCAGTTCCATGGAGGCTCAGAGGAAAAAGGAGGCTCCTGGACTACTGTATGGGACTGGCCCAGGAGGGCTTGGCATGCGTTTGCCACTGCTCTGCCATTGTGCCCACTACCGTGCCCACTGCCTTACACACATTTCTTTAGTTACTCTCATGACACCGCTGTGACACAAAACTGCTGGCTGTGATCTCTGCAACATACAGGGAACTTGTAGCTCAGACAGGTTAGATAGTAAAAGCAAATCGAAGCCTGGCACGGTGGCTCACGCCTATGATCCCAGAATCCAGAATCATAGACAGGCAAATATCTGAGTCTGGGACACCCTGGTCTAAAGAGTGAGTTCCAGGACAGCCAGGGCTACGCAGAGACACCCTGTTTCAAAAACCAAAAATACAAAATAAAAGCAAAGTGGCAGAAGCAGAGGTCTCAAGTCCCGTGACCTGATGTCAGAGGGTGCCATATACTACCCCGACTGAGTTAGTACAGATCACAAGGGCTACAGCATTTTCCCCAAACAGGGAGATCAGTGAGTGGTGGTGTTTTCTGTGAAATTCAATGAGTCAAGGAGAAGGATATGGAGGGGCCATGGGAAGGGAAGAAGGCAGGAAGCTATGGGCAGGGAAGCTGCGAGGCATCTTATCTGTAGGTTGAGACTATCCGAGCATGTGCAGATGCGTGCTGTGAACAGCAGCCAGGCCCCAGCACTCAGAGAGAGAGCTGCAGGGCAGGCAGATGGTACCCCATGCAGTTCTTCTTGGTCAGACTCTGTAGACACTCTTTCTTGACACCTGGGGCATAGAGAGAACTGGGCCAGTTCATGATACTTCTGCTAGGAAAGCTCTTTAGACTCAAAACCCTGTCAAATAAAAGTTGATTTTCTCTTATGGTTTGAACATTTTTTGTGTGGATAATCCTGCAAGTTTCATTTTGTCACTCGTGAAAAAAAAATGTTTGCTTTTAATAAATTTCTTCCACAAGTCAAATATATGTTCTCTTAAAAGTACAGTCTTCTGAGTGACTTGTTCAAGATTCAAAAAAAAAAAAAAATGCATCTCACGTGTTTCAGTTATAACCAGGCGTCCCAACAATGAAGTCAGAGCCCTGTGAGAGGTCACTGAGCCCGAGCACTCAGCCCCCTGGCAGCATGAGTCTTCCTCTCCTCCCAGGACCTCAGCCCAGAAACTGTCCTCTTAAGTCTCTACTTGATTTCATCTCCTGTCTCTGGGACAGGCCCATGATGCTGAAGTCTCCTGAGGTGGCCTGTGCTCCACCCACACATCCAGTGAACATGCCCTAATGCCTGCTAAGTGCCAAGCAAACCTCCCGACCACTCTACGAAAGCTCTTTGCATTGGAAAGGCATCGGGTTTGACACTGCAGACTGCATAGACTACATGAATCAGAGTCCCAGCTTGCTAGACATACGGTCCTGAGCATGTCATCCTGCATCTTAGTATAGAGGTGACAGCAGTACCTTTCTCAAAGTGATGAGAACCACATACGTTCTCAGATGTAAAGCGCATCGAGGGTTCCAGCTTGCACTCAGTTCCCTGTCTTAGTCACTTGTAGGGTCCCCTTGACACAACACAAGTTAGCAGTAATGACCAGGCCAATACAGCAAAGAATAAGCACTTCTTGCAACAGTAAACACAAGATGTTCTAGAAAAACACAAAAAGGCCTGGGTAACCTAGGAGGTTTCCTGAAGATTCACAGGCTAAACAGAGATTTTAAAAATCAGTTAACAATAGGGAGGAAATGCAACGATAGGGAGAAAAATGTTCCAGATTGCTTGCTTTCTATGATATACCTAGACAATACGCAAGTCACTGAGAAGCCTGAATTTGCAATGTGCCTGGGGTTTTTGTTTGTCTGCCACTGTGGCTACAATGCCTTAGAAAGCAAGGTAAGAGGAGGAAAGACGTGCTTTATGTTATGATTTCAGGAGGTTCAGTGCAGAGGGACAAGCCACTCACAGAGGCCTGTCCCTGGGGACCTACTTCTTCCAGCTAGTCCCCACCTCTCCAAATGACCACAACCTTCCAAAAATGGCACCCCAACTGGGGACTGAGCATCCAGAACACAGCCTGCGGAAGACACTTCGTATTCAGACCTCGACACTACAGCCACTGAACCATTACTGAATAACCCACAGGAAAGTTAGACTTAGGTGTCAAAGGTCAAGTCTAAACTACATTCATCTCCAGCAAGGTCAAAATGGCGCACACATTCTCTTTGTCGTCAGTGGCAAACAAACATGAGTGGGCCTCCAAATAGATTAATGTAGGTTAGTGTACTGGTTTCTTGGAAGATTTTGACTTGAGACACAGTGTGATTTTTGCTTTTTACCCCCACTCTCCCAGCACAATGCCTTATACATAAAAACTCCCCAACAATTTGCACTTATACCTAAACACGCTGAATTTTAGTTTGCAAGCTAAGTTTTGTTTTTTAAAGAACAACTGCTTTTATGACAAATGTTCAGATGGGTCCTGCCAACACTCACTGCTCCTCTTGCCATTAAACTCACAAAAGGCAAGTTTGGGCCTGGCTCCAACCTACAACAGATCTTCAAGATGAAGTCACCACAGGGCTGTGGTGCAGGACCAGCCAGCAAATCCCAGCATGAACAGAGCAAACATTAGAAAGACAATAAACCAACCAGACTGTGCACATCAGGAGGGCTAGGCATCTCAGAGAAACAGCTGGACCTGTGATTGATTAAATGTCTTTTTCCTGAGACAGGGTTTCTCTGTATAGCCTTGGCTGTCCTGGACTCGCTTTGTAGACCAGGCTGGTCTCGAACTCACAGAGATCTTCCTGTTTCTGCCTCCTGAGTGCTGGGACTACAGGCGTGTGCCACCACACCTGGTTTAAATGGCAATTTTTAAAGAAACTACAGGAGAAGGAAATTTCCCAGCAACTAATAATTCTTCTTAGAAGGCCAATAAAACTTCTTTCTTAATTAAAAAACAAAACAGCAGCAACAACGAAAAGGAGATTATTATCCAGAAATATCAGGAGGAAAGGGCTTTTATAATTCATCCAAGGCAATGATTTTCAAACAAGTTTTGGCTGAGGAACCTTTGTTTAAACCGTTTCCAAGAGGTCCACAGGAGCAAGAATTCCAACTGCTCTGGTTGAAAGCAGGGTCAGGGTTCAAGCCAAAATGAGTTCAGTCCTGGACATCCAAGTAAAAAGCCAGGTATAGTCAGTCACGTGTGCTTGTCATCTCAGGGCACAGGAGGCAGAGACAGGAGGAGGATCTTGGGGGTTCACTGGCCAGTCAGCCTAATCAGTGAGCCCCAGGTTGCAGTGAGAGAGACTGTCCCTGATGGGAGAATTCTGTTCTTTCCTTTCTTTTTCTTGTCTGCATTTCCGTCTTTTCTATGGTGAATAGGTATTAATTTTAACATAAGAAAGGTAGAGACTAGGTAGAGACGGTGAGTAGTAGTCAAGCTATCTATCACCCAGCCCAAAATCTCTTGCAGTATGGCTCATAAACTATTCTTTAAATATTGCAGCATAGGACCCAGGCCCCCTACACAGATGTAGCCAATGGGCAGCTCAGACTTCATGTGTGTCCCTTAGTAAGGAGATGGGGGTGAGGGGTGGGGGTATGGAGCTGTCTCTGATATGGACTCTGATGCCAGCTTTTTGATCCCTTCCCCCCGGCACGACTGCCTCGCCAGGCCACAGGAGAAGAGGGCACATGCCATACTGATGTGACTTGATGAGCTGGCATGGATGGGAAGGAGGAATCGAGGAGGGGACAGGGAGAGGAAGGAAGGCTGGAACTGGAAGGAGAGGGATGGGGCTATGACCAGGATGTAAAGTGAATATGATGATGATGATGATGATGATGATGATGATGATGATGATGATAATAATAATAGAAGGTTGGGCATGGTGGCGCATGTCTTCAGTCCTAGCACTTGGGAGGCAGAGATGGGTGGAACTTCGTGAATCTAAGGCTTGTCTGGTCTATAGAGTGAGTTTCAGACCAGCCAGGGCTACATAGAGAAACCCTGTCTTAGGAAAAAGAAAGTAGGAAAGGAAGGAAGGAGGATCAAGTGTGCTGAGTAGCTTTGTAAAGAGAAAATAGTTGACTTATTAACTCTATTGAAATTAAGAATTGCTACCATTTTATGTTGTTTTTATTTAAGGTTTATGTAAGTTTGTTTTGTTGTTGTTGTTTGGTTTTTTTTTGTTTTTTTTTTGTTGTTGTTGTTTTTCAAGACAAGGTTTCTCTGTGTAGCCTTGGCCACAGGCTGGCCTTGAACTCACAGCAATCCATCTGCCTGCCTCTGCCTCCCGAGTGCTGGGATTAAAGGCGTGCGCCACCACGCCCGGCTTGTAAGTTTGTTTTTATGAGCAATATCCATTTAAGGTTATAAAAGTAAATGTAAAATACTAATTGTAGTTCATCTTATTTCAAAACAGAAATGTTCATCTATTTCTGTCTTTTGTGTAATTTTAAGAAGCCAATGGTGTAGAGAACAAATATAATTGAAAAGCATTTTATGCATGTGAAACTCAAAAAATAAATAGCTATTTTTCAAAAAAAAAAATTATTGCAAAGCCAGATGTTGGTGAGCCCAGCTACTCTGTTTTGTTTTGTTTTTTTACTGCCTTTCTTTAGCAGTTCTGGGACTCAAACCCAGGGCCTGAGACATAGTAGGCAAGCATATTCTACTTGATATTTGCCTACAAGCATAGGCCTTCATGTTTGGGAAGCCAAGACAGGAGAATTGTGGGTTCAAAGTCACCCTTGGCAATATAAACACCACATAGTAAGACCTTGTCGCAAAGAAAAATGTTGAGTAATTTTAATAGTACAAGGAAATATGTGTTAAGATGTTAAATTTAAGAAACATAGTTGATGGGCTGGAGAGATGGCTCAGAGGTTAAGAGCAGTGCCTGCTCTTCCAAAGGTCCTGAGTTCAATTCCCAGCAACCACATGGTGGCTCACAAACCATCTATAATGAGATCTGGTGCCCTCTTCTGGTGTGCAGGAATACATGCAGGCTGAATACCATATACATAATAAATAAATAAATAAATAAAAGAAATATAGTTGTTGAGACAATGAATAGTAGTTACATAAAGTATGTGGTTTTTTTTTTAAGTTGTCTTTGAGTGGTGTGGATGGTTTTTCTTCTATTTTTTCTGCATATTCCAGATATGTTACAATAAAATTAGATTATTTTTATAATTAAAATGTGGGTCATGCCTGATGGCTCAGCAAGTATTTACTACATAAGTCTAACATAAACTTTATCCCCAGAACACACATGACATGTAAAGAGAACTGGTTCATAAGTGTTGTCCACTGACATCCACATGTGCACTGTGATGTGCATTCATACTCCTCTTTCTCTCTCCTCTCTCTCCTCTCTCTCTCTCTCTCTCTCTCTCTCTCTCTCTCTCTTGCTCTCCCTTGCTCTCTTTCTCTCTCCATCTCACCCTACCCCTAGTGCACATCCTTAGCTGGCCTAGAACTCACTATGTAGACCAGGCTGGCCTTGAGCTCACACAGATCTGATAGCCTCTGCCTCTCTAGTACTGAAAATAATAACCATGCCCAGAAATCTTTCTCTTCTTTATTTTAGGTATTTCATTACAGCAATGAAAGACAAAAACACTCAAGATTAATTATTAATCAGTAAGACTAATTATTCTGCAAATATTCTTTCCTTAAAGGAGTGCTGTTTGTATTTGTTTGTTTGTTTTTTCAGACAGGGTTTCTCTGTGTAGCCCTCGCTGTCTTGGAACTCAATCTGTAGACAGGTTAGCCTCAAAGTCGGCCTCCCAAGTGCTGGGATTAAAGGCATGGGTCACCATGCCTGGCTTGTTTGTTTGTTTTGAAACTATATCTCATGCATGCCAGGGTGGCCTCAAACCACCTACATAACCAAAGATGGTCTTGAATGCCTCATCTTCCTGTCTCTACCTTCTAAATGCTAGAATTACAGGTATGTGCCATCACATGTAGCTTCTACAAATATTTCTTTAGATTTATTTTATGTATATGAGTGATCTATCTACATATACACATGCATGCCAGAAGAGGACATTAGATCCTGGTATAGATGGTTGTGAGCCATCATGTGGCTGCTGGGAATTGAACTCAGGACCTCTTGGAGGAGCAGACAGGGCTCTTAACTACTGAGCAATCTCTCCACTCCTCTCTACAGATATTTTTTTTGAAAGATTTATTTCTTTATTTATTAGTATGTATACAGTGTTCTGCCTGTATGTACATCCTCAGGCCAGAAGAGGGCATCAGATCTCATTATAGATGGTTGTGAGCCACCATGTGGTTGCTGGGAATTGAACTCAGGACCTTTGCAAGAGCAGTTAGTGCTCTTAACCTCTAAGCCACCTCTCTAGCCCTCTACAGATATTTTTAATCATGGCATTTATGGCCAAAAAACCTTAAAGCTATCCTATAATCTCTCTGAGGCAACAGAATCCCAACTTAATTATTAACACCCACTGAGGAAACCAAACTGAGTGATTAAACCGGGGACTTTCATTTCCTGTTTTGTATACTGACTAACTAATCACAGCTTTAATCTATACTGAACACTCTTTAAATTGTTTGATAATCGAGCTCCCCATCTAACAGTCTCCTGTGACCAACAAGCACAATAGCAGTCACAGTGGAAGTGCCCCCTAAGGTCTATGCTTCTGGAAAGCACCTGTACAAACCCCAGTTACTAGCTTTATAGTCCCTGCAGCTGCGTCACTAATAAAACAGGAGGCTATAGAGAGCAGTGGTCCTCAGCCTCCCTAATGCTGGCCCTTTAATACAGTTCTTCATGTTGTGGTGACCCTGACACACACACACACACACACACACACACACACACACACACACTGTAATTTTGCTACTGTTATGAATTGTAGTGTAAACGCCTGACATGCAGGCTATCTGATAAGTCCAGGGCCACAGTAAAACAGTCCTCCACCTGAGGTCTCTGTACAGTTCTTTACTCTTGAGCAAGAGGGTGTGGGTGGAAAGAGAGAACACACCTGGGCAGGCACCTGGTTTGTATTCTAAGGAAGGCGGTGGCTGTGTGTTTTCCCCCACTGGCTGGGGTGGGACCTCACAGTTTAATGCGCTAGTTTGGAAAGAGTTGGCACACAGGAAATGGAGAAAGCGAAAGGTGTCACTGCTCCAGGCCATTAAATTCCTAGGATAGAGCAGTGGTTTTCCTAGGTGAGGAGGATTAAAATGTTGTCGAGTTCTCACACTAATTCCACAAAAAGAATTTTAAACATCAGGTGTTGTTTGTTCTCACAGATGGAAAAACAACCAAACCAAACTAACCAAGCACATCAAAACCCCCAAAACAAAACCAACAAATGGAAACTGGGAATGAAGATGTTAACCTCTTTCTACAGCAATGGCATCACCGTGACAATTTTTTTTCCCCTTGTCTTCTTTGATCCCAATACTTAGAACCTGTGAGTCTGCTAGGTTTTCAGGAGTGTTCTGTGGTTGCATGCATTGGGGACATGGTAGGGCTTGTCACCGGCCAAGCAAGAGGGATGAATGGGTTTGAAAGGAAAGCACAAACAACACTATCAGGTTCCACCTATGCCAAGGGAAAGGAAAGGCAACAACTGAAAGGCACTGGGTGTTGGTGACTCCTCCTGCTTTACAGGGCCCCTGCAGGAGAGCCTTAAAGCACAGGAAAACAAAGGTTACAGTTTACCTAAAGAAGGAAGCAAGGCAAGCCCGCTGCCCTAGAGACAAAAGAGAAGACTCACAATGACGGTGCAACCACGTTTGTCTGGTTTGCAGTCTCTCCTTTATCTGTGGCAGTACAGTCAGTAAAATATGTAAGGCACTAAGAGCATATAAATCATGTGCAGGCACATTAAGGAATTTAAATTACCTGTAATATGGACTAGTAAAATGTTTAAAATAAAGCACTTGGGGAGTCGTCATCATCTCCCCCTCCTGTGTTGTTTCGAAATAGGTTTCTCATTGTGTAGCCAGGGCCAACGCTGAATTCCTGGTCTCCTTGCTTCGGCTTCCTGAGTGGTGGAATTGTACCTGTGTGCTACCACACTGTAGTCTCAAAACAGTCTAGGTTTTGGTCGGGCCCGCTGGGATTTGTAACAACAGACAGTAAAACAACATAACAGGTTCTAGGGCTAGAGATGTAGCCGTCTGTCAGAAGGCATGTGCAAGATTTCACCCCCAGGACCACAAATAATAATTCTCACTTACTGAGCATTTACCATAAAGCCAAGTACTGAACTAAGAACTCACGCCTACCCAGTGGAGGATCTGATGCCCTGAACACATACTGTGCACATAAACTCATGGAGGCAAACACACATACACATAGATAAACAATTTTTTTATTGTTTGCTTGGAGTAAGAATCTCTCTACATAGCTCTGGTTGTCCTGGAACTCACTATGTGGACCAGACCGGCCTTGAATTCATAGAGACCCATCTGCCTCTGCCTCCCAAGTGCTAGGGTTAAAGGTGTGCACCCCTGCCGCTACCACCTGGCAGCTAGACAGATCTTTTTTAAAAAGATTCTAGAAAAGAGAAATAACAGTTTAGGAAATATGACCACTAAAGTTTAACCAAATATTATTTACACAAAATATATAAAAAGTCAAGTAATTCAACAGAAAAATCAATTGTTTATATTTTTTAAGTAGGCCATGTGAGGGGGTGAGTCACACCGGGGCCAGAAATATTTGCTCAACATCAGCCTCGCTTTTTCTGGAAGGATCTTCTTAACTAGTTTGCTAACTCAGATTAGTTTTTTCTTTTTGAAAGATTCTGCCCCCTTATAATGAAAATCTTGTTCGATTCTAACATAGCTGACTGATTTCAACAAAACTGAAGGTTTCCTGAGTAAAGCTTAATACACTGTCAGTTTGAGATTACACCCAGTCAACCCCAGTGGAAATGGTGGAGAATCACAGCTTGTGTGAGTCATAAAGCCTTCTCTATTATAGTCTGTTCCTTATGCTTCACTCACCTAGAAACGAAATGTCCTGTGATGACAGTCGTATTATTTAATGTTTCATGAGCTTAGGCCTTGTCTTTCAAAGGACAGGCTTTTGAAAAGGGGGGGGAAAAATTAAAGGTGTAGTCTCTCTGATTTCATACAGTATCAGCAAATAGGGTAAACCAACACGCTGGGGGGTTAAAAAAAAAAAGATCAGTTTGGAGAAGAAAGGTTCTTGAGTGAAGCAAAGCCAAAATATAAAATAATAAAATAAAACAAACGAACATAGCATTCGCATCTGCTCTAGAGAAATGAGAGCAGGCAAGCTTCCAAAGCCTCGGTGGTGGCTGCGGAGGGGGGGCGGAGGGGGGGGAGCGGCGGTAAACAGTCACGAGGCGCCGGGCCGCGCGCCGCGCTCCGGCCGGCAGGGGGCGCCCCTCCGCGCGCCGCGCTCCCTCCGTCGCCCCGCGGCTCCGCCCGCGCCCCCGCCGCCCGGCGCCACGCCCGCCGCAGGCCGAGGGCCAGTCACCCGCGGGCCTGCGCCCCGCCGCGCCCCGCCCCTGGCCCGCCGCGGGACGAGTAACGGTTACGAAGCACTTTCTCGAGTGCGGTTTCTGCTTAGTCATTGTCTTCCAGGAAACGGCCCTCTTCTTTTCGCCGGCGGCTCCGGTTGGTGGCCGCAGAAGTCGCCGCGGCCGTCCGCGCCAGCGCCTCCCTCCGGGTCCGCCTCTCCGTCGCCGCCCGGCCTCCTCGGGCCCGAGCGCACACCGGGCTGTGGCCGCGCGGCGTCCGCAGCCTCGCGCTCGCCACTGGGGCCTGTGGGGCGGGGGGGCACCGCCGCGCCCTGCGAAGGCAGCCGTCTTCCCGCCCCGCTCTCCGCGGCCCCGTCGTCTTCCCCGGTTCTCCCCGGGCGGCTTGCTGCCATGGGCACCGACAGCCGCGCGGCCGGGGCGCTCCTGGCGCGGGCCAGCACCCTGCACCTGCAGACCGGGAACCTGCTCAACTGGGGCCGCCTGCGGAAAAAGTGCCCGTCCACGCACAGCGAGGAGGTGAGCACGGCGGGGCCGAGCCCCGGGTGGGGCGGGGGGTTTGCGGGTCGCCTTCCGTGGGGGTGAGGGGCGGGGGTGGGGGGGGAGGTGCGCGGGTAAGTGGGGACAAGCAGGACATGCCAGGGCTCAGCCCGCCCCAGAGGCTATCTCCGGAGGTATGGAGGTGAGCTGGGTGCCATCCTGGCTTGGCAGGTGCTACTGCTGAGCGAGGGGCGCCTCCGGCAGTCTCTCATAGTTGGTCGCACAGCTCTGTAGCTCACGAGGGTCCCCTGCCAGGCTGGGGATGTTGGACAGAGCCACTGCACCCCTGCGTCCCCGTCTTCCTTCCCAGGTAAAGGAATATTAGGTTAGTGCTTGGTAGATGAACTAACAATGCGCTTAACTTTGCTATTGTTGACAGTGGTTTCTCTATTGTGCTGAATTTGGATTTGGGGCAAATACTTAACGGCAAGTTAACATTTTATTTGTTTCAAAACGAACCATTATAAGCCGAGCATGGTGTCGCACGCTTTTAATCACAGCCCTGGGGAGGCAGAACCAGGGAGGGTCTCGAGTTGGTGGCCAGCCTGGTCTGTGTAGCGAACTCCTGGACAGCCAGGGCTACTCTGTCCCAACTCTCTCCACCCACCCCTTCACTAGTTGGAAGTGACAGAAATTAATCTAGAATTAAAACCCTTTATATTTGTGTTAATGGCCCATTCCTGAGCCAGTAGTTCTCCATGGACTGTGCAACTAATTGCAGAGGCGTATTGGTAATGGAACACGCAATTATCATGTGTTGTAAATAATAAGCTGGCCATGGTGGTGCGCACCTCTAATACCCAGACTCGATGGGATGAGGCGATAGCACGTGGGATTTGAGGCCAGTCTGGGCTACGATGTGAGACCCTGTCTCAAAAAAGAAAATAAATAGAAACTCTTTTAAAACAAAACATTTACATTTAGGAGCTATAGAATTTTGAGACAGTTCTTCCTCTCTGTAACTTTAACCTTGAGTAATATCCTGTCATCAAGGTATTGTGGTAAGTAAAAGGTGGCTTTTTATCAACTGGATCATCAGAAAGGTAAACAAATCCTGATTAAAGCCAGTCCAGGACAGGCAGGGCTACACAGAGAAACCCTGTCTGGAAACAAAACAAAACAAGAATACATTTCCTAAGTTATATCCTTCGTAACATTAGTATCTGTGGTCAGAGACAGGCCTCTGATCTTTTAATGAGGCGGATTATACCAACAGCACCTGGAATCCTTATAATTGTAAATTGAGAGCCTGCCCGGGTCAGATTTAGGAACCTGAGTCCCTAACCTGTGTTCAGGTTCCAGACAAGTTAGAATGTTCTGTTAAAACTGCCTGCTTTGCCTGTTTTCTCCTAAAGGCATCATCATTGCCTTTTGGCATAGAGAGCCTGGTTCTCCCAGCACTGAGTCCACTACAGCCTCTGGCCATGAGTAGGACTGTGCTGGGTGAAGCAGTCTCTTGCCTTATCTCACCACAACACACACTGGTGGGTTTCAAAGTTTTTTTTTCCATGTGTTTATTAATTCTTTGAGAATTTCAGTGCCTCTCTGAACCATCATCGAAGAGGTTTTCAAAGTTTTTTTTAAGCCTTGCTTATTAATATGTATATAGTGTTCTGCCTGCATGTATACCTGCAGGCCAGAAGAGGGCATCAGATCTCATTATAGACGGTTGTGAACCACTGTATGGTGCTGGGAATTGAATACAGGACCTCTGGAAGAGCAGTCAGTGCTCTTAGCCTCTCAGCCATCTCTCCAGCCTCTCAGGTTTTTTTTTTTAACTGAAAATAATGCATTTTGTTCATTCAGTTCTTAGTTTTCCGTTTCTGTGTGTGTGTCAACATATTAGAAACAGGTGCGTTACAAAAATAGTATTAACCCTTGCATACTGTGTGACAACCTTTTTTTCCTGTCCTTTTGCATTTTGTAAAAATTGACTTTTAAAGCTGGGTGTGATGGGGTATGCCTTTGATCCCAGCACTCAGGAAACAGAGGCAGGAGGATCAACTGACTTTTAAATAAAAATATAATTGACTTTTTAAGTGTGTGTGTGTGTGTGTGTGTGTGTGTGTCAGAGCCCCTTGGAGCTGGAATTACAGGTGTTTGGAAGCTGCCTTGTGGGTGCTGAGAACCAAATTTGAGTCCTCTGTAAGAGCTGTAGCTATTCTTAAACACTGAGCCATTACTCTGTAAAAAAAAAAAAACAGTAATGTGCACAGTTTGAAAAACATTGTTCAGCCTGGCAAGGTGGCCCACGCCTTTAATCCCAGCACTCAGGAGGCAGAAGCAGTCGGATCTCTGAGTTCAAGGGCAGCCTGATCTACAAAGTGAGTCCAGGACAGCCAAGGCTACACAGAGAAACCCTGTCTCAAATAAACAAGATAAGAACAACAACAAAAAAGAGGGGCTGCAGAGATGGCTCAGCAGTTAAGAGCACTGTGTACTCATCCAGAAGTTACTGAGTTCAATTCCCAGCAACCACATGGTGGCTCACAACCATCTATACTGGAATTCAGTGCCCTTTTCTGGGATGCAGGCATACACGCAGATAGAGCGCTCATACATATAAAATAAATAAAATCTGAAAAGGAAAGAAACAAAGAAAGATGGTCTATAGTGTTTTTCTCAGGATATTTCATAAGAGTAGGATGTAAACTAAACCTAGAAAACATTGAGGGAAAGTCTCAAAATATGTCAACATATTGTAAGGAATCCATAGCAGATTATGTAGAATGCAATGGGTGTGTTCTGTCTGACGAAAAGAACTCTGTCCTGTGTGTGAGCTCAGAGGTTGGTGTCTGATGTTTTCCTCTATTACACTCTAGTTTGTTGGTTTTTAATTTATTAATTTATTTTTAAAGACAGGGTGTCTCAACTACTTACTGGTGCCTACCACCATACCTGTCTTTTATCTGTGTGCTGGGCTCCGAGGTCAGGCCCTCAGCTTATGTGGCAGCCACTCTACCACGTGAGCTGTCGCCTCAGCCTGTGCATGAGGAATTTTCCAACAACCAGAGATCAGGATGTGCTGTTTGAAACAGTTAGACTTCACTGAAGAGAGTAAGAAAATTGGGAGACAAAACAAAAATAACCACTAATTTTTTTCAAGGCCTGACCTTTTTTTTTCTCTTACAGATTCTTATTTTGATTTTTAAATTTTGTTTTTTATTTAATGTTTTATACTGTATACTTTAATCATATTTCCCCTTCTGTGACTCCTCAGGCCCTCCCCGTCTCCCTCCCCATCCAATTTTATGTTCTCTCTTTCAAAACAGCCAGAAACCCCACAGAACCTCAAAATGAACAAGCGGAAGACCAGTAAGACAAAACAAACAAGACAAAGCAAAACAAAAAGTCCACAGAAAAGCCATGGAGTTTGTTTTGTGTTGCCCAACTACTCCCCAGCATTGACACTCCATTGAAGAAAACTAGTTTTGTTTTGTTTTTTTCCCCCTTGCCTATTGGTGTCAGTTTCAGGCATCTTCAAGGTTAGGGGTGGGACCCTGAGACCCCTTTCCTCTCTCTGCACTAAGAACCCGTCCCGTCCGGCTTGCTGCCACAGTCTCTGTGGGTTCATATGTGCTTCGGTTCTGGAGGACACTGCTGCCTTGGAACCATCGTTACCTGTGGCTCCTACCATCTCTCTGCCTCCTCTTCTGCATAGATCCTGTGCTTTGAGGAGAGGGTTGAGGAGGACAGCCCGTGTAGGCCTGTGTGCTCCCAAGCCTTTCACTCTCCAAACATTGTCCAGTTCGCTCTCAGTTAATCCTGTCTACTGTTAGAAGCAGCTGCTCTGACGTAAGTTGAACAAGGCACTAATCTCTGGGTGTTTGATTGATATCCTAAGTTTTTCATTTTGAGTTTTAGTTTAGTTTGGGTTTTTTGGTTTTTTTTCCCCCCCTGTGGTTCTAGTTTTTTGACTTTCATACCCTGATCTGTTTTTATTATTTAGTTCAACTATATTTTTCCCAGTCTTCATTGAGGCATTTATTCATGTCCTCTTTAAGGCCCCTAAATAATTGCTATTTTGAAGTCTGTGTCGTGTGCTTCAACTAAATTACTCTTCTCGGGGCCTGTTGCAGCGTTGCTGTCTTAGCTGCTCTGGGACCCAGGCATGTGGAGTTTTGAATTGTAAATATCTGATATGTAGGTGGTTTTAGGTGACCCCTGTGAAAGGATCCTTTGACACCCCCCCCCAAGAGTTTCAACACACAGACTGAGAACTTCTGGAAAGGAGTGGTGCTGGGCCAGGGGGAAAGGCTGAGAGGGCCAGCGGAAAAGAGCTAGGAGTGTCCTGTGTCCTTCCCAACGCCAAGCTGTAAATATACTTAAAACATTTATTTGTAACTCTGCTGTGTGGTCTGGAGCCTGACCTTTGTAAATGACAGCATCGCAGTGTCACAGTGTCAAAAGTTGAACAGGAAACCTTGGCATGGTGGTGCTCATCTGTAATCCATGTGCTTGGGAAGTAGAGGGGGGCGGGGCATCCTGGGGCTAGATCAGACTCAACAACTCAGCCACCTTCCAGAGGACATGCATGGTAGGTTTTGACCAATTGAGTTATGTGATAGGTTTTGTTGTTATTGCTGTTTTGGGACAGGATTTCTCTGTGTATTCCTGGCTGTCCTGGAACTTACTATGTAGACCAGAGATCTTCCTGGCCTCAGAGATCCACCTGCCTCTGTCTCTTGAGTTCTGGGATTAAAGATGTTTGCCACCACTGCTCAGTGTATGGTTGTTTGCTTGCGTGCTTGCTTTTTAAGTTGTTAGATAATTCAGATCCAATGACTGGCTAAATTGTGGTGATATTTCTCTTCAATGGTATTGTATGAGTGTCCTAAGAAAAGAGAGAATAGGGAACGAAAAATACAAGGTGACTGTTTGGGTAATATACATATTATGTAATTTGTAAGATTAGAAATTGTTGTGTTTATGGTAAAGTTAATGAATTCCTCAAGCAATTAACTTTGGAAATTTTCTGTAATTTGTCCAGAATCCAAGACTGATTAAAGAAATGGTTTCAGAGGTTGGGTGTGGTGGCGCACACCTGTAATTCCAACATTTAGGAAGCAGAGAGTCCAGGACAGGGAAGGCTTGTTACACAGAGAAATTCTAGCTCTTTGAAAAACAAACAAACAAACAAACAAAAAGAATGGAGTGGTTTCAAGAAAGGGGCCAGTACTTGGAAGGTAAACAATCTTGTTGGGTTGAGGAATTCATCAGCAGAGCTCTAATATGTAACTAGTCATCTTCCCAGAGAAAAAAGCCCCTTAGAATATTTCCAAGAGTTGAACTGCTCATAGAATGGTTAACCTCAGCCGGCTGCTTCAACACTTACTAGTTCGTAAGAGAATACTGACGTTTTCCCGTTCACACTTGTGCAAGGGAGGCGTTGCGAGAGTGAATAGAGACTGTGAAGCCAGATGGCTGTGATGGCGAACGAGGGGTGCTGAGAAAGGAGATGGACAGCGGCCACGTATGTCAAGACATGGAGAGGAATTGAGGATGGAGGGAGCGGGAATAAGGAGAAGAGAAACAACAGAAACATTTTGTTTTGAAAAACACAATAATGAAACTTAATTGTTTGCAACCTAAAAACAAAACTTAAAAAAGAATAAACAACAACAAATGTATTAACTTGTAATTTTCATTATTATTCTCTGCATAACAATGCAGGCTATGACTCACTGTGCCCTTGGTTATCTTTAAAGCAATGATTTCTAGCTGCCAGAGTTGGTTAATTAGTTGATCAGAAATTAGTTAGGGTCAGGCTACCAAGACGGCTCACGCAGGCACTTGCCTTCAGGCAGGACAGCCTGAGCTTGATTCCTGAGACTCAGTGGTGGGCTGGAATTGATTCTTAAAGGCTGTCCTCCAGCTGCCCACACACGGTAAACCAATGTAATAGAGGCTTTTATTTTTATTTTTTTATTATTTTTATTTTTTTTTTAACTAGAAATAAACAGAGGTTTTGTTAAGACATTCTTTGAAATAAGATATACAAGTATCTGTAAAGTTCACATGAAGCAAAACTGAACATTGGTCTGAAGATAAATACAAATCAAAATAATTTAAAATGTGACACCAGGAGAACATACAGGTAGGTGTTCAAAGATGTAAAGCAGGTTTTCTGGTAACTCAGCATATGAAATATTTTCTTTTTCTTTTTTTTCTTTTTTTTTCTCCTTTATTAATTTATTCTACATCTCAATGGTTATCCCATCCCTTGTATCCTCCCATTCTTCCCTCCCTCCCATTTTCCCCTTATTCCCCTCCCCTATGACTGTTCCTGAGGGGGATTACCTCCACCTGTATATGTTCATAGGGTATCAAGTCTCTTCTTGGTAACCTGCTGTCCTTCCTCTGAGGGCCACCAGGTCTCCCCCTCCAGGGGACATGGTCAAAGGTGAGGCACCAGAGTATGTGAGAAAGTAATATCCCACTCTCCACTCTACTGTGGAGAGTGTTCTGTCCATTGTCTAGATCTGGGTAGGGGTTTAAGGTTTACCGCCTGTATTGTCCTTGGCTGGTGCCTTAGTTTGAGCAGGACCCCTGAGCCCAAATCTGCCTATCATAATGTTCTACTTGTAGGCTTCTAGGACCCTCTGGATCCTTCTACTTTGCCATTCTCCCATAGGCTTTTATTTTGTTTCTTTCCTTTTGTTGTTTTTAATGAGCTTAGTGAGGGTTGGGCTGATGGCTGGGCAGTTACGAGCACTTGTCGCTCTTGCAGAGGACTGGGCCTGGTTTCCTGCCCGACGTGGTGGGTCACAACCGTGTGTAACTCCAGTTCCAGGGGATCTGATGCTGCTTCTGGTCTCCATGGACACATGCAGGCAGGCAAAAGACACAGAAAGTCAAAGGAATAAATCTAATAAAAAAGTTTAGTGAATAATGAAATGGTGCTTCCCCTATAGAATAGTAGCCACTAGCATGCTTGTAGATCTAAGTAGCATGTTGTAGTTTTTCTTTTGGTATGTACATGTAGGCCTTCATTAAGTAAATATGCATCTTATTAGAGAACACTATCACTGACATTGAAATAAATACAAGTGCATATTTTAATTTATAACATACAATGATGTTTGTAAAGGAATATTTTATATAAAAAAAACACTGAAGATAAGGTAAGAAGTGTACCCTGGGTGTTAGGAAATGACTTACGGATTGTCATGTTGCAAGTTGATCCATGTCTGTAGTTTTCAGACTGTAGAATTATATAGCAGTTACTTGGATGTTTGTTAACAGTACGTTCTGGCTGTTTTTAGAGAGTCTTTGGCCAATCTTTGATTGAGCACAGGAGTTTGAATGCACAGTTGCGGTGCTGGGGACTGATCCAAAGGCTGGCCTCAGGAATGCTGGGCAGCTGCTCTCTTGTTGAGCTGTATCCCTGAACCAAGATTGAATTACAGCTTCGCGCCACTACGACCTGGCCCAAGTCCCTTTGTAACCATATTCTTGAAATAATTTTTTTGTTCTTTATGAATAATGTCTTCAAGTTTCACTGGTACAAAATTACCTTTTGAATGCTGTATTCAAGAGGTGAAAGCAGGTGAATCCCTGAGTGTGAGGTCAGCCTGGTCTATACAGTGAGTCCAGGACAGCCTGGTCTACACAGTGAGTGCAGGACAGCCAGGGCTATGTAGAGAGACTCTGTCTTAAACCAAAAAAGGGAGTGGGGATAAGAATAAAACAAAACAAAGGTTTGCTGGGAACAGTGGCACATGCCTGTAACCCCAGCACTCTAGGAGGCAGAGGCAGGCGGACCTCTGTGAATTCAAGGCCAGCCTTATCTACAAAGTGAGTCCAGGACAGCTAAGGTTACACATAGAAACCCTGTCTCAAAACAACAACAACAACAACAAAAAAAAAACAAACAAAAAAAACAAGGTTAGAATTTATAGTGCCGGAAACAATAATAACTATTACAGAGTAAGCATGGGCTTGTGTGGTATTTTCTCTTACTCCTTTCCCTCCTTCTAGGTGTGGCGAGCTCTTGACTAACTTTGAAATGCTCCTTTCTGCAGCTTCGAGACTGTATCCAAAAGACCTTGAATGAGTGGAGTTCCCAAATCAGCCCTGATTTGGTCAGGGTAAGTGAACTGTGAAGTAGAAATCTCTAGAGCCTGCGCAGGTGTGAGGTCAATTTTCAGTTTGCCAAGTGAAGCCCAGCAAGCAGTTGGCCATAAAGCTCTGTGGCTTTTTTTGCTGAGTTGCTGGCCTGCTCTAGTAGGGCTGAGCAGAACATCTGGTCTCTAGCCAGTTCCTCATCTAGGTTTCTCCTGCTTAGTTCCCACCACAGTTTCCTCACCCATCAGTGTTTTGTTCCAGTTACTGTTTGGTCTAGTGTAAGAGCGCTTATCAGGGGCGCTGGAGAGATGGCTCAGAGGTTAAGAGCACTGACTGCTCTTCTGGAGGTCCTGAGTTCAATTCCCAGCCACCCACATGGTGGCTCACAACCATCTATAATGTGAACTGATGCCCTCTTCTGGCCTGCAGGTATACAGGTAGGCAGAGCACTGTACACATAATAAATACATCTTTTTTTTTTTAAAGAGTCATTATCAGCCTTAGTTGGTAGGTTGCTTGGTAGAATGTCAATCCAATAATGTAGATAGGAACACTTTTTAAATATCACTTTCTCATGAAACAGTAAGGAACTGTACTTCACTAAATGCCAGTACGTGACGATTTTCAAAAAAGTTAACAGACCCAATAACTGTGTGCAACCACTCTGAAATCAGGCAAAGGCTTGTGTTTGGTCATGTACTACTTTAAATAAAAGCATGGAAGAGGAGCCAGGCATCATGGTGCATGTATCTAATCTCAGCCCTTGGGAAGCTTGAGGCAAGAAGACTGAGGTGAAGCCAGCCTGGGCTACAGCAAAAATTCCAGGCTTAGTAGGACCCTGTTTGAAACAGAGACCATCTGCTAGAAGTGCTGGTTCCCTTGGGCATACTGTTTTAAATCGTATAGCTGCTGTACAGAAATCGGTTGTCATCTGTTTATGTGACTTAACCATCTCTTCTTTCCGTGCTTGACTTTGTACTGCTAACTTTGTGCTTATTTGTGCTAGGTATTGTAATGTGTGCAGGAACAACAAGAAAGATAATATTGCTTTGTTAAATCTTAGGCAGTATGTTTCTGATGGGTAGATGCTGTCTGCCCTTTTATCATTATCCCAATAGAGTATTCATGGGGATGACCCCTGGCTTTTTAAAAATTAGACTCAATAACGTAAATATTTTAACTTAAAATATTTACAATTACAAAACTGAATATACTGTTGTACAGCTCATCATTCTTATGCATTGGTATCTGCCCGAAGGACTTGAGTATTTATGCACACAAACTCCTACACATGGATGTTTTTTCCAGCTTTATTAATACTTGGCAACAGTTTGAAATGGATGTTGTTAGGTAGACAAAAGGAGATTAAGACTGTGGTGCATCCAGGCAGTGAGATTTTACTGAGTCCCGAAAAGCAATGCGTGACTAAGCCAGGAGAGGCACGAAGGAGCCTGAAATGCATGCCGCTAAGTGAAAGAAGTCATTCTAAAAGGGTGCGTCCTGAGTGATTGCAGGTGAGCACTGATGGCATGGTGACGGTGGAGGAGGCAAAGTGTGTGTGGGAGCACTCCCTGTTCTTCCTGCTCAGTAGGAAGAAGCTATAATGCTCCTTTTCTTTTCTTTTTAAAGCAGCTATGTTACCTTAACAGGTCAAATTGGTGTGCTGGTTGGAGGCTGGTGTTTGTTGGGAAGGGTTAGGAGGTTTGGCCTTGTTGGCTGAGGGGTGTCACTGGGGAGTGAACTTTGAGGTTTCAAAAGCCCATGCCAAGTGTGTTGTCTCTCTCTCCTGTCAGCTCATCAGGGGCTCACCCCATGAGCCAATAGCTCTCTCTCCTGTCAGCTCATCAGGGGCTCACCCCATGAGCCAATAGCTCCATGCTGGAGAGCAGAAGGCATCGAAACAGGAGGAGAAGCTATGGACATTTGGGCAACTTCTTCGTGTAACTTGCTTGTGCCATCTAGTCATGGTCTCTCTTCACAGCAATAGAACAATAACCCAGACAGCTGGTAATTAATATAGAAGGTTTTAACATGTAATCATTCAAAATAGGTAATTTTCATCATTTCTGATACTTTATATTAACTCTAAGCTCCTCTGCTTGTTTATTCATTTATTTATTTATTTATGGTCATGGATACTTTTGAATACTTGGTCAAAATGAGACTTTTCTCCAGGAAATAGAACACACAACACTCTCTCTCTCTCTCTCTCTTTCTCTCTCTCTCTCTCTCTCTCTCTCTCTTTCTCTCTCTCTCTCTCAACCATTATATCTCTACTAAGCTTTTAAAGTCCATTAGAGCTCCCAAAGAATCTTATCTGTTAGTTCTTTGTTTCTGAAGTGCTTAGGACAATAAAAACTTGACAATCAGTAGTGCTGATTTTATGTCCATTGAATGTTGTGTTTCCTACAGGAGTTTCCAGATGTCTTGGAATGCACCATGTCTCATGCTGTCGAGAAGATAAACCCTGATGAACGAGAAGAAATGAAAGTTTCTGGTAAGCTCTGCCCCTTACAGTCACTGTCCTGTGTGCATGGGGGGAGGTCACGGGACACACACATGAGAGTAAACCCTTCCTTCTCA
This sequence comes from Acomys minous, assembly GCF_964271855.1. Classification (NCBI taxonomy): domain Eukaryota; kingdom Metazoa; phylum Chordata; class Mammalia; order Rodentia; family Muridae; genus Acomys; species Acomys minous. The sequence goes on from NC_140496.1 coordinate 78,114,566, forward strand.
CCTCGAATGCCTTGGTCACCAGACTTTAGCGTAATTCTAATGTCAGGTCTTAGGAGGGAGTTACAGGACGTCAGAGCTGAGTGCTGTGCAGTCAGGATGAAAGTTTGACTTATTGTTCCTCATTTGTGTGCTTTGTGTTTACTCGGCAACAGAAAGATTCAAGTGGGAGAAGTGGAGAGGATAAAGGGAACGGTTGGGAGCAGTGTCTGTGCAGACAAACCCAACCTTCCCTTCCTGGGGGCTGGTAAGCAGTGGCGGGGCCGCCTGGAGGTACAGAAGGATGTCTGGGCAGTAAGCCTCGGGAAAAGAGGCAGTGCTTATTAATATCCTATACATCAGCATATGCCGGTGACTGCTGCATTTCAGAAGCAGCAGTAAAGGTTAACAGATTGTGCCCTCAGCTTGCAGACAGCATGGCAGTCATTAGCATCTCAAGCTTGCCTAGATTCAGGCTCCCTGAGGGTGGAGACTACTGACAGAATAACCTAGGGCTAGCAAGTGTTTAAACGCTTTGAGCCTCAATTTGTTTATCTGTACTGTGGGATACAATTATTTCACAGGCTTCTTTATATATAATATGGATGAAATAACAAGAGGCACATAACTAGGGCTGTACTTGCCACAAAGCAGTGGTGGGTCTCCATTGTTTATTAAGTAACATACTGAGATGGACATGCATGACGGGGTAATGAGATAGGAATGGTCTTTTCATTCCAATCGTAGTACCATCTCTTTGAGTCTTGCTTTATGCTAAACGCTGAGCTGTCCCTTTATGATTATATTTGTGCATGTAATTGTCAAAGCAAACATACCGTCACACCAGTGGCATTAAATAATGTGACTGTTAGCCTTGACCTGGGTGTAGTGGCACACAACAGTAGTTCCAGCTTCTTGGAGGATGAAACAGAGGATCAGAAGTTTCAGCTGGCCTGGCAGTGTAATGAGACCCTACCAGCTAAAAAGGAAGAGAAAAGAAAGTTGTCTTTCAGTCAGTTAGTTGATGAACCCACACACTATGAAGGTATGCCTGACTCCAAAACCTGTGTCTTCCGTTAACTACACATCCCTGCTTGTGTAGGAAAGGAAGTAAAGCCAACATTTTGTGTAGCTGGTGGTAATGCATCCTTGTCTTGGGCCTCCCCACGCTGTCCTCCATTCCTGCTCCATTTGAGAATTTTGATAGGAAGAAAATTCTCCCCGTAATCAGCCTTTGTCTTTCTTTCTCAGAGTACCCCATCTTTGAGAGAGAGAGGGGGGGGGAGAAGGCTATTCCAGATGGCAAAATTTAGAGATCAGGTGTTAGTAGTGGGAGATGTTATTTGTGTCAAGGGGAGGAGGATCAAACGCAGGGCATCACACATGTGAGGCAAGTGCTCTATCACCTGGGAAGACTTTTCAGCGTGTGTTCTGGGAGCTAAAGCTGGACCCAGCTGGTGAACACTGACTCATCTGATAGAGGAGCTGTAATGGCCGCTCACGAGGAGTAACGCCAGGACCAGATGTCTTAGGAGACCTAGCAGTAGAAAAGAGGGCGGATAAACAAGTAAACAGGAACATTTGTTGCATGTGTTGAACACTAGTCTCTGATAATGAGCATTTTTGTTATGTTTTCTTCCATTGTTCTGTTTTCTGTCATTGTTTTCCTACATCTCTTACATTTGTTTACAATTCTAAATGTACTCAGTAGACTTCAGGTTTATATAAACATGTACATATAAAGTTGAGTTTAAGTCAAGCATGTTTCTTTTATTGAAAATTAATCAACTTCTAGGCGTAGAGAGGTGGCTGCGGTGTAAAGAGCTCATGCTGCTCTTCCAGAAGACCTGATTTTGGTTTCCAGTTCCCACATAAGGCACCTCACAACCACCTGTAACCCTAGTCATGGAGATCTAACAGGACCTCTGGCCTCCGTAGCCACCTTCCCCTACACATGTATATGTACACACACACACACACACACACACACACACACACATACACACACACACACACACACACACACACACACACTAGATTTAAGAAAAAATAAACTTCCCTATTAACCAAAGAAATATAAAATAAAACAGTTCTGGAAGGCTACATGTTATGTCTGCTAAATTTTAAGAAATGAGTACAAATTGACTGCCTGGAACTCGAGATGTTTGAATCTCAGAGGTTTTCAGATTTTCTGTTTGGGTGGATTTCACTGGTCATACGCCCTGCATGGTGAGGTGGCTGGCCTAGTGCACTGGGGCATGGCTGTCAAAGGACAAGGCATAAAAGTAGAGCAGGACCCACAGGGTACACTGGTCCTGTTACTCAGAATCACATTTCTAACACTCTGCTTTGGGAAATGATTCAGTGTAGGGTTGAATAAAAAGTTACCAACTTGTTTACATAACAAAATATTGGAGCTGGGGCTGGAACATAAACTAACAGATGTTGAGTGGGCAGGACCCCGTCTGATGAACTCCACCCCAATACAATGTAGAATAAGTCTCAAGAATGAGAAAGGAGAACTGGGTGTGCCTGGTGCAGTGGCAGCCCCAGCATTTGGGAGGGTGAGGGCAGGAATGTTGGGACTTGAAGGTAGAGTGGGCTAAAAGGAGACCTTGTCTCAAAATATATATATATATATTTTAGTGTGTAAAAGTATACGTTAAAAACATAGGCCAGGGTTGTATTTGCCTTCATAGAGTGCAGCATTGAAGGGAAACCAAGAAAAGACTAAAAAAGCTTTGAGTGATAAGTCTGCCTGCTGTCTTTTTTGGTCTTTGCACTTTTATCGATCTTTCTTGTTTGTGGAGTAAGCAAGCATGCTATTACCAAGAAAACTTTAAAATAACTTCTACATAGAAAACACATAGGAAATATTTACCACACAAAGATGCCTAACAGGGCTGGAGAGATGGCTCAGCAATGAAGGACACATATTCCTTACAGAGGCCTGGAGTTCAGTTCCCAGCACTCCCGTAACTACAGCTCCAGAGGATCTGATGCCTCTGAGGACACATGTACTCCTGCGTACTACACACGTGCACATAAATAAAACATTTAAAAGATAAACCAACTAGAGCTTTTAAAAAGTTATACCATACTTTATATTGTAAACTTTTTTTTCAGTTTTCTCATTACACATTTGAGGCTTTCTTAGATTTGTCTTACTGTAGAAAGTATGTAAAATGCTCCATTATGCTTAGCTTATGAAAATAGACATTGAAGCTGGGCGTGGTGACATATGCCTTTAATCTCAGAACTCAGGAATTCAAGGCCAGCCTGGTCTACAAAACAAATCCAGGACAGCCAGGGTTAGCACAGAGACTCTGTCTAGTGGGGGGTGGGAGGGAAAAGCAAAACAAAAAAAATAAAAAATAGACACTTAAAATAATTTTAGGTCCAGTTTATCTTGAGAAATAGACATGTTGACAACTAGCATGTAACTTGACAACTATCATGCAACTTAAAAATTACAGTATGTGTGCATATGTCTGTCTTAAAATGGGGTATGCAATTATAGAAGTAGGAAAAGAAAACTAAACCCTATCTTGGTAATCCTGCACAGTAAGAGGTGTGGATACACACGGACAGTGAGGCATGGATACACATGCATGGACAGTGAGGCGTGGATACACATGCATGGACAGTGAGGCGTGGATACACATGCATGGACAGTGAGGCGTGGATACACACGGACAGTGAGGCGTGGATACACACGGACAGTGAGGCGTGGATACACACGGACAGTGAAGCGTGGATACACATGGACAGTAAGATGTAGACACACATTCATAGTAGATGTGGAAACACGTGCACAATAAGGTGTGGACAAACACATTAACGGACAGACACATGTTCATAGTGAGGTGTGGACACACATGCACAGTGAGGTGTGGACATACACGGTAATCAGCTTTTTCTTTGTTGTCCAGCAAAACTGTTCATCGTAGGATCGAATTCATCATCATCAACTAGGAGTGCAGTTGACATGGGTAAGCAAAACTTTTTCAGCTAGGTGGTGGCGGCGCACACCTTTAATCCCAGCACTTGGGAGGTAGAGGCAAGCAGATCTCTGTGAGTTCCAGGCCAGCACGGTCTACAGAGTGAGTTCCAGGACAGCCAGAGCTACACAGAGAAACCCTGTCTTGAAAATAAATCTTCTTCATAATATGAGTTTTTAATTATCTTAAGTGAATTAGTTACAACCAATCTAGATAAAGAAAATAAGCTGATTTCAGTTTTACCATTTAAAGACTTGAATAGAATTAAGTCTTCATTTACATATAGTAATACATTGATAGAAATATAAATGATGTATTAAATGTTACCTGTTTGAGGATAGAATTTCTTTTTAATCATTATTAGCCCTTTAAATATTACACGATAGATGAAATACTAAAATCAGAGACAACAAAATACAAATACTTTGGATTCATTTTTAGCACCTGATTTGTTAAAAATCCCCCCCAGGGAAGAGGGCAGGTGAGGAACCCACCTGTCTGCTCCACAGAGATGTAAAGTGGGCACTTAGAGACATGCTGTCAAGGACAAGCAAATTATGCAGTAATCTAGCGTTCAGAAAATGATTCATGACCAAGACAGGATTGAGTGGTGCATGTTGGGGGCAGTGAGGAGTGTTTTTAGTGTAACACACAGTCTCCTTTCGTGTCTCCGTTTTCGTCAGCATGCTCGGTACTTGGAGTTGCACAGCTGGACTCTGTCATCATCGCTTCACCTCCAATTGAAGATGGAGTTAATCTTTCCTTGGAGCATTTGCAACCTTACTGGGAGGAACTAGAAAACTTAGTTCAGAGCAAGAAAATTGTTGCTATAGGCACCTCTGATCTGGACAAAACACAACTGGAGCAGCTGTATCAGTGGGCGCAGGTAAGGATGTGCAGATGAGGACGCTTGGCTACAGCTGTGGAGCATCGTGCATCTAGGGCATGTTGTGGGTGACGGCTGGGTGGGAGCTCTGAGACAGGCTTATCTAAAGCACCAGGAGCTTAACATTTTACTGAACTGAGTATTCATCCACCTCAAGGAGTGAAGAAAACGTGGAATGCTAAGTTTCCAGAGAAACCCAGAACTTCATTTCAGGCTTACGTGATGAAATGTTACACTTTGTGTATTATGGCTCTAATTTCTTAAGTAAGGAAATATATGTATTTACTTTTCTGTTAAGTGAAGATGATTAGACTTAATTTATAGAAGCTGATATAGGGAAGGCATCATAAAACCTTCAACCTCGCACTCCTGCTCTAAGACCCTACAAAATTATGAGGAAGTACCAGCATGTTACCCTTACTTTCTATATTTTGTCCTTATTCTTTTTATTTCATTTTCAGCTGCTTCCTCAGACCTTTCAGAATTGATGACAAGCAGGAAGGCCATAGAAAGTATTGTCCGTTGACTTGGTAGTAGTATGTGGCCCAAACCATCTGGACACGTAGTGATCCAGCAAGTATATACCAGTTAGCCAGTGCAGCTACTGAAGTTATGTGTCCTTTAAGTGCCTGCTTAGTAAGCCACAGTTTATACCCTGACATTCATTCAGTGTATACCTTGAAGATAGATTCCCTGTTGCTAAAACATTATCCTTAGAATCGCTGCTTCAGAGGCAGATGTGCTAGATTGCTAATGATTTCAGCAGGCTTCATTATGAATCTTAATAGTAAGCATAATTCTGTGTTCTCTCACCCTAGGGCTATTTTCCGTGTTATCACTAACATGGACTAGGAAGGCATACATTAAAACACAAGTTGGGCAGAAGTACTTTATAAATAAACCATTGTCAAATACTGTTTTATGTTCTGAAGTCTATTGCTCTCTTTTCTAAAAAGTAGGGGTAAGGTGGTTGCTGTACTTGCAGAGTTCACTTCCTAGCACTCACCAAAGTACCCAGAAGTAGTGCCTGCTTGTGATACCAGGCCCAGAGAAGGCAGAGGCACAAAGATTCCCCGGGGATTGGTGGACAGCTAGTGTACTGAATTAGTGATCTCAGGGTTCATTGAGAGACCCTGTCTTAAAAGTTGGGTAGGAAGTGATTGAGGAAGACACCCGATAACAACCTCTGCCTTCTGCATGCACCAATACACACATGTAAAGACAAGGCACAAAATCAGTTGTCTCACTAAACATGCAAAGCAATAGGCTTCACTACAGAGCATTTTCATACATACGTCATTATACCAAATTCTAATTAATTCTCCTCTTCTACTCCCCCTTGTGAGACCCCTTCCTTTCCTCAGTGTAGTCCATCCTCTTTTCACCCCCAAGAATTCTCCTTCCCTTTCTAGCTTCATGACCTAGACAGACAGACAGACAGACAGACAGACACACACACACACACACACACACACACACAGAGTTTTATATTGGAAGGTCCCACATGTGAGAGGAACATGTAGTATTGCCTTTCTGAATCCAGCTTAGTTCAGTTCACATAATAGTTTCTAAGTTTGTTTATTTTCCTGCCAATATCATAGTTTCCTTTGTGGTGACTAAAACTCCATTGTGTTTATCGTTTTTTCTTTACTCTTTCTGTTGGACACATAGCCTGCTTCTGTTTCCTAGCTACTGTAAATTGTATCTTAGTGCTTTCTTCTGTCTATTTTCTGTATGACATAATTTAATACAGTACATTTTATTTCCACTTATAGGTAAAACCAAATAGTAATCAAGTTAATCTTGCCTCCTGCTGTGTGATGCCACCAGATTTGACTGCATTTGCTAAACAATTTGACATACAGCTACTGACTCATAATGACCCAAAAGGTAATGATATTTTTATTTATAGGCTTTGATCATGAGTGTTTGGAAGACAAAAGCTGTTTGTTCAGTGGGCTGGAGGTGCAGGCCTGTGACAGAATGCTTGTCTAGCATGTCCGTGGCCTAGGTTTGGTCCCTGACGCCATACACAAACATTTTCAAAAAGAAAAAGACAACAAATATTGAAATTGATTTTAAGTGTGTGCTGTGATAATATAAATGTAACACACACACATCTTTATTGTCTCTGTGCAATGGTGGAGTTGTAAACCGGTTGGCAGGATCCTACACATAAGAATGAACTAAACCATATCTCTAGAACTCACGTATTTTTGTTAGTTTGTTTTGTTTTAAAGCAATTGGCGTAATGCTTTGATTAATATAATTTAGTATTATGCTGTGACCAAAGCAAAAGTTCAAAGTAATAGAAAAACTAGATTTCCTTTTGCCAATGATGAGGAATATGTTATGATATCTACCTAATATACTAATGGGGAAGTTGACTTCAAATCCTAGAGTTATACCTTTTTGCACTTATTAAACATAATACTGTATGAATCACACACACACAGTGTGTGTGTGTATGTGTATGTGTCTGTATCTCTGTGTCTCTGTGTGTTTATGAGCACATACCAAGAAAAAAATCTTGATGAAATACACAGTAATAGAAATGCTGTAAATAGGGTTAGGAATGATTTATTTTCTTTTTACTCTCCTGGATATTCCCTAGAGATTTTCAAAAATTGCAAATTCCAGTCTCCAATAACCAGAAGTTATGAATTAAATAAAGAGGCCAGAGTACAAGGATATGTTTTCAAAGAACTGATCATTTTTAATACTGTGGTTCAGTTTAAAGGGATACAGTTTTGTTGTTAGGATCTCCTGCAGCCATGCGGGCCTGGAGGTCACTATATTGCCAAGAATTACCAGAACTTGTGGTTTTCCTGCCTCCATACCCACATGCTGAGATCCAGTTGTACGGTCAGAGCTGGCTTACGTGCCTGGGGTAAACAAAACCAGGTGCTAATCGCTGGCCCAGTATTCAGTTTTGTTGTGTTTAAATGCTTACTTACATAGAAGGAGCTTTTGTCTTCAAACCTAACCTGTTGGGGTTTCTGTTTTAGAACTGCTCTCTGAGGCAAGTTTCCAAGAAGCTCTTCAAGAAAGCATCCCTGACATAGAAGCCCAGGAGTGGGTGCCGCTGTGGCTCCTGAGATACTCGGTCATTGTGAAAAGCAGAGGAATCATCAAGTCAAAAGGCTACATTTTGCAAGCCAAAAGAAGAGGTTCTTAACTACTATGCAAGCTCACACCTCACTGACCTATGTTTATCTTGAACATACGATAGAAATCCAAATTATAAAATTGAGATGTGTAAAAAAATCTAGCTATTGCCTACAAGAAGTGTCATTGAGGCATGTATTCAGTTGTTTTGGCAGTGTGGTCAAGTTTTGAATACGTCTCTTGCCTCTGCATCAGCATACTTACAGGAACCACTGTCTTCTTTTCATTAAACTTGTTTTCTAACTGAAATAATCTATAAAGAAAAATACCTGCAATATATTTCCTTTATTTTTATGAGTAATAGAAATCAAGAAAATTTGTTTTTAGATATATTTTGGCCTAGGCATCAGGGTGATGTATATACATATTTTTTATTTCCAAAATTCATTAATTGCTTCTTACTCTATACTTCTATAACTAAGCAATTAAATTACAGTTGTTAAAACAAATACTGGAAGAGATTTTTTTTTCCTGTCATTGTCAAAATAATTTATCTCAGAGTAACTATAGCAGCTGGGATCTACTAGTAATGTAAATACAATCCATTCTCTGATCCATGAATGGAGATTTAATCTTGTGTTCTCGATTACAGCTTAGCTCTCTTTGACCGTGTGCTCTGTATGTTTCTTCCCTCTCTTGTTTACAAAGGCGAGCCACAGTGAATCCGAGAGGCTTGAGGCTTTAATGTCACTGGGAGTTTCATAAAAGCAACTGTCATCTTCTGATTCTTTGGAACTCTTGACACATTTTGTGTGTTGTTGCTTAAAAACATTCACTAAGTCAGTTGCACTCACCATGTGCTCAGCACTGTGGGCTCTGGAGATGTGGAGTAAGAATCAGCCAAGTAAAGTGTGTGATTTCTGTACCTATTAATTACTGACAGGGAGGGAATAAAGCCAGAAAAGGCTGGGGGCAGGGAATCATTTAGTTTTGATTTCATACTAGTTTAAAAACTAGAAAACTGCAAAGAAGCCATGATCCTTACATGCAGCATTCTAAATAAAGGTCTTAATCTATAAATGTGTGTCTAACCCAGTTTCAGTGTTTCTTTGAAAGGTATGTTATATGCCAATATTTTTAAACCATATAGGCCTTGGTAAACAAATTTTGCTCAGAAATTTTCAACTTAGAGAAAAGAACTATAGTTCTATGTTAAGTCGGTACAAGAGACCTTTTTCTTTCTTTCTTTCTTTTTTTTTTTTTGAGACAGGGTCTCTCTGTTAGCCTCGAACTCACAGCGATCCACCTGCCTCTGCCTTCCTCGTGAGTGCTGGGATTAAAGGCATGAGCCACCATACCCAGCCAACAATACACTTTTTTCTAAGTAAGACTTTGTGGTTAGTGATTGGTTTTTCTCAGAATTAGGTGAAACTAACTGATTGCCTGCTAAAGCTTGTAGAATTTTAACTGAAAGCCTATAATTATATTGTTTGTATATAATGCTAAATATAAGGTAACTTTTAAAATTAGTAATATATGTGTCTTCATATGACAGATCTTTAAGTAAATGTTGTATTTTAAATCTGTACAGTGAGCTGGCCGAGCTACTCTGAAGGGAACCTCAGTATCACCTTTATTAAACCTGGAAGTGGGGGTGCATTTTTGATGTGTGTATGAGAAAACAAAACCTTCACTCATGTGTGCAGATATTAGCTTTGTTTGTGGGCATCTCTTCCACTCTCAGCAGGGAAAGAAGCCCAGTTGTGGGTTCATTTCGTGAAAGAAATGTTCATGTCTGGAATTTTAAAACAATTTGGTTCTTTTATTCCAAGTCCTTATATTATTGGATAACTTCTTAAAATGAGATTTTTGGGGGTCTGGAGAGATGGCTCAGTAGCTACAAGTATTCGCTGTTCTTGTAGAGGGTCCCAGTGCCAACCTAGCAGCTCACAAATGTCTGTGACTCTAGTTCCAGGGGATCCAATGTCCTTTTACATACACACAGGCAAAATACATACGTGTGTGTATGTGTGTGTGTGTGTGTGTGTGTACATGTATAAATACTCCCAAGTAACTAACTGCCTAAAACAAAAAGCCAAGTTGTCAGTATTGTGTATGACAGATATATTTGAATGTAGTGACCCAAGGTAGGTTTTGAGTATAATTTCTTTCTTAGTAAACATTTTAAAAAGAGGATGTAGCCAGGAGGTGGTGGCGCACGCCTTTAATCCCAGCACTCAGGAGGCAGAGGCAGGCGGATCACTGTGAGTTCGAGGCCAGCCTGGTCTACAAAGTGAGTCCAGGACAGCCAAGGATACACAGAGAAACCCTGTCTCAAAAAAACAGTCAAAAACAAAAGAAGGAGGAGGAGGAGGAAGAAGGTGTTAGCTTACTACATTTCCACAGCCCCGTGGTGCCTTACTCTGCAGCACTCTGTGACTTGGGATTCATGCCATAAGTTTACCTAGTTTCCCACCAAAGAGCCTGGAGACACCAGAAGGACCTGGTTCTCTCACAGGCTAGATTCATGTGCTGTGAACTGTGGGGACTTTGTTTGGTTTTTGAGGCAGGGTCTCTATGTTGTCCTGGAGCTTGCTACATAGACCAGGCTGGCCTCTGCCCCTCTGGAGTGCTGGGGTTCCAGGTGCACACCACCACGTACTGTCCCGGAAGACTGTATTGATGCCGAGACACCAATACCCATTTAAGGATGGCCGATGGCCAGTGCTAGAGCATGAATCATTGATAGCTAATTGGTGCTCTGCCTGAGAAAGGCCGTCTAGACATGTGAGCTGTGTGCTTGAAATGGCCATCTAGACATGAGGCTTTGATCCCGTCGTGCCAAGGAACATCTAGAACCTAGAGCATCACGTTAAATAAATCATGAATTATTTTTAAAAATACATAAATGTAAAATGAAAACCAACATTATTCTGTATTGCCCAGGCAGTTTAGGTGAAAACCGTAAAGCTATTTTGTCCACTTTCCATGTGTAGTTCAGACTGTTGTGTGTCAGGTCCAAGTAGTAACCAAAATTAGGATCTTGCTTTTCAGAGATAAATTTTCTAAGGCTCATCTTAGTCATGTCTTTATCTAAGTGTTTCCCTCTGGGCTACCTACCAAGTATTTTCATCTTTGAAATGTTAGCAACTGATCACTGATGTATATTGTATATTGGCTGGCAATTCATCCTGCCAAATGTACATAAAGAGTATTGTTAAGTTTTAAGGGAATTCAAATCACTTGTGCAATTTGTGTTCTCATTCTCAAATGCACCAGCCTTTGATTCTAAGCCTATTTTTCCAACACTTAATTTCCAATGTTTCAAAATTAATTACCTCTCTTTTCATCATAAAACTGAGGGAGGAATATGTCAGAGTTTGATTTTTCAACAATATGTAACAATATTTTTATAGTTTTCAGATTCAGGGAAGCAGAAACTAGAAATAATTAACTATTCTTATGTGTCCAGTAGTGTACTGAGTCAAAATATAACGCATTGTTAAAAATAATCTTTATTTTGCTTATATTAACTTAAAATGTGAGGCTTTTGGGGGGGGGAGTGGTTTGAATAATGGGAATAAAATCACGTTGATTTTGAACCATTTAAATTTAAATAGTATAAATTAATAAAAGAAAAAAATTCAAATAGTATGATTTGAAAATAAATTGAGTTACTTGAAAAATCTAAGCCATAAAGCTATTCATTTACTCAGCCAGAAATGTGTGCTGTGTGGTATGCAAGATGCTACAGATGGACACACAATCTCGTCTTTAAAGAGCTTACAACATATTCATGGGAAGAGAGCAGGCCATGAAGAGCAAAAAAGGCTATCTCGGGGGATGGCAGAAATGGGGAAAAGGTTGGAATGTTGAAAGTGACTATGGGTGGAGGCTGACAACAAGACTTTCCTAAAGGAGTCAACTTAGCATCCATCAGGATCGGACAGGTGTGCTGAGCATTGTGGGTAGAGATCCTTCTCTGCCTGATTTGTAAATAATGATTTTTATCAAATGATGAGCAATCTATATGTAAGCATGCCAGTGCACTGAAAGCATCTTCAAAACCCTATTCTGGGCTGGGGAGATGACTCCATGGATATCTCACAGGGCAAGCATGAGGATGTACATTTGGATTCCCAGCATCCACAGTGGAGCAGTGATCCCCGCTCTGGGAAGTACGCAGCCCAACCAATCAGCAAGCTTCAGGTTCACTGAGATTGTATCTCAAAAAATAAGGTGGGGTGTACTAGAGGAAGATACCCAGTGAGGAAGACCTCTGCCTGCGCACACAAGCACAGGAACACAGTTAACACATTTAAAAGCCTTGATGATCTCAGTAAGAATGGAAAATTCATGTTGTAGAAAAGAGACTAGCTGGGTGGTGGTGGCACACACCTTTATCCCAGCATTTGGGAGGCAGAGTGCTCACAAAGGCAGAGCTCTGAGTTTGAGGCCAGCAAGTTCAAGGCCAGCCTGAGCTACAGAGAAACCCTATCTTGAAAAACAAAGAAACTAAACCTTGTCCAGTCGTCCTGTGTTTCCAAGCCACCCCCAGCCCAGTTAGGATATGGTTGTATGCCCCTTGCCAGAAAATTAAAATGTATTTTGTTAGAATGCATGTCATACATGGTTTGGGTATGTTCCCCCCCACCCCCACCCCACCCTTGTTTCTTTGTTTTTTGAGGCAGGGTTTCTCTGTGTAGCCTTGACTGTCCTGGACTCACTCTGTAGACTAAGATGGCTTCAAACTCACAGAGATCCGCCTACCTTTGCCTCCTGAGTGTTGAGATTACAGGCATGCCTCACCAAGCCTGGCTCCTCTCCCATTATTTTAAGATAGTTCATGTCTTAAAGTAATTATTACTTTAAGTCAGCTCTTTCCCTTTCTTTGCTCAGTCCTGATTCTTGCATTGTGCTTATTACATTCATTTCCCCCCTTATATCCTTAGACATTTTTTTCACCTACATTTTTGGAGTAGTGTGGTCTGGATCTTAAATGCCCCACAGAGGGCCATGTGTTGGAGGCCTTGGTTGATGGTGCTGTGGGGATGTGGTAGAAACTTTAGGATGTGGGGCCTGGTGGAAGTTAGGTCATTGGAATTTTGAAGAGGGATGGGGCCCTGGCCTCTCCTCCCTCTATACATCTCAGCCCCCATGTGGCTTTGTTGTCACATACTCTGCACCATAGTGACAACGATAAGTGACATGAATTACAGCCTTTGAACTATGCGCCTAAACAAATCTTTGAAGTTAAGTCAGAAGTCTTGTATGGTATCAGACGGCTGACAGGCATGCAGCAAACTCTGTGGGTTCTGTTTGTCTGAGAATGTATTTCATACTCAATTTCTTTTTATCCTTGAGGTCCTGGAGACAGCCCAGAGCCTCCACTGTGAGGCCGGCAGGCCCTTTACCACTGAGTTACCTAACCCGTGCTCAAACTATCATTTACATAATCCTCTGCTAGTTTCTCTCAGCATCTGAAGATAGTACTATGTCTACTTCCACAGTATACATACTCTTGCAGATGAACATCTGGATTTTTCTTCCTAGCAGCAATCTGTCCTCTCTCTAGTTGCTTTTGGTTTTTTAATTTGCATTTTTTATTTATTTTGGTGTTAGTGGCATTATAACAAAGCAGAGAAATGAAAACGCCAAAGCTTTCTCATAAAAACACTAATTACAAAAGGATATACTGATGAACACAAATGAACTTAAAATAGTTTCTTTGACTTTTAGTTTGTATTTATTTGTCTTTTGAGACAGGGTTTCTCTGTATAGCCCCAGCTGTCCTAGAACTCACTCTGTAGACCAGACTGTTCTCAAACCCAGAGATCCATCTGCCTCTGCCTCCCAACTACTGGGATTAAAGGCCTGCGCTACCACAGCCCTCTTTGACCTTTTAAATGAAAATACAAAAACAAAAGACTTGGAAATATTTCAAACAAACAACAAAATAAAAACTGGACACAATTTTCTGAATTTGTGTTTCAAAAGATAGCATCAAGATAATGAAAAGACAATTCCCAGAACAGGTAAAAATATTCAGAGACCTTATCTGATAAGGTACATAGAGTTCTTACAACTTAGTAAGAATGCCCAATTAAAAATATATTAAAGATAAGTGCAGCCTTTTCTCAACAACAAAACCCTGGGCAGCCAAGAAAACTGCCGAAAAACGGTCAACATTATCATCAAGGAAATGTAGATTAACTAGTGAGATGTCACTAATGAAAATGTAAAGATGGACGACAGCCAAGTGCTGATGAGGACATGATGCAGATGTAACTCATATGATGGTGAGACCAAAACTATCACTATGGAAAATACCCAGGCATTTCTTTTACCGTTTGTTCGAGACACAGTCTTGTCAGGTCGCTCAGACTGGCCTGGGTCCCCCTGTCCAAGTTGCAAGCCATGACTACCATCCCTGGTTTTGGCATTTCTTAGTGTACGCTTAGCATATGGCATTATTCCTCGCCTAGCCAGTTCTTCAGATTGAAGATAGCAGGCTCTCCGTGGCTATTTGGGCCGGAAATCTCCTTCATAGTTCTCACCATAGAGAAGCAGTGGGCTTCCCACAGATGGCTGAGAGAACAAAATAGAACCCTCTAAAACCTAAACTGAAAAGTGACAGCCCCTCGCTGTCGTCATAAGGTTTTCATGTTCTCATTCTTCATTTTATGCCACTCCTAAAGCATAGGCTGGATGGATACTCATGGCACACAATGGTTGCTTGAAAACTAGAGACCGCCCGGCGTGGTGGCGCACGCCTTTAATCCCAGCACTCAGGAGGCAGAGGCAGGTGGATCACTGTGAGTTCGAGGCCAGCCTGGTCTACAAAGTGAGTCCAGGACAGCCAAGGCTAACACAGAGAGACCCTGTCTCGAAAAAAAAAACAAGAAACAAAAAACAAAAAAAGAAAACTAGAGACCACACCCAATTCTTCAGGAAATACAAAAACAACCACCGCCCCCAACTTCCTAAGCATGAGTTTTGTGGGTTTCGTTTGGTTTTTTTGAGCCTTGGTTGTCCTGGACTCACTCACTTTATAGACCAAGCTGGCCTTGAGCTCACAGAGATCCTCCTGCCTCTGCCTCTCTGAGTGCTGGGGTTACAAGAGAGCGCCACCTCGCCCAGCTGAGTCTCATGTTTTTACGACAACTCTTAACATTCAAAACTTGATCACTGTGTATAAAGGGAACAAAGGAGCTACTTTGTGGGAAGGACTGTAAGCTTTGTCACAGGTGAAAGCAGTCTTGGCGGGCTTTACCCTTGGACACACCATGGACATCTTGAGATAGACTGGGTGGAGCCATCCTGGACCTGGAATTCAAGAAGCAGACTTGGGGACCCTATCTGGACTATTGTTTTTCTAATCGACCCTCAATGGGAGTGGGAGACGGCACTTCTCAGCATGTGAGGCAGGCAGGCAGAGAGGAGAGAGCAGCAGCAGGTTCAGACCAGGCTTGAGCGCACATGGATCAGCAAACAGGACAGGCCAGCACGCAGGCCAGAGACATCCCAGGGACCCGTCCTGTGGAACGGATACCGGAAGGTTCACTCTTTTTTCCCTTTAACCTTTCTTCTCTCTTGTGTAAGCTAGTTGGGTTGTATAATAAAGTTTAATTGTTAAAAAACAGAGCCTACACTACTTAACTTGGAAGCAATGTATCCACGGAAAGACGTGTTTTTAGAAAAAAAAATTAGTGTTTTAAAAGTGAAACTACATCTTTTCTTGCATCTTTTCTTGCTCCCATTAATTCCTTTACCCCTTCTTCAATCCCTTTTGTAGCCTTTCAACATATTCTAATTCTCCATCTTTCATTCACAAAACAAAACTGTGGTGGCCCATGCGTGCCAGCACTCAGGCACAGATCGGTGTCATCTCTGTGAGTTCGAGATCAACTAAAACCCTTTTGATTCTGGCCAGTCTCTTACTTCTGCTGAAAAACAACAAACAAACAAACAAAAACTTTTATCCCTCTCCTTCACAACTTCTTTCACTTTTTAAAAAAGATTACTTCGAATCCCGAGACATTTTAGTTAAATCCCACAGCTTTCTAATTATTCTCCAAGACCTGGGTGCATTTAACACACATCCTTGGATCCCAATCAAATCTCTCGAAATCTCACATTTAAGTTCACAAATACTGTTTTTTGTGTTTGTTTTTCGAGACAGGATTTCTCTGTGTAGCCTTGGCTGTCCTGGACTCACTTTGTAGACCCGCCTGCCTCTGCCTCCCGAGTGCTGGGATTAAAGGCGTGCGCCACCATGCCCGGCTGCATACTGTTTTCTAAAACGATTAAATAAACGATTTGCCTTCAGTTAAGACTCACATCAAAGATCTTATAATCACTGCACAGGGGGAGACGGATGGTTAGCAGGGTAAATGATACGACTTCCCAATAAGTGTAAAACGGCAAGGAACGCCGCTAAGGTTGCGGGGAGCCCGAAAGTGAGGCTCCGAACTAGAGGCGGGTCAGGTCTTTTTGCACCTAACTGATGCGATCGGCAGCAGAGGAGCGGAAGGAACGATTCTCGCGAGCTGCGGTTTCCGCCGGGAATCGTAAGCTAGGCCCTTATCTGACGTACTTCCGGCGCGTCGGGCCGGAGGAAGCTGCTCTCGTTTCCGGGAGAACAGAGTCGGCAAAGATGGTGCTCACCCGGTCCGGCGTGTCTCGGACCAAGCTCCAAAAAAGCCCCCAGCAGAAGGTGAGCGCCCCCAAGTTCCTCGGGTCTCCTTGCCGCTAGGCAGAGAGGCACCGCGGGGTAGAGGCGGCGAGGCGGCGAGGCGGGGCGGGGCGGAGGAGAGCGAGGAGGACCCGAACCTTGTGCGCGTGGTACTGCGTCGGGCCGGGCCGGGCGGGAACCTGGTTGTGTCTGGGGTCTTTTAGAGCACTTACGAGGGTTTCGGTCGTTTGCCTTGCGCAGATGAGGCCTTTTAAGCTTACTGTTGAGACAATACCAGGGAAGGTTAATTTCAGCCACCGCGCCCGAGCGAGCCCAATTTTGGAGGATGGGAGGGAATATTATTACACGTGGGGAGGCCGACTGTGGCCCAGCACCAACTCCTCTCGCATATCAGAGCCTCTGATTGTGTCCTGTTCTGTGCTCGTTAGATTGTTTGGATGGATTGTAAGGGATATAGCCTTTCCTGTGTGTAAAAACTCAGGCAAGCATTATACATTCCTAAACATATCTGCTCAATTAGTTCGTAACTATGTCGACCCCTGGACTTCTGTAAATGATTTGGATCCCCCCCCTTTCTTTTTTCTTTTTCTTTCCTTTTTTTTTTTTTTTTTTTTTTTTTTTTTTTTTTTTTTTTTTTGGTTTTTCGAGACAGGGTTTCTCTGTGTAGCCTTGGCTGTCCTGGACTCGCCTTGTAGACCAGGCTGGCCTCGAACTCACAGCGATCCACCTGCCTCTGCCTCCCGAGTGCTGGGATTAAAGGTGTGCGCCACCACGCCCGGCCCCACCCCCTTTCTTTAAGTGGAAAAAATACTCTTTTTAAGTTCTTTCTAAAGTCTAAGTTGAAGCAAGTAAAGACAGACTTATCATGGCTTTCTCTAGTACTTTCTTAAGTTCTGCTCCCTGGAGGTCATGTTGTGCTTGCTTGCTCTTGTCCCAGCCCTATCTAAACTATATTGTGTTTGCTTTTGGTTTGCAGGGTTCTATTCCTCAAGGACTTGGGACGCATTTAGACAGCAAGAAAGAGTCAGCATCCAATGGCAGTATGACTGGATCACAGATTGACAAGAAACAAAGTTCAGCACTCTCTAGGAGGAAGAGGAGCAGAGCTACAGGCCCACCAGCAGAGGTCACTGAATTGGCCACGGATGGAGAGACCTCTGAAGCAGAGTCGCATGCTTCTGGGATTTCCTCTGTGTGTGAGGTGCAGGAGCCCATTATAAGAGTAACTAGAAAAAGACGAGTCGTAATTGCGCCCACCCCAAAGTCCAGTGTTAGGAAGAAGCAGAAACTAACTCCTCAGCATGAATCTCTAGATGAAGGAGTTGTTTCTGAAGCAGAGTCGCATGCTTCTGGGGTTTCTATGCTTGTACCTTCCATAGAAAGAGGAGGCAGAACAACTAGGGCTAATTCTCAAACAGATTCGAGCCAAGAATCACAGGCAGAAGTTGTATCTGATGCCGAGTCATCCTGCTCAGGCGTTGCATTGTCTAGGATTGCAGCTGGAAGAGCAGCCAGGAATCTGCAGAAGAAAGTACAGGCCCAAGAGGAGATGAAGGATACTAAGATTACACCAGGAAATAAAAAGCAAATTTTGGGTATATCTGTGGATTCAGAAGACTCAGATATTAAACAGACTTCTCAGTTATCAGCAAGACCACTTTCTCAGATAAATAGCCTGACTTTTTCTAGTAATGGCTTTGATGATTCCATCCACAGAAGTTCAGGAAAAAACTTAACACAGAACTATCAGGATTTGTACACACAAGAGGAAACACAAGCTGATGTTGCATCTCTTACAGAAATCAGGAAGGACAGTTGTAAGAGTCTTGGTGAAGAGGACCCCAAAATAATAGAGGGAAAAGAAATTAATGAGAAAGATTCCCAGTTGACTCTTTCTGAAGTTCAAGATGCCAGCCTTCAACAGTCAGTTTCTCAGAATCATTCAGGTGCCTTAAATAACAAAGCCAAGCCACAGCTTTCCCGCTATGAGACTGTAATGAAGTCATTAGTGCACAAGTTTGCAGTTGTGAAAATAAAAAGATGGGGTAACGAGAGAAGCGGCAGCATGAAAACGAAGGACTTGCCACACCCCGGTGACCATGGTGATAGTAGTGCGCCCACAGGTGTGGGTGTCAGTGAAGACAAGGACAGCCAGAGTGGTGTCGTTCCTGAGTGTGCTACCAACCTATGCAAGGCTGAACTCAGCATGCCTCAGGATACAGATAGTTCTGTTCTATTATTTCTTAGCAGTGATGAAAGCCAACAGTCTGAAAACAGTGAGAATGACAAGGACGTTTTGTGTTCTGTTGAAAACAATGGTCAAAGGGAGTCATCATGTGAGGACTTGGAAGATACAGCATCCAATAGCACACTGTTTGTAATTGACAGAACTCCTGGATTGAGTTCTGATAAGAATTTTTACCTAGAAGATACGGCGCCAAGTGAAGTTGCTATTGAGGAAGAGGAGGAGGAGGAGGACGAAGAGGAAGAAAGCAGTGAAGAATCATCAGACAGTGATGAAAATAAAGATGAGTCTAGTGATGAGGAAGACTTATTAAACAACACAAAGTCTAAGCTGTAAGTACTGCCTTTAAAAGTAAATAGGAACGGTACTACCGAGGAGTAAACCAAGGCCTCAGCATGGCGAGCATGCCCTTTCCACTGAGCTATTAATTTTTATTTGCATGTATTATACATAACGATGTTTCATTATTATGTTTTCATTTGTGCTGATGGTGTATTCTGAGGTTTAATTACCCCTCATACTTTTCTTTTGTTTTTCGAGACAGAGTTTCTCTGTGTGGCTTTGGCTGTCCTGGATTCACTTTGTAGACCAGGCTGGCCTCGAAGTCAGAGTGATCCATCTGCCTCTGCCTCCTGAGTGCTGGAATTAAAAGTGTGCGCCACCATGCCTGGCACCCCCTCATAACTTATTTTATCTCCACTGATGTCCATTTTCCCAGCTAGACCTCTTGCTACTTTCATGTCTTTTGGGGACGTGATCCAATGAGCTTACAGGACTGTGGGTGAGGGACTATTCACAGGCTCATGAGAAGCTTCCCAGTGTTGTACCATTGAAGAAAATGTCTCTCCCTCCCCCTGTAATCATCAGCTGCCTGTAGGTCCTCAGGGAGACGTGGGGCTTCATGAGCTTCTGGACCTCCATTAAAAATGCTGACTGTGAGTTTCGCATCATGTGCCCCAGTCCCACTCATCTCATCCCTGATGTGAAACTCAAAAAGAATTAATAAAAGTTAAAAAACAAACAAAAACCCAAAATGTTGACTGGTCCAGTCTTAAGCAGGTAATCAACAGCAACTGATTTCTGAATACAGCTACTGTTTCATATCCAAAAGACAGTATTTCCTATCACTGCTCCCTGTCCCCTTCCTCCCAGTTTTACTCTCTCTCTGCCCCTTGTGGAGGATGTGATAGATGTCTCATTTAGAAATGACCATTTGAGACAACTATTCTCAACACTTTGACCAGTTTTGAGTCTTTGTAGTAACTGCTACCCACTAGGAGAAGAGTTTCTCACCATACCTGAGCTTAAACCTAAATTACAATATTTTTAATAGATTCAGTGTGTCTAACAAAAAACCATGTGTTCCCCAGTAGGGCCTATGACTAACCAGAGATTTCTGACGAACTTTATGGTACCAGGTTATGAGTTTCAGTAAGTGGCCCTCAAACTCATGTAGGAATGTGGTTGATTATACCAATTACAGTGCACCAGTAAGCAGGCACAGCTTCTCTGACAAGTCAGTAGTGTAACATGTAGGTGGGGTCCACAGCTGAGTAAGACCACTGATGACTTTTCTTTTGAAGCAGCCTGCACAGTGCCCTCCAGCACTGTAAGAGTTAAGCCAACAAGAAAGATGCTTCCAGCTCAGTACCAGCTTGACTTGCATGTCCTGTAACCAAAGCCTGGGATACCTTTAGCAGTGTAGTCTTAACATCTAGCTCTTGGTGGGCAACCAAGAATCATGGTTTTTTAAAAAATGTCAAGGTAAAAGCCTGTGTTGTTTTGAGGGCTCTAAGGACCTCCCTGACCAACAGTTTAGAGGGAGATGCGCCTACCCTTGTTCTGAGAGCAGCTTTATTCATCCATTCACAGCACTCAGTTTTTGATACATATCTATGTCATGTGGTTGATATGCCGTAAAGGTACAGACACAGCATGAATACCTGCCTATAATGTCAGTCTTGCAGCGGTAGAAATGGATCACCGAGCAAGCCACCTAGCTAGACTAGCTGAGTCTGTGAGCTCCGGGTTCAAGTGAGAAAGACAGCTTCAGTATATAAGGTAGAGAGTGATCAGGGAAGACATGTAAGGTCAGCCTCTGGATGCATGTATGTGCATGAATACCCACACACATGCATGGAAACATGCAAACATAAGCATACAAAAGAATAAACAAAACAGACAGGAACATAATTTTTTCATGTGTATAAATACAGAACAATATTAGAAAAATAATCACCTGTGGTCCCATCCATTTCCTGTTGAAAGCTGTAATATTTGAGGCGTTTTCTTTAGTAGTTGTCTTCCTGTTCTAAACTTGTTGTTCCTGGTGTAGGCCACTAGAGATGTAGGCAGCCATGTAAGAATCAGGATTAACAGCTGCCCTGGATGGCGGCATGCACCAAAGCCCGTACTGGAAAGCACACACACAAAGATGCCCTGTCTCTGAAGTTAGTTGTTTATTGTTACTATTAGAGACAAACCTGCAGGATCCAGGTGCCTCCACCAGTGAGTTGTAGGGATGGAGCAAGGCCAGGAGTGTAGGGCTATAATGTGTGTTTGCAGCTCTTTCTCCCAGGATGTGGAGTTGAACTGAATGGCTTTTCTTCAAGTTCTCTCTGAAATCTGTAGGTGTGTTGTGTGCTTAATCCCCTTAGACAGTCTTGGAGTCTAGATGTCTTCTCGGGCGGTGTTGATTTGTTACTCACCCTAGACTTTCTTCTGAATGAGTGTAGGAGATACATGATCAGTCAGTGTTTCAGGAACTGCATTGTAAAGATAAGGTGCTCTGCATCCATGTGTGATGTAAACACAAACGTGCTGCGTTTTGTCTTAATTACTTCATCTTTAAGTGATCTCTTCTTTTTCAGTCTGAAATTGACAAGTAGCAGCATAGACCCTGGACTAAATATCAAGCAGTTGGGTGGTTTGTATATTAATTTCAATGTAGACAAACAGCAGTCTCAAAAGAAAACACTAACACAGATCAAGGAGAAAAAGAAAAACGAGGTAAGCTACGCAAACTGCCCCATCCTCTTTAGTCCTTTGACAGGGACTGCTTTTCCTGTGGCGAAACTATTGGCCTGTTGTGCTCTTTTTCCATCTTGCTACAATAGTTACTCTTTGTGAATGGAGTTTTATCTGTAAGAGATGACACTTGAAATAAATTAAGATCAGCATTAATACTTCCTTTTTCATCCACTGCTTAATGGATCCCAGGGGTCATATTTTCTTGCTGTATTTTTGTTTAAGATTTATCTATGTATTTGGGTGCTTTATTTGCATATGTGCTTCTGTAACAAGAAAGCATCAGATACCATTATAGATGTTTGTGAGCCACAAATGATTACCTTTAAAGGGCAAAAATCATTCAGGAATAGATTGATGCATTTGCATAAGTTTAAATGGGGAATAGAGATAAAATACTTGCTTTGTATTTTTATAGCTTCTGCAGAAAGCAGTCATTACACCTGATTTTGAAAAAAAAGATTGTGTCCCACCATATAGTGAATCAAAGCATCAACTTCAGAAACAGCGCAGGGTGAGTAGGGGCTTACTGTTAAGATTGCTCACATGTGCTTCCCCTTTGTATTTTCAGGATATGTAATACTGTGACTGTGCAGTTAAATTGTGTCTGTGTACACGACCAGAGTTCTTAATATACTAAAGGCCATAAATGTGGTTCCATCAACTTATTTGGTGTGGCTTTTCATGTCTTCGCAGCACAAAGACACATACAAATACAGTTTTGGGTTGTGTTTGTGCTTGGGAGTGAGCCATGGGGTCTTGGACATGTTGGAAGCATGTATCCTGTCACTGAGTATGCCTCCAGCCCACAAACACAACCACCAAAAATAGATCTTAAATGGCCAGGCTGTGGTGATGCACACACCTTTAATTGCAGCACTCAGAGACAGAGGCAGGTGGATCTCCGTGAGTTCAAGGCCAGTCTGGTCTACAGAGGGAGTTCCAGGATAGCCAAGGCTACACACACACACACACACACACACACACACACACACACACACACACACACACGGAAAATATACCTTAAATGGTGACACCCAGCATATAGGTTTATCATCCACAGCACTTGTTTTTTGTTTTTTTTAAGATTTATTTATTATGTATACAGTGTTCTGCCTGCATGTGCACACCAGAAGATGACATCAGATCTCATTGTAGATGGTTGTGAATCACCATATGGTTGCTGGGAATTGAGCTCCTGACCTTTGGAAGAGCAGCCAATGCTCTTAGCCTCTGAGCCATCTCTCCAGCCCTCATTTGGCTTTTAAATGCATTGCTGTAGGCTGTGAGCTTTATTGCATAGAGTTAATGCAGCCTCCTTAGAACTTGGATCCACTTAGCTGGCAGAGAAGAGCAGCCTTGTTTTGATTTGGACATATTAAGTTCTGGGCTTGTTGAGAGTTAAGTAGCTTCTGACACCCTTAAATAACTGAATTTTTAAAAAGAAACCTTTTTTTCCAGTTCCTAAAATGTCTTTATATATTACCTCTTATATGAGCTCTTTTAGACAACAAAAAAAAAGTGGAAGCTGTCTGGTCTTTCTTATCAAGTCATCACCAAGGAGTTTCATTTATGAAACTGATCCTGTGCCACAGGAAGTTTGTTTGTTTGTTTTGTTTTGTTGACTTCATTCTTTTTATAAGGATCCTGGAGGTAAATGCGTTCTGTAAGTTGGGTTTGGGGGTTTTGGTGGTAGTGGTGGTGGTAGTTTTGTTTTGTTTTGTTTTTAATTGTTGTTTTTGGTTTATTGTTTATTTTATTGTTGGTGTTGCGTTTTTGTTTTTGTTGGTGTTTTGGTTTTGTTTTTTGTTTTGAGACAGTGTCTCATATGTCCTAGGTTGGCTATATAGCAGATGACCTCTTAAACTTCTGACCCTTTGGCCGCTAATTATCAAATTCTGGGGTTACAGGTGCACATTGCCAAGCCTTGTTCATGTAGTTCTGAAGATCTTAACCCTAGGGCTTCATGGATGCTGGGCAAGAACTCTACCAACTGAGTTCTCTTCCCAGCCCTGTAGATGCTCCCCCCCTTCCCAAAGGCCTAGGTGGCATCATCCAGCCTCAGTCTATCCCAAGTATTGAGGTCACAGGTATACACAGCCACACCCAAGTAATTCATACAATTTTCTGCTTTATAATTCTAGGGGGATCAGCTTTATAACACACTAGGAAATGTGTCTGATTTAGGGGAAATAGTTTCTACTCGTTTTGGGGTTGGAAAGATGGCTCGGTGGTCAGGAACACTTGTTGCTCTGACAGAGGACCAGAGTTTGGTTCCCAGCATCTATGTTAGGCCACTCATAACTGCCTATAACCGCAGCTCAGGAACTGTTTGCTTTCACAGGGACCTGCATACACATGCATGCACACATACATATAAGTAAAACATTTTTTAAATGTTTATTTTTAACACTTTTATTTCAGAAAGAGCGCCAAAAAACAGCCGGTAATGGTTGGTTTGGCATGAAAGCTCCAGAACTGACAGATGAACTGAAAAATGATCTCAAAGCATTAAAGATGAGAGCAAGCATGGACCCCAAAAGGTTTTACAAGAAAAATGACAGAGATGGCTTCCCTAAATACTTCCAGGTATGATACAAACAATAGTGGTTGTGTTCTTTGGAGAGCAGCACAGCCATGCTGTTCACTAGTAAAATAAGGGTTTACATACCAAGTCTGTGGCCATGTCGGCTTCGGCTTTACAACACTAGAGCTCAACTTGAGACAGCCACGGTCTTGTTATGGTCCTCAGTATAGAGGTAAGATTACAAGTGGGGACTGGGATCAAGGTTAGCTGGGTTAAACGCACCAAGTCCTTACATGTGAGTGTACGGATAGTCCTAAGCTGAGAGCACAAGTCATGCCGTGTGTAGAGAAAGGAATTATCTGTTGCGTTCCTTTTCTCTTTTCGAGGTGTGGGGCCATCCCTGGGCAAGGGTGAAAGCCATTCAAAAGCTGCTTTTTGCTGTCTCCCAGTGAGCATGCAAGTGGTGTTTCCATTCTTGTCAACCCCTTTCCACTCAGTTGGCTTATTATAGTTTCCAGGCTTCTTTCCCTCTGCCTTCATGGTAGCTAGTTTGGTGTTCTGTCATTTAGTTACACTTCTGAGAAACTGAGTGATTCCTGGCGACCTTTGGTATAGTCTGTATCACCCCTTTGGACCTGCATAATCTGGACCCAGACTAGCTTGCCAACCCTTTGTAATTGACCTCTCTTACACGTCACCACGCTGAACTCCCAGCCTCCTCCGAGTATGTGCCAGTCTTTGCTGTTCTTTGACCTCACTCTCCCTAGTTTGCTTGGTAAACCTCTACCTATGTAGAGCCAAGCTAAATGTCATCTTTGTTATTCTTACCTCCTTTAGTAACCTGGTCACTAGGTCTTCAGGGCCAGGTAGAGTGTTTTGTTCCATGAGTGTCATTTGTGCTGCAATGTTTTTTAGTTTCTGTCTGGCTCCACCATAGACTGTGACCCCACACTGGCATGGAGTAGATGTTCTTAGTCCTTGTTTTCTGCAACCCCTAAGCACAGTGCCTAGCACACAGGGATCATCCTGTAAACTGCATTCGGGAAATGAACAAATGTAGAACCTTTATTAAACAGCTTCTAGGCTGTCAGTGTATGGTAACCTCTAGGGTCAAATAGGCATGTAGAATTCATATTGTGACATTGGATAGAAAGCACAGTTTATATTATATTGTACTGGTCATCATGAGCTTACTGTTTAGCACTGAAGTATATAAAATTTAGACCTATACTATGTTGGGCTAATATCTAATGGGGAAGAGACATTCACTCTGATGAGGAGATGTCATCAGAAGCACCATGTACTGGTTAATAGGTAGTTTATTTTTGCTTTTAAAATTGGCATACTCTTAGTACATGTGTAATGTAAGCTTGTGCTTCCCATTCCCTTCTACAAAAACCCTTTAGAGCTACACGGAAACACGAACACCCAGGTACTGCATGATTTATTTCCGTCAATTTCTCTTAGGTTGGAACCATTGTTGATAATCCAGCTGACTTCTACCATTCACGAGTTCCCAAGAAACAGAGGAAAAAGACTATTGTGGAAGAACTGCTGGCTGATTCTGAGTTCAGGAGGTAACCTACATCTTACTTTTATTTATTTATTTATTTATTTTATTTTTTTTTAAAGATTTATTTATTTATTATTTATACACTGTTCTGCCTACATGTACACCTGCAGGCCAGAAGAGGGCACCAGATCTCATTATAGATGGTTGTGAGCCACCATGTGGTTGCTGGGAATTGAACTCAGGACCTTTGGAAGAGCAGATGGTGTTCTTAATCTCGGAGCCATCTCTCCAGCCCACATCTTACTTTTATAATATGTGTACTTTTCTTTACACATATGCTTGTAGATTACATTTGGTGACTGTTGACTATGTTTTTATATATGTATAAAAAAAATAACCAAACAAAAATAATTTAGTGTTTGCCATAAAGGAAGTTAGAGCCTCATACCTATTTCTGCCAAACCACAAATCATGTAGCCTTAAAACTGCACTGTGGCCTCCTGAGAACAAGGTGAAAGGGGAGTTTAATGCCTTAGTGTTCTTGTAAAAAACACTTAGTCTCTAACAGACCTCTTATCTAGAGAGCAGACATGGAAGATTGTTGCTTTTTGTTTGTTTTATTGAGACAGGGTCTCTTCATTATGTGTCTCTGGCTGTCCTGGAGCTCTGGGATCGCCTGCCTCTGCCTCCCATGTCCGAGCTGCCCCCAGCTCTGAGGTCCTAAGACATGCCAGTATTACTGTTTTCTCAGAGGAGAAACTGTTCACTTTGTCCTTTTTGTATTTTTACCCCACATTTATATCTAGATCTGCCTTACCTGGTAAATGGTATCAGTCTTTAAATGACAACGCTGGCTGGGGAGTTTAGTGCAGATCTGTAACTCCACTCATAGGAAGCTGAGTCAGGGAAGACTGTCAGTGAGCACAGCCTAGGATACAGAGAGGTCAAGACGGCCATAGCAAGTCACCATCTCAAAACCTCAGTAAAGCGAATTACAAACTCTGAGGACAGAGACCACTGTGGCCCTCAGCCTCCTGACACCTGGTGTGGTTTATACAAGTGATTCGGTGCAGAACGTTTTGAAATTGAGTCTCCTCCCTAGAGCTGTATTGATTGCTAATACCTAATACATTGTGCCTTAGTTTAGAGCATAAAGATTTGCTTTTTCCTTTCAGATTTAATCGAAGGAAGTATTCAGAAATCATGGCTGAAAAAGCAGCAAATGCTGCAGGAAAGAAGTTCCGGAAAAAGAAGAAATTTCGCAATTAAAATCCACAAAGCATTTTATAGCTTCCCCTTAATTTGCTGAAGTTTATCACATAATTTATATAAATATATATAAATATTTTGTGATTTCTGTTTGGAAATAAAGCTGACAAAATAAATCATGTGACTCTTGGAATAAAAATAGGTATATGTAGAGAATATATCTGGTTCTAGACTGTTTAAGGAAAATGAATATCAAGTATTTTAGTATGTTTGTCCAGTTTTCAGTATTTGGTTATTTAAAGAAAATACAGTTAGTACATAAATTGTAGTACAAAATCTGTTATGTTTAAAGATCTTTTTCAAATGATCACAAATATCTTTTAAGTGTTATATTAAAAAATTAACTGTGGGGTGTATGTGTGTGTGTGTGTGTGTGTGTGTGTGTGTGTGTGTGTGTGTGTGTGTAGAATGTAGACCTTACACTTACCTGTTTCCTCCTGTATACAAGCTACAGAGTGTAGGGTGTGGGAAGGTAACTGTTCCTGAAGCAAACTCATGAGATACGCACAGAAACAGAACTAAGTGAAGCTCTAATAAGCCTGAGGCCATATAAAGGCCTCCCGGAAACTTTGGGATAAGAAGATCCAAGAAGGCTGGAGTTTTTCCTCAGCAAATGAAATAGGAATGATTCATTCTACTCAGGTTAGTTCTAAGCAAAACAGGATTAAACAGGATTTTCACTTGGCCAGTAGTTCATATGACCTAGTTTACCTCAGGCAGCTAAGCTGCTACCTGGTACCCAAGGAGCATTGATCATACCCATTAATGCTACTTGGCTATAGCTCCTTTATGTCATCTATTGGATTCCTTATTTCACTAACTATAAAATCTTATATTGTACCTTCACCTTTTAGGGTCACAAGCAGCCTAGCATCTGTTTCCTTTTATTAAAAGGAAAAGAAAAAAAATTTTTTTAAAAGCTGGGTGCAGTAGCACACCATGTAGTCCCAGCCCTCAGGGAGGTAGAAGCAAGCAGATCTCTGAGTTTGAGGCCAGCCTGTTCTATCTAGTCCAGGATAGTCAGGGCGACACAGAGAAACCCTATCTTGAAAGATTAAAAAAAACCAAAACTACTCCAATATTATGTGTTGCCTCTGTATGGTTATTACATGTGGAGAAGGGTAAAGAGTTTTTACACATCTACCAGGAGACTTGGTAACATTTCTGCCCTAAGGCTCAAGGGGCCACATACTATACCGCATGATTTCTATCCTGTGGATGCTAGAATGAGCTGAAGAATTCTTTGCTTAAAAACAATGAAAGTTTTGTTTTTTGAGACAGGGTTTCTCTGTGTAGTCTTGGCTGTCCTAGACTCATTTTGTAGACAAGGCTGGCCTCAAACAGCAATCCACCTGTATCTGCCTCCGGAGTGCTGGGATTAAAGGCGTGTGTCACCACACCTGGCTGAAAGTATTTTTTGTGTATTGTATTATTGTGTATTTACCTTTTCATTAATGCCCTTTTTGTTTTGTCTCCATTGGCTTGTTCTTTTTGAAAACGTGTGCATATATAAACATGTACATATGTGTATATGTGACATATATACACATACAACATGTAGTTTGTACCTCAAACGCTTGATACTGCTGTGAGGTGGGGGCACCTTTAGGAGGTGGGGCTTATTGAAGCTAAGTCCCTATACGGAGGGAATTAAATCCCTGGCCTCTTTGCCTTTTATTCGTTGCAGCCATGAGTTGGCTCACTTTCTTCTCCACATTTCCTACCTGCTATGGACTCCTTGCCACAGGCCCAAAGTGACCACAGGTTGACAACGTGGGAACGTCCAAAACAAACGTTTGCTCCCTTTAAGCTGATTATCAGGGATTTAGTTAGAGCAATGGGATGTTCCTCTATTTTCCACTTACTTGTAGTAAAGAAGGGAATGTTTTACAAAATACTTCAAGTAAACTGAAAGCACTTAATAATGAGGTCACCTATGAAGTATGGGCTTTTCAAGATTATTTTAAGTCTTCCAAAGCAGAATAGTGGTCCAATCCTGAAATCCTAGCACCTTGAAGAGGCAGGAGGATCAGACATTGAAAGTCAGCTTTAGCTACATAATGAGTTGGTTTTATATAGCAATGCTGTCCCAAATAACTAAAACCTTCCAAACCGTAAATAATGTCTTAGTGTTGTAATTATAACAAGGTGTTGTGTTGTGAGGTATCCAGAGAAGACTGCTCAGACATTGGTTCCAGCCAAAGAAGTCTTTATTAGTGACTACCCTGGGAGTTTGGGACCCTAGTGCAGTCCTGATCCTTTCTCATAGTGGACTTTTAAGCATACACACACACACACACACACACACACAAAAACATATCCTAGGGTGACAGCACCTCAGTGAGAACAGTTAGCCAGATGCGGAACCATAGAAGCCAAAAAGCAAGGTTAGTACATTTAGGGACTCTCCCAGAACTATGGACTTTGATGGATTAGGTCTTTATTCTTAATTTGGCAGGTGGTGCTGCCTACGTGCTGGACTTTAAGGCCTGAATGGTACTGCTATCATGGTGTCAGCTGTGTCAAGGCCTGGGGTCCTAGTACGAAGGTAGGACCTTTATTACCCTTTCTGTGGATGTGTGTGGGGGCATGTCCATGTACTTGCACGGTGGTCAGAGGGCACTGAGAGTTGGTTCTCTCCTTCCACCGTGTGGGTCCCAGGGGGTCAAGCTCAGTCCCTCAGCCTTGGCCACAGCCTTCTTTACCTGTGGACCCATCTCATCTGCTTGGAATTGCTGGCCTTCACATATTTGCACACTTCAACTTAGGATGGGGTTCTGCTCTAATACACAGTTTAAACTGTAGTGTAACTTGAAGGTGCATTTGGTCTAATGTATCAAATGCAGGCTCACCTAGCTTCCTGAAATGCTGAGAACACGTGTGTTAGTCTACAGTTGCACAAACTCAATCTATGCCCAGCATCATCACTAGCCCAGGAAAAGAACAGTTTCTGCTCAATGCAAGTTGCTTTCTTTCCACTGTAATCAGGTCTAAGTCAGACTTGTAAGGGAACATGAGTGTTTGGATAACGGGCAAATTTGACTTGGTCAATGAATGTACACTAAACAGGGTTGAGCTGACAGCTATAGCTGGGGGTGAAGTAGATCAAGTAAAGTAGTTCAAAACCTGCATCTGTCTCCTTTCACACCTTCAACTTTTCCTTGCCCTGTTCTTCCATTCTGTAAACATTCATGGAGAATCTGTTCTGTTCCGTCTATGTACCAACAGTACTGCTTCAGGATGTTCCAGGGACCTCAAACTCAACATACTCATATCCTCACACACTCAGTCCTGTATTTAGTTTTTGCCTGTTATGTCAGCATTCCTCCACTGTCTTGGCTTCTTTTAAGACATAGCAATATTATAGGAACATGTTTTTGTTTTAATCCTAGGAATTGGGGATGTGGAACTGCCTGGCAGCAGGTGACTGTGATTTATCTCATGCTCTGGCGGGGATGTGATTTTGCTAGCTGCAGATAGTTTCTACAAATGTGTGATGTCTGGAATTCTGGGGACTTTTCAGAGATACATAAATGCTAGGGCCCTGAGAGGTGGAGGGGGTTGTTGGCTGGTTGTTGGCTGGTGGGTTGTTGGTTACTGTTGGTTAATTGTTAAGTAGTCATGTGAAAGAAGTTAGATATGCTAATGTCAAAGATCAAACTTGTCCCAGGGAGCTTGCCGCCCCTCATCAGCAGGAAATATTTTAATGAAAATGCTGCTCCTTTCTGACCCCTGCCTTTATTCATGGATCTCTTACTTTTCTTCTCTATTCTTTTTTCTCTCATATCTAGTGTTAGGGGATTGAAAGGGCGGGGAAAGTGTGAAGGGTGGAAGAAAGAAGAACCCACAAAGTGGCAAATGCAGGCTACACTGGCCTAAGTAGAATCAGCAAATCTCTGACAAGAAACTAGCTCGTCTACTCTCCTGCGTTCCTTAGTTCAAGGCGCATCTGTTTATCCCAGGAAACAGCTCTTATATTCTCAGCCTTCAACCACCTCCCTCATCCCAGCTCTCTACATTTTCATACTTTCCTGTCTTCAATAGCCCCGAGTCCATGATCTACACTGCAGCAGAAGACAGAAAACAGCCCATACTGCTGCCCAGCTAACTATGACCTTCAAAGTCAGGCCACGGTCAACAATGATGTGCAAAACATTTGGAATATGGTCCTGAGTGGACTCTTAAAGTTTGTGGGCTTTCTTCATTTGCGCGTTCATTTTGGACACAGTCTCAACTGTGCAGCCGTTGCTGTCCTGGAACTCACTAGACAGACTAGGCTGGCCTCAAGCTCACAGAACCACCAGACTCTGGGATCAAAGTACTCCACCACACCCAGCCGCTTCTCCATGTCTTAATAACAGGGGCTCCTACGGGAGCTTATCAGACAGGCTCCTATCCTGAGTAACTTAAGAGGTGGGCTTCCAAAGGGCCCATTCATCACTGAGGCCTGTACACAGAGGCCGACAAATGCAGTCGGGGAGGAGGCTCAGTTGGTAGCTTGCCTGGCATGCACAAAGCCCTGGATGAGCCCTAACTTCACGTGAACTATGAGAATACACGCTTGTAACCCCAGCACTCAGGAAGTAGAGATGAGGAGATCAAGAGTTTAAGGCTGTCCTCAGCTACACAGGTAGGCTGGACTGCAAAGATGTATAAACAAATGTAGGGCGTCTGGGAAGAGATTCTATCAGGAGGGCTTTGAGTCACTGAGCCTTCTGTGGATTAACCCTTTGATGGCTATTAGAGGATGGTGGAAACTCAGGACCTTGTTGAGAACAGATCCTTGAGATCATGCTTTGACAAATTCTGCGTGTTTCTGCTACCCTTGCCCCTACCGTCTGCCTGCTGACGTCACGTGACCTGCTCTGTTCCATACATGTTCCCGTGTCGTGGTGGTCTGTCTCAATATGGACACAGACACATTCGAGCCAAATAACAATAGACTAAATTGAGGTTGCCTAGCAGGACTTATGGCTTGGGAACAAAAGAAATGAGATCAAGTGACTGTATTTACTTAGTTTCGCATCTCTGGGCAGTGTACATGCTCTGAGCTATATCCTCAGGTCTCTCTAGACTTTTTCAGTCAGGATCTTTCTGTGGGAAGTACTGTAAGCTTTGTCACAGGTGAAAGCAGTCTTGGCGGGCTTTACCCTTGGGCACACCATGAAAACCCTGAGATAGACTGGGTGGAGCATCCTGGACCTGGGGACTCCACCTGGACTATTGTTTTTCTAATGCACCCTCAATGGGAGAAGACGACCCACCCTTCACACGAGACATAGTCAGGCCAAGAGCAACAACAGGTTTAGACCAGGCTTGAGCGTATGTGGGTTAAAAGGAGGACCAGCACACAGCCCAGAGACACCTAGGGACCCGTTCCATGGAACAGATACCAGAAGGTTCACTATTTTTTCCCTTTATCCTTTTTTCCCTCTTTTGTAAGCTAGTTGGGTTGTATAATAAAGTTTAATTGTTAAAAAACAGAGCTTACAAGTGGCAGACCTTGAACCTGTGACACTCTTGCCTCAGCCTCCCGTTCAGATTCGAAATCTGTGCCTCCAAGCCAGGCTCCAAGCACGTGGTGTGAATGTGGACAGGCAATTCAAGGCTCCGTTTATTGGCTCTTCAGCATAAGAGAAGGGCTTTTGACTTTACTGGGATGGACTAAAGTTTGATTACTGTGCACTGTGCATTAGTCCCAACATGGTTTCAAAAAAACATACTTCCTGTGTATACACACACACACACACATTTTATTTGATGGACTATGAGTTGTCAGCTTTGCTCAGAAACTTCTGAGTTACTCATAAAACATCCTGGTCTCACAGTTTATAGAGACTGTAGGCGCATAAACTGCCTAGAAAGCACAGGGGTCAGGTAGACTTAACACCAGCTCCAACAGGCAACAGGCCAAGTTATACTAGTCTTGGAGAAAATATTTTTGTAAAATGTAAATATTTATATAGAGAGAGCTGACCCAGACAGTAAAAAAGACGCTATAGGAAGACAGACGCCAAGCCTTCCTATCATGTTTATCCGTCGGGTATTTATGTAGGCTCCATTGAAGAATCTGTCTTAGCAAAAGTTTGCTCCCCTTTCTGCAAAGCAACCCAGGCAACTGTTACCAGAGCCCACATGTCAGAAGTGTTACTTCTCATAAGCTCGCAGGAAGCTAATATATACTGCTCTGCTGCTTGAGTCCCACAGCCAGTCAGCTAAGAGTAAATGCGGCGGCCTCGCTGGCTGGCTGGCTGGCAGTAAGGTGATCTGTCTGGAGGCGTGCTTACTGTTAAGTCTTGGGGATGAAGACTGTCCCTTAGGTTCTCCTCGGCTTCCTCACTGTGTGACTCCTCAGTCTCCGCTAGCTCTCAGTTGGTGAGGTCATAAGGAACTCCTAGTTCTGTAAACATTCTGTCCTTGGAGCCTACTCCTATACCTATGATAAAGCTCATGAAGATAAAGGTAAGGGCTCAGAATTGGCTTTTTGTTTCTTTTGACAACAATTTGGTCACTCCTTTTCAAAACCTTCGAAACCATAAGCCAAAATAAGCTTAGTTTATCTTGTTCTGTCAGACAAAAACTAGAGATGGAACTCATTTTAGTCTCCCCAGCAATGTGTGAGAATGCCTGTTTCCCACAGCTCATGTGCTCTCAAATAAGTGGAATTTGGTTATAATTTATAAATCACAACATTGTAGCCATGGCAAACCTACTTTATTATTAAATATTATAGTAATAATTCATGATTATATAAGGGAAATCTTTTTCTTTAAATAC
The DNA here is from genome assembly GCF_964271855.1 of Acomys minous. Taxonomy (NCBI): domain Eukaryota; kingdom Metazoa; phylum Chordata; class Mammalia; order Rodentia; family Muridae; genus Acomys; species Acomys minous. The sequence continues at coordinate 78,148,590 of NC_140496.1, forward strand.
CTGGCCCTGCTAGACTGTAAAATAGCAATAAAAATTCAGATCAATGCAGCAAACCAGAAAATCCAGAAACCAAAGAGTATACAGGAAATTAGACAAAGACGAAGGTGGCACTACAAATTAGTACAGAAAGGCAGAGGGGTCAACACCAGCAGCTCTGGGGCAGACCACCCATAACTCAAGATATCCCAGATGGAACAAAGGTTTACAAATAAAACTACTAAAGGAAATTGTTTAACAATCTGGGGGCCTTCAAACCTAGAAGCTAGCTGGGCATAGTGGCACGCTCCTTTAATCCCAGCACTTGGGAGGCAGGGGCAGGCAGATCGCTGTGAGTTCAAGGCCAGCCTGACCTACAAAGTGAGTTCAGGACAGCCAGAGCGACATGGAGGAACTCTGTCTCGAAAAAACCCAAACAACAACAACAAACCCCAAACAAACCTAGACACTAGCAAACACTGACAAATTACAATATATGAATTTCTGTGAGATGAAAATCAAGTTTCATAAATAAAACCAGCACAAGTAGACTGGAAAATAAATAACATTTATTACCAACACAAGGCAGTTTTCTCTCATAAAGAATTACAAATAAAAACATATTATATAGCCACCCTAAGTGGATGTGATTGACACAACAGAAAAATAAGCTCAACACAAGTATAGCTAAATTACAGAAAATACAAGTTACTCTCTATATATGGGAAAGTACTCAGAGTCATGCATAATGGAAAAAAAATGAGTTTAAAACTACGATTACAGTTTCCTCGCGTTTGGTAACTTGAGTTGTGGGGGAATGGGCATCATCACCCACTGTTGGGGGGTACAGAGTGAGCGGACTCTGTGAAGGGACGCTGCCAAACCTTATCACAGACGGCACTGACTAGCACCCCGGGAAGTACGAGACTGCAAAAACGTGTTTGATATTACATATGATCAGGATGCTATCCCGTGTACAGAGAGCGGCAACTTCTACATTTTAAAATAAAAAAATTGAAAACATCTTCAAGTAGCCATTAGCACTACTTTCTTGTGGGGAGAATTTCAAATCTCGGACAAAGGAATAACAAGGGCATGTACTCTTTCCGGGACCTTCACTGACAATTTTGAAATTTTTATGTTTTGCATGAATTAAGGGTTTTGTCGGTACAATGGATTAAAAAAAAAAACACTCCATTCATTCCTACGCTTATTTACACTTGGTGAAGTGGAACGCTAACCCCGTGCAAAGTTAGACTTGTCAGAAAACAAGACTCTTGCCTCGATCTGGCAGAGTGTGCCCACTCCAACACCTTTGCGCTAAAATCGTGGAGGAAGAAAGAAGGCAGCCCCGAAATGCAGCGTTCTGGACTCTTTCTCAGAGCCACTGACACGGCATCTTGTAACAACAGCGGTCTACTTTTTTTTTTTTTTTTTTAAGATCCTCTCGAGATTCTGAAGGTGAGGTGGGGTACTTCGAATGCCCTCGGGCTAGACTGCGAGTCCGGTTTCCGTAAAGCTCCAGGCGTGGGGTGTTACGTGAGACCCAGGCCTACCCCACGCTCCCAAGGAGGCCGACATCTACCGCCACCTCCTCCCTCTTTTCCCCCTTTCCTCCCAATTGGGATCGGCCCGGGTCGCGTCGGCCAATGGAGGTCCCGGGAGTTAAGCTGTTTAGACTACAGAAAAAAGGGAAAGAGTAAAAGTTAAAAATAATTTTCCGAGAATTAAAAAAATAAGAAGTAAAAATCCTTCCGACTCCGCCGGGACTCGAACCCGGAACCTTTGAATGCCTTCAACCTCTAGAAGTCCAATGCGCTATCCATTGCGCCACGGAGCCACCTGTTGGAGTTTCCGCGCATCTGCCGTATTAAGCCAGAGGCAACTGGCCCGTCCCCGGTCCACCACGACCGCAGTTAACTGCGACGCCGGAGCCCAGCCACTGTGCCCAAGACCCCTCCAACTGTAACGGAAGCCGAGCGAGGCCGGCAGGCGCTCGACCTCCCGGGAGCCGCTGCCAACGGGCGTCTACGGGCCGCGCGCAGGTCGGGAGAGCGCAGCCGGGTCCGTCGTCCTACGCCGGCCGCGCCCGTCCCTCCCGGGCTCCGTGCCTGCCCCTCACCCCGCCTACCAGCTGTGTCCGGCGGCCGCTCCGGTCCGGCCGGGGCCGCGGAGCCTGCAGGGCCGGACTGGCTGTTTGCGCCGGGCCGGTGACGCTGGGCACTTCCGTCGCACCTGCGAGCGGCCGCGCCCGGGGCTGCGAGGCGAAGGCAAGGAGCCTTCGTGGGCCCCGTGCTCTTCCCTTACGCCGGGACCAGCGAGCGCGGCAGGGCCGCGGCGACGTCTGTGTGCGTGCTTGTGCGTGTTTATCTGCGCGGGGCTTCGTGGCAGCGGGGCTTGGGTTGCATTTCGCTCCCCACAGACCCAGAGCCGAATTTCGGAGGTATCCGGGCTCTGGTGGCCTGAGGGGGGCGACGCGCCCCGGACCGAGGTATCCTCCCGAGAGCTTGTCCGCTACGCCGGCCGCCTCGGCGCAGACGCCGATGCCCGTGCGCTCCCCACGCGCGTCCGGGTGGGCGGCCTCCGGAGGCGGACGGCGCGCGTGGGGGCGCGCGGTGCGGATGCGGGCGCGGGCGCCACGGCTGCCGGGCGCGCGGCTGAGCGCGATGGCGTAGTCTCCCCGGGCGCCGCGGCCAGTGCTGGACCCAGCACCTCTTTGGTCGGCAGATTCACGGGTGTCACCGTGACTCCAAGCGGCGGCGTGGGGAGGAGTGGATCTTCAGTTTCCGCCCCCCTGATCGCCATCAGAGCGACCCGGAAGCCACGCGAAGGGAACTAGCAGGCTAAGTAAGAACCCGGTTGCTAGGCAACGGCTGCTGCCAGACAAAAGCTTCAGCTTGGGCTCCAATCAGTGTGCGGCTCTCTGGGCCCCGCCTGTATAGGAATCGAGTGGCGCGACCAGAAGGTGACACTACAACACCAAACCCGCATCACGGATGGCCATGGGGTGGTCCCTGCCGGGCAGAACTGGACGTCAAAGGATAGGGTCCTTGCCTGGCACGGTGCGCTAAAAGGAGAGAGGGAATTCTCAGGAAGAGGATAGTGGGGGAGGACATTTTTATGTTAAGGGATAAATATCAGCGTCCCCATTATAGAAAGGAAAACCGCACCTACAGTAAGTTAAATCACACACATAGGGGCACCCCGCTAGAGAGGCGAACTGAGAAGAGTCGGGTTTTATTCTACCTTGCAGGCTAACAACATTACCCTTCACGGCTTTAGCGATATTGACACAACACGTGTGGACAATTGACAACAAACGCAGTAGCCAGAGGCTCTGCATGTTCTTGTTGGTTCTCTGAACTCGGACTCTCTCTGGAGCAAGGCATATGGGCCCCAGATGCATGCTTGCACATAAAATGGTTTTCATTATAGGAGGGGAATGCTGAGCTCGGGAACTGTGTTTTATGGTGAGCAGTAAGCAAGCAAGCCTGTTCTTTTGAGAGGGAGACATTACCTCACCTCTCAAAATTGCTCCTTGCAAACACAACTCTGAAAAAAGAGCCTGAAGAAAGAGCTCTCCATCTTGCATTCTTGGCACACCTAACAATAGCATGCAGTGACACTGATGGTGAACTGCCTCCACAGATAGTAAGTGACAGAGTTCTGTCTGATGCCACGCCGATTTCATACCATATAAACAATTTCCTTAACATGGATTTTAAAGATTGCTGCGCCTCTTAAAATGGGCAATACCCCTTAAAATAGAATAATAAAATAAAACCAGCGATTTATAAATAGTATCTTTACCGAAGGCTGCAATGTGCCATGCGCTGGTGACACCTTTGGTTCTCTCCCGTGGTTCTTAAACTTGTTCACAGCTGAAGTAGGGAAAGAGATGCTCAGGGGTTTGTGGGAAAACCATACACAGGGATTTTACTTGGGGGCATCGTCACAAAATCTCAAATATTGAAAAGTCATTGACATGATTAACAATTGTGACTCTTACTTAAAAATTCTGAGAAACTGGAATAGAGGAAAACTATATGCTAAGGAAAGATGTGTAAGTAATCATTTATACTTTAAAAAAATCCAAGAATTACAGATATTTGATTCCTTCTACTGGTTGAGATTTAAAAATTCTTTTCTATAAAAAACAACATTTAGACAGGATTAGCAAAGACTATGGGGAAACCAAGTGCTTATGTGAAGCACTTGGGACAATCAAGGTTGTATACTTTTACACAGCGGGACAAATGTCAGGTAAGCAGTGCTTCTCTGACAACACACAGTTTATAGAGTCTGGCTTTGTGGGTAGGTGTGTTACCCAAAAAAAGAGCAGGGATGTGTATTGTGTTGCTGTATTAGGAAAAAGATTCAGTGGGGGTTTTGTTCTCCTTTATAAACTAAGAGCTGACTAAGGATGGGTAATAAACAGCAATTATACACCTAAACCAAGAATTCCTGCAAGGACAAAAAACCCCAAACCAAAACAAAAACCGTCCTCTTCCTGTCAGAAGAGGGAGCCAGAGTATGGGCTACTAGCACCTTCCACAGAGCTGCGATCAGCCCTTCCCTAATTTCCCAGACAAGACAGCTGTAACCAGCAGTGCTCTGTCAGGTATTCAGACCTGGTACATAGCTTTAGGGGTCTGCAGTAACAGTTTCATGTTTGCCCAACAGGATTACTTTTAAGTTGCTGTGTTGTTCTAGGTAAAGCACTTGCACTTGGAAGCCATTTCTGTATTCTCCTGAATCTCTAAATATCTTTTTTTTTGGGAGGGGGGTTCTGAGACAGGGTTTCTCTGTGTAGTCTTGGTTGTCTGGACTCGCTTTGTAGACCAGGCTGGCCTCAAACTCACAGCGATCCACCTGCTTCTGCCTCCCGGAGTGCTGGGATTAAAGGTGTGTACCACCACCGCCCAGATTCTAAATATCTTTATTCCTAGCAATTTTTATTAGCTTTGCTTTACTCTAGAGGTTACTGTTGGTGAGTATTTTGGTATGACACCGATAGGCCTACTGTGGAAGGTAAAGTATAAATTTAAAATGTAATTCTTACCTTCAAGGATAACATGAATTCCCTGATGTGTGGCCTATGGATATGAAACAATATGAATATAATATAAGGTAATATATGAAAGATATATATGGCAAGTTGCAATTGGGTATCCCTCCCTCCCAACAAAATGTTTTGTAGCCTGAACTCCCAAATAATAAGCTCAGACTTGTAAAATATACCCCCAAAGAAATTTCCAAAGGATAGATTTTTAGCGAACAGAAACAGTGTCTTGAGAAAAACAAAACAAAACAAAGCAAAAACAAAAGAAGACACAAGCAAAATATCTGGTAGTAGTCTGAAATCATCTATGGAGTTGGACTGACGTTGAAATCTTGGCTTTTGTTTTCAAGATTTGACTCCTAACTTCTCCAAGTCATCTTTTCCTGGTCTGAGAAACCATAAATTTGCTGTGAGGATTAATTAATGTCTGCAGGAATTTATCCCAGGCCTGGCACAACGTAAATGTGACAACTAGCTTTTGACATTGTTATTAGCAATCATCTCTCAATAAAGAAATGGAGAGAGATGACTCAGAGGTTAAGAACACTACCTGTTCTTCCAAAGGCCCTAAGTTCAATTCCCAGCAACCACGTGGTGGTTTATAACCGTCTATAATGCAATGTGGGCCCTCTTCTCGTATGAGTACTGTATAAATAATAAATAAATCTTAAAAAAGAAAGAAAGAAAGAAAGAAAGAAAGAAAGAAAGAAAGAAAGAACGAACTCTCAGGTCCTGGGGAAGAAGTTCAGATACAGCATCAGTAAATTTGTTGCAACCCTAGTAATGTTCCCTGCCTACCCTACCCACACACAGCATGAGCCACGTTTGTTTCCACTTTTCTCCTCTGCCCCAAAATATCTAAAGTCAAGGTTTTCCCACAGCGGGAGGCACTGTGGGAAAGGGCGCTACCGACTTCTCCCTGGTCCAGTAGGCAGAGAAGGTCATGAAGACTCAGAGTTGTCACAACAAAGTTGGGCATGGATTGCTTCCATGGTTCTGTGCCATTAACTTATTTAAAAGAAGAGACTCAGCTGAAGATAAAGAGAGTGGCACCCAGCCCACACAAGGGAGGGCTGGCAGAGGAGGAGCTATCAGATTGTCTTGCGTGAAACTTGTGGAGGCAGCATCACAAAGGGAAACTGAGGCAATGAGGCAAGTGTAGAAATAGCACAGCTGAGCTGGGTGGTAGTGGCGTACGCCTTTAATTCCAGCACTTGCGAGGCAGAGGCAGGTGGATCTCTGTGAGTTTGAGTTCGAAGCCAGCCTGGTCTACAAAGTGAGTCCAGGACAGTCAAGGCCACACAGAGAAACCTCATCTAAAAAAAAAACAAAACACGGGTGGTATACCAATTTCAGACCTTGTGGCTAGCAGTCTATGGCTGCTAACCAGGCTTCAAAGGCTAGCAGAGCTCAGAAGGGATGTAGGACCAGCCTGGAAATGGCAGTTGCCTATTTGCTGCCAAGAAGGTTGGACAAAGGCCCAGACTGACCTAGATCTTCCAGACTGGACAAGCATTGTACCCAAACAAACCAGAGGGCACATGTGGCCTACTGTCCCTGGGAAATGATTCAAATTAGCAATAATTGTACCATGAATCAAGTTCATTGGTGATGGTATACTGCCACTGCATAGGCTTAGCCTTCTGGAACACTGATGAAGGATACAAGCACCTCTCCTTGTCCTCCAGAGCCTTGCAAATTAGCAAGTCAGACAGAAGAGCAGAGGTAAGCCCAGGAAATGGCTTCCGGGTCCAGGTTTTAAAACTCCTCGTTATTTCACTAAGACTTCTCTTCCTAGCTTTAAATCCATATTAAGCAGATCTCAAGATTCCATCCCCACACCTCAGAATTAACCTGCTCAACCTCCTTGTTGCCCCTTCATGGTCTTAGAGTAACTGTGGCCTTCTACATGGTACTGGAGGGAGGATGCAGGCTGGGGAGGGAAAAGGCATCACCAGAACCTTTCAGTACACCATCAGCACAGTGATACAGAAACTGCAGAGCAGCTCCAGGACGAGCCAGACAAGACTGGGCATGGAGCTTCAACCAGGTTATGACCATTACAACCATGTGACCCAGGCTCCCAAGAGGATGGATAGAGAAGATCCTAGAGCCAGAAGTGTCTGTTCTTTGGGGGCTTCAGCTATTTCCCTCTGTCATGTTTCTGTCATAAACCCCCACAGATGACCCCAGCAATGCCTTGTCTCAGTATAGGTGTTTTATTTGTCATCAGGTCTCTCTCCCCCCTCCTCTCTCTCTCATTTTTGTTTGTTTTGAGACAGGGTTTCTCTGTGTAGCTCTGGTTGTTCTGGAACTCACTGTGTAGACCATCCTGACCTGGAACCCAGAGGTCCACTTACCTCTGTCTCCCAAGTGCTGAGATTAAAGGCTTGTGCCGCCATCACCTTGTTGAGGCCCGACATTGAGACTATCCCAGCCTAACATCAGAATAGCCATTCTGTCTCTAATCCCCATCTTGATTATAAGGTAAAATTAAGTTCAAGTTCTCAGGCTCTGCCTCCCAATGATTAATATGCTGACACTTTGTACGGTCAGAATCACCTCTTATATTGTTATGTCTCTATGGTTTCATTACCCAAATGTTGTACACTTTGTTAACTGGACATTCTTTAAGCCCCCAACTACAGGACCAATCAAATTAAAGGTCAGAAACGCTTTGTTTAGCTCATCAAAATGATGTAATGCTGCCCTCCCCTTGCTTCCCACCTGGTTACCTGGTTGTTACCTGGTTACAGTTTTTCTTGTAAAAAGCCTGCCTTAGAAACAGACTGGCATCACAGTCTTGGTTCCTGAATCCAGATTGTGTCTTTGAATGATCAAACTTGGCTAAGGGTTCAATAAACTTCCATCTATCTGAGTCCGGTGTCTAAGTGGTCAGTGTGCTGCTAGTCCTGAACACTAACACACCTGGCGAGGTTTCTTAATCTAACTAGAAATAACATCCATTTTTAAAATTCCTTCATTCGTTTGCTGTTACTTTGTAAGAATCACTTCTCTGGTTTTTAGATAGTTTCCTGTGCTGGCCTTAAACCGGCTGTGTAGCCAAAGATGACCTTGAACTTCTGATTCTCCAGCCTCCACCTTCCAAGTACTAATATTACAGGCGAGCGCTGTACCACCAAGCCCATTTGTATTTGGTGCTGTGTGCATGCTAGCCAAGCATTCTCCCAACTAAGCTACCTCCCAGGCCCCATTTGCCATAGCTTTAAGATGCCATTTGCTTTACCTTGTCTTTGCCAAGTTCTAGCAAGTTATGAAAGAATTGGATTTTTGCAGGCAGTGGTAGTTTTCAAAACCTCATCTGTTTCACCACCCTGTGATCATATAATCTTATCATTGAAATTAAGACCAACTATTGGTTAGGTAGCCTGGCTTGTTTGGAGAAAGTTGGAGGAGAGGAGGAGAATGTTTCAGACGTGCATGGCTGGGAGCAGGGATTAAGGGGCAGGATGAGGCGGTGGGTTTTGAGACAGCCATATGACACTGGACATTAATTAGCTTTCCCCTCCACACCTCTAAGAGAGAGAAACTCCATCCTTTCTTACTTCCTCCCTCCTGCTGGGAATCAAACTGAGTTCATTAAGTTTGCTCAGCAAGCAAGCACCTTTGTCCACTGCTGTTTTGTCTGTCTCTGTTTTGGTTTTTGTGATAGGGTTTCTTTGTAGCAAAGGTTGGCCTGGATTTCTGCTTGTCGCCCAAGATGGCATTGAACTTTTTGTGCTCCGTGTCAGCTTCTCAGATGCTGGGCTTGTAGGCTGTGTCTCTGAGCTTATGTACAGAAAAGCATTTCTACTTCTCAGGGTTGTCAGGAAGATGCTGACATGGTGACATGCCTGCAAGATCTAATAATCATGATTTATCGTTGATGCACAGATTATCCCAGGCTTCAGCAGCTTAAAACAATAAAAATGTATCATCTCTGTTGCCGTGGGTCAGGGGACAACTTAGCTGAGGGGTTCTGGCTCACAGTGCCTCTTGAAGTTGTCTGGGGCAGTAATTATCTGAAGATTTGACTAAAGCTGGGGATTTGCTTCCAAGATGACTCATTGCTGCTGGAAGAGGGTCCATTTCCTTGTTGTGTACACCTTCTCTCTAGGAGCTGCATCTGCTAGAGAGCTTTATCTGACAGAGGGAAATAGGCAAACACACACACACACACACACACACACACACACACACACAGAGAGAGAGAGAGAGAGAGAGAGAGAGAGAGAGAGAGAGAGAGAGAGAGAGAGACTATACTCTTGATTTAGCCTCAGAAGTCACAAACCCTCACTTTAACCCACCTTCCCCTCCTTCACAGTCTTAGAAACCGTTCAACTCCATGTACCTCCCTCCTGTGTTTACTTACGTTCACTCCCTGTCAACTCCTTGCTTGCTCTGCCTCTTGACCTATGGTTGGCTTTATTTAGCTCTTGCTTACAGAAAGATCTTGGGTTGAAGGTGTGTCCTAGGGCTGAGCCACACCACAACTACTTCTTTACAATAAACAGAAAGCTCTTGGGTTAAAGATATGTGCTAGGGCTGAGCCACACCACAACAAGAAACAGGTTTTGTTTTTTTTTTTTTTCAGTTCACAGTCTTGGGGTTCACTATATGATCAAATATCCTGCAACAGACTGGTCCACTTCCAGGCTCCAGCCCCACTTGCCATGCTTTCTTAGACACTTCTGTAGCCATTTTTGTACACCAAATACCCAGTGTCTGGGAACTCCTTTGTGAGTGCCTCCCTCACTGGACTGTATATTATCGGACAATGTGACAATTCAAGTGTCTTGGTCACTTTCAGATGGACATCTAGCACTCTTGGGCACAACGTAGATATGTAATAAACGAAGAGCCAGTGACTCTGTGGGTGGGTGTACCCTGGAGGAGAGAAGTACACACAGACAATACAACTTGCCAGGTGTGAGAAAGGGGCCTGACCACTGGGCAAGGGGAGGGATGGGTGGCAGGATCTCTCAGTAGAAATCTGTATTTGTATTGAGTCAGGAGTAGGAAAAGCAAAGTGTAGAGGAGAAGAAAGAGCAGCGAAGGCAGAAGAAACAAGCTAAGTAAGGACAAACAGGCAGAGAGCCTCTGGATCCAGGGCCAGAGGAGTTCAGCAAGCAAGGATGAGGCGGGCAGCCAGGAGTAGCAGGACCAGGGAGCCTGGAGCACTGAGTAATCCTCTGATCTGTTCTCCTCCCTCCACTCACTCCCCTCTTCCCTGGATACCTTTTTGAGAAGCTTCCAGAGTCATTGGCTCTAGAGTCCTTAAGGTGACAGGACATGTTATAGAGAGGAGACTTCTTCCTCATTTCTCTCTTTCTCCTCTCTGCCCTCCCCTTCCATCCCCTCCTTTCATCCTTCACCAGACTCCGTTCCATTTGTGGGGATTCCTCTCCAGCCCAAGAGCTGGAAAGAGTATTTACTTCTTACTATGTTTTAAAAGACAAACAGAACCCTAAGCTAAAATTGTGTCCTCCCCCATTTAACAGGAGCAAGAGAAGCAGATTAGCTCTAGCATGTGCATCACCAAGGGCAGAGAGAAGGCTCATGTTGGTTCCCAAAATAGGCAGATACAGAGGGGCCAGGTTAGCTGAGCAGAAGTGTGGCAAAGAACAGGTGGAACATGGCTGTGCCCTGAGGTGAGCCTGTCAGGTGACGCCCACCCTTTGCTCCCACCTCCCGAAACTGTTGGACAAAGTGCCATCAGGCAGGTGCTGCCCCCGAAGGTTTTGGCATGGAGAAGGACATGGAGGCCTGGCTCAGGCCAGGGAAGGGGCATCTTGACTCTCATGGTAAGGGCTAAGCAGAGAACCCAGAGCTGGAGGAGCAGGACCTCGTGTGCTTTCCGTTTCCATGCAAGAAATGTGCCAGGGGGACCCCGGGTTTTCTCTCTGCAGAGACTTGATGTGTTATCCTTTTCCTGCAGAGTGCTGAGGTCAGCCCCAGGGCCTTGTGCTTGCTCAGCAAGCTTTCTACCTCTCAGCTGCGCTCCAGCTAGGGCTGTTGCTTAAATGTGCTGTTTCTTTCTGTCAGGGAGGAGCCTCCAGGGCTCAGCAGCTCTGGCAGGAAGGAGCTGTGAAGGGAAGCTGCACCTCTGCAGCTCCTGATAGCAAAACATGGTGGGATAGGTATGTATGTATGTAGGTAGGTATGTATGTATGTATGTATGTATGTATGTATGTATGTATGTATATGTGTGTGTATTCTCAGGGCCAGACTGGCATGACGAAGACACTGTAGTCTGATTCCAATGCCAGGGTTGCTGGCTAAGGTGGACACTCATAGGTGACAGACCTGGAATCAAGACTGTAGTTCTGAGGTCTCAGGGGGATATAACTGTAATGCTTGTGTGTAGAGACAACATCCTCCATTCATGTCTCCCAGAGCTGGGTAGACCCCAGAGGGACCCCAGTGCTTGAGAGCTTTGATAGATTGTAGGGAGCAGATGATGATGATGGCTTGGAGCAAATCCAGGTGTGCGGCCCACAGTTAAGTTCACAAAGCTCTCCTTGCATAGAGCTTTGCCTTGGATGGTTCTCTGGTGGAAAGTGGTTGCCCCCAGGCTACCTGGGCACACAGAACAAAGCACCAGGGAAGACAAGTTTGAAAAATACACTTATTTTATTTTATTTTTGATAAAACAGAAGAAAGGAGGAGGAGGAGGAAGGGCCTCAGGAGGCACTTTAAGCTCACACAGGGCACATGGGGGAGGGTTCACTTGAGGAACAAGGGCTGAAGACAATAAAGTTAGTGTGACAGAGGCCTGGGAGGAGGACAGCCAAGAAGCAGTGTAGGTGGAGAGCAGGTCTGGAAGAAAGAAGGGCCTGTGCCAGGAGGAAGCGGGACAACAAAGGGAGAGAGGATCCTGTAAGGAGGTAGAGGGAGCACAAAGGAGGACACGGGAGGGACCGCCACAGGGCACCTCAGAGATGTCAGCAGCGGGGAAGATGTAACCTCTGTCTGTAGAGCTTGTTCTTTGGGAGCCCTGGCTGTGCCCTAACCAGTCCACAGGGCTAGTGCAAGGTCACTGTAGCCCAAATGTGGGAGGGAGGGCCAAGGATTGGCAGGGTGCTTGTGATAAGCCTGGGGTGATGGTGCAGTGTTTATTTGTTCATTCAACAAACACTCACTGAATGTGTACTAGGAATAGAGCAGACAAGACAAAATCCCTGATCTCTCTGAGGCATGCATGCATGCATGATGTATGTATGTATGTATGCATGTGTGTATGTATATATTTACTATGGTGTTGAGCAGGGTTGGGGGGCCAGTGTCAAACCCAGGATCACTTGCTTGCTAAGCAAACTGCTAGGATGTTTTAAAAGCATAAATTGTGCCGGGCGTAGTGGCACACGCCTTTAATCCCAGCACTCGGGAGGCAGAGGCAGGCGGATCGCTGTGAGTTCGAGGCCAGTCTGGTCTACAAAGTGAGTTCAGGACAGCCAAGGCTGCACAGAGAAACCCTGTCTTGAAAAAACAAAAAACAAACAAACAACCCCACCCAAAAAAAAGCGTAAATTGTGCTGGGTGGTCAAACGTAGGCCCTCACAAATGTTGGGTCATTGCTCAGCCACTGAGCCACACCCATAGCCTCCGTAATCTAGGTTACCTTCTAAGGAGAGGTGACAAACAGCATGCAAGGGGACACTTTTTATGCACATTCAAGACGTTGATTGTTTTTCTCTACCCCTCAACTAGATCAGAGGTGTTTGGAACCAGGTGCTGCTGAGCTCTGATTGCAAAGGACAGAGCAGAAACACAGTCAGGACTTTTTGTGAGAGTACTCTCTGGGGTCTGTACACCACTTTTGTGTACTTTCTTACAGCTCCCAGATACAAGTCCCTTCAAGATGAAGGAAAATGAAGAGTTCAAATGTCTGCCCACCCGGAACTGGCTAACGTTATCCCTTCTAGTAGCTTCTTTCATCGTTTTACCTTCTCTCCAAGGGATACTCTTTACAACAGCCTAGTGTCAGCCTGGAACTCCCTGCTTAAAATGTTCGGATGATCAGTTGGTCAGAATGTGTTTGAATCCCAAGAAACAGAAACCTTAGCTACTTGGCCCCACCGTCATCTCAGTTGACAAGTAGCCCAGGGAAAATGACCCCCAGGAGGCAATCGGTGACTCCATAGCAAGGAGCTCAAGCCCTTCTCTGTCAGAGTAAGCAAGGTGGCTGCTGTATCCACATATCACAGGGCCTAGTGGGAGGTGGGGGGTGCTTTGTCCCCCTTGTATCTGCAACAGGAGAGACCTTTATCCAAGGACTCAGCAAATTGCCTTTTTGACTGTTTACAGTACTAACCCTGAGCCAAACTGCCACCATCTTTGAGAGATTTGCTGGTCTTGTCCCCAACTTCCCGGATCAGAGAAGAAAGGGGTGTGGACGACCATGGGACCCTTCCCCTGAATATCTAGCCGCCTCTTCACGCCAGCTGTATGCAGTTCTACCCTAATTGCACAGGGCTGTGGGGGAGGTAGGACGAGGGTATATAGGGGGGAGGGAGGGGATGGGAGCGGCTTTTGTCGGCTACCTTGGAGAACCCATCACCTCTGTTGGGTGGCAACTTTAAGGGTACCTACGCTCCTGCCTGTACCCCCTCTCTCACTGCTCTGTAAGTAAGCCTAAAGAACTCACGGGTTCCCCCAAGGGAAACTTAGGTGGACTTGAACCTGGGTTTGTCAGTGGGAGGACGGGTGGAGATTGTCGGCTGTTCTCCCAGAAAAGGATTTAGTAACAGCTATACTTGCAAATGCCTTCCTAAATCACGGGCAAGGGAACAGGTACTCCATGGCTGCTTAGGAGAAGCAAGGGCCAAGTATAATGTAGATTAGATTTCCTGCTTTAAAAAGGAAAAGAAGAACTGGGCGTTTAATCACACCTTTAATCCCAGCACTTGGAAAGCAGAGACAGACGAATCTCTGAGTTTGAGGCCAGCCTGGTCTACAAAGAGAGTTCCAGGACAGCCAGGGCTGTTACACAGAGAAACCCGGTCTCAAAAAACCAAAAAAGAAAATAAACAAGGAAAAAAGAGGCAGGGGTTGGTGGCCCTCACCTTTAATCCCAGCACTCAGGAGGCAGGAAGCAGAGGCAGGTGGTTTTAAATTCCAGGCCAGCCTAGTTTATAGATTGGTTTCTAGGACAGCCAAGGCTACACAGAGAAATTCTGTCTCAAAAAACAAACAAACAACTCTGTTGGCCAGGAAGCAGTCAAGGGTGAGAGGTCGTTGATAGGCAACCACAGGTGTCTGTCCCAGGTGGCTCACTCTGACTTTCAACACAGAAATCTCACGTGGTAACAAGGCCCTAGCCCATCAGGCCTCTGCCTGCAGCTCCAGCCTCAGCCTTGTCAACTATACCCAGCTGTGGTCTCCAATCACCACACAGCACTGTGATCTGAGCCTTCTGTCCTTGGATGCTCCATGCCTTTGCCTGTCAATGTCTTATTTGCTCGGGCAGCTTTTCTCTGCTGACACTGTTTGCAAGCATTGGGCACCTTCCTGTAACGCCTGTAATCTGAGTTGTAAGTAGCACAGGTGGCTACACACACAGTCAGACACGGATCAGCGGTTGAAATTCCAGCTCTGATGCTCACTAGCTAGCTACGTGATCTCAAGCCAAGTTCTGAAATTCGCTTAGCAAAGTGATTCTTTTGTAAAGCCGTAAAGACGAGTTTATTAAAAATAATGGGACTTGCTTCATTGGATTATTTTTGCTGTTTTTGTTATTTTAGTTGGTGGATAATGTAACGGATTGCATCGTGACATTTTCATTTTCCTGCGCATAGATCATGATACTTTACCTCTGTTTGCTGCCATTATTGGATTACTGTGAGGATTATAATGTATGTATCGTGCTCGGCGCAATTATCTAGCACATCAAAACTGCTATACGCCAGCTCTTATGTGGCTTTGGGTATGCTTAGCATTCTCACAGAGGGGCATTTGTTGACACATGCACGGAGCAGCATAATAACACAAGGCGGCTCTGAGACGTTTGATCATTTTGCAAATAAATATTCCTCACGTTTCACCACCCGGGATCTGTGCATTGAAAGATAGGCGCCTACAATTCTTTTTTTCTTTTTAACTTTCGATTTCCTTTCTGTTGTGGGCTTAACCCAAACCTTCAAGCATGCTAGGCAACTCCACTGCCGTTGTGCTGCACCCCAACTTCCTCTGTAGCCTTTAGGGCGCTGGTTTTCAGTGTAGACGGGCAGCTTGAAGCCCCCTTGACCATCACCTGTGTCTAAGAGCTGTCTCTAAAAAGAAATTAAAGGTGCCTGCCCATGGTCCCTTTTCTCCAGCCCTCTCCTGGTGCTCTTACTGGTCACCTAGATGAAATCAAGCAGGCTCTGCTTTTGGTCCTTGCGGCTTGCACGGAGACTCTGACCTCTGATGGTTAGCACAATATCTAGGGAATCTCAACCAAAGACCTCCAGTGTCGGAGGGGTTCAATTGCCTGGTGAGCGCATGTGACACAGCAAACATCCTTTTTTTCTCTACCCAACCCCCTAGAATTCCTAAAACTCTTGTAAGGTTTGGCATGTTCGGTGTGCTAAAGGCTTCTTTTATTGTACTACTGGGTCCCTGGTATCTGACACTTGAAAGACCCTTGGGATCTGTAGAGACACAAGTGTGGCTTTTTATATGCTAATGAGGCACCTTGACTGGAGAAGGAAGGGCACCTTAAAATGGTCACATGCTTTGAGGTTTACAGCTTTCGGGCTCCGCCTGTCTCTCTTAGGTGGGATTGGAGACTGAGTCCAATCACCGGTGAACTCTGAGTCATGCCATCATGCCTGCATCATGAAACTACCATAGAATTCTGAAATAAGTCGGTTCATTGCTCTAAGCTTGTAGGCACATCCAGGTGCACAGGAGGGTGTGCGCCCTGGATGGCATCGATGCCCAGCTGTATACCTCGGCCTGTCCTGTCTTCCTTCCTTTAACTGCTCATTACTGTATTCTCTATCGGAAGCCAGTAATAGTATGCCAAGTGTTTCCCTGAGCTCTGAGGGCCAGTTTAGCAAATTACAGAGCCAGAGGAAGGGAATGTGGGAAACCCTGATTTAGAGCTAGTTAGCCAAGATTTAAGGCACGTGGGATGGGTGAGTGGGGGATACTCTTTGAGGCTGAGCTTTACCCTGTGGGTAGTGTTAGAACCAAGTTAAATTATAGGAAACCAAGTTGAAGCCAAAAGAACTGCTTGCTGTGGAAAAGCCCATGTTTGATGGCAGAATTGCTGGGTATATGGGGGGAAATGTATTTTGGTATTCTTATCAATTTCTGCAGAAATTACTGCACTCTGAGTTCTCGTGTCCGTCTTAAGCTTCACTCGGGTGAGGATGTTCTGGGTTGAGATCAACTCTTTTAAGTTTCAAAGAACTAACTTGTCAGCCTATGTCTGAATTTCGTCTATACCAGTGGTTCTGGGGTGGGAGGTGGGGGTTGAGCGACTCTTTCACGTGGTTGTTCAATGCTTAAGACCATTGGAAAATACAGATTTTACATTAAGTTCATAACGACAGCACAATTGCAGTTATGAAATAGCAATGAAAATAATTTTATGGTTGGGGGTCACCAGTGTTAGTTCATAAGCAGATCCACTAGCCTGCCTCTAGGTTGCTTAGCAACCTCTGACATCACCTGCCACCAGGTGCATGCCACATGCCAGGTGCATGCCACATGCCAGAAGCCCTTCAGCTGCACTGCTGACATAAAAGGGCCAACCTGCCACCACCTTGTCTCTCTTGCGCTCTCTCTGCCTCATCTCTCTCCCACTCCATTTCTGGGGTGCCCCTCTCAGATCTCCCTTCCTCCCTCTCTCTCCTACTGTCTCTCTATCTCTGTGTCTCTCTACCGTCATGGCCTACTCAGGCCCTAAATCCTCTCCCCTAATAAATCTCTGCAGATTATATCTGTTGCATCTCGATATATATTCTTGTTTTGTTTTTTGAGACAGGCTTTCTCTGTGTAGGCTTGGCTGCTCTAGACTCACTTTGTAGACCAGGTTGGCTTCAAACTCACAGCAATCCACCTGCCTCTGCCTCCCGAGTGCTGGGATTAAAGGCATGCGCCACCACGCCCGGCTCTCTCTCTCTTCTTAATGATAACAAACACCACGTGAGGACTGCATTAAAGAGCCACAGCATTAGAAGGTGGAGAACCACGAATCTATACACTCACTATGAAGACTCACGCTGTCTTTGTCAGTTTCATCTCCTCTCAAGTAGTTACCTAATTGTTGAAAGAAAGAAACAAAAGACACTAGAAAAGGACTAAGGCCTCTGAGAAATAGGATGATAAAAGAAACCTCTGTACCCTCCACTAGGCATATGTATTTGGATAGTTAAAAGCAGGTGGGCTTCATAGCAGAGGGGGTAGGGATGACCAAGGGAGATGATCCTCGGCACCAACTGACTAACAAAGTCAGTTCCCCTCAAACAACCCACAGAAAAGCCATTTGTAACAAAAGGCCAATTGGTCCTTTTCTCCTTAAGATGATTGTAATACTTAATTGGTTCTGTTTCTTATGTGTCTGAGTGTTTTGCCTCAATGAATGTCTGTGTACCACTTGTGCCTTGTGCCCACAGAAGCCAGAAGAGGGCACATGGATCCCTTGGAAATAAAGTTACAGTTGTTTACTGAGAATTAAACCTAGGCCCTCTGGAGAAGCAGTTAGTGGACTTTACTGACCCATTTCTCAGCCTCTGCCTTTTTGTTTACAAAAACATTGACAGTGCCTCATAGGCAATCATTGGCTAGCACTTACTGAGCTCCAAGGACTGTTGTAGGTACTCAGTGGCTTGTTTATTCATCCCATGTTTTTCAGGGTTACAGGGCTATTTAAAGCCATAGTTTCTTGCCTATCCACTTTGTTCTCCTCCACAGCACTAGCAACCTCAGACGTACTGCATGATTGCTTCATGGCTTGTCCTTGACTCTGCACTGGTAGATAAAGTGGATGGTGCTGACTGTTACACCCACCGACTACAAAATGCTGCGCATGATCAATAGTTGACAAATACTTAAAAGTAGTAGTAATATACCTATTTTAACCCGAGGAGCCAAGTCGTTTTCAGAATCCATGATCACAGACAAGAAAGCACAGACAGAACTAGGGTACAAACCCAGACAACTCAACTCCAGGACACAGACAAGCATGACAGTCCGTTAGCTCAGGTTCACAGCACTGAAAGTCAAGGGCAAGCCTAAACACAGGCTCAAGTATTTAACTAACTAGCGAAGTCTGTGGTGGTAAAGGTGTCATCGCAGTGTTCCACAGGAAGGCAGTTCCTGCAGCCTGGGTGGTCTAGGGAGCTGTGTGGAGAAACATGGGGGTTTCCCTGGGTCTGGCAGAGCAAGGAGGACTGGGAGGGTTAGAGTGAATGTGGAATGTGTGAAAATGGGGAGGATAAAGCAGGAGGAAAACTTGGGAGAAAGTGTCACCAAGCCTTGGGCAGGATGCAGGAGGGTAGGATGCCTCTGTGACCTGGCACCTGGGCCTGGAGCTTGGGGCATGGCGGAGGGGCGGAGCCAAGTGAGGTAGCAAAGGGCTCCGAAGAGCAGGAAGAAGAAAGTCTGTAATGTGTATGGAAAGGTATCTGACTGGGCAGCACTCAGAGTCAAGTAGGGGAGGAAAATAGAAGGGGAATAGGAGTGCGTCTGCAGCTAGGGTGACGTGGAGGCCGCAGGGAAGGCCAAGGCCTCAGGGCACGGGCCACAGAGGCAGCCTGACTCCAGACTCCTCGGCCTTTCACTGTCCCTGACTCATTCCTTATCTGTACAATGACTGAGGGAGGGAAAGGGGGAGGGAGAGAGAGGGAAGGAGGGAGAGTGAGTGAGAGACAGGGTGAAAGGGAAAAGGGGATGGAGAGAGAAGGAGAAGAAAGGGAGAGAAGGGGGGAGGGAGGGGCGAGAGAAGGAGGGGGGAGAGAAAGCACACTTGAGCATTGGCTACGAAGGTAACTGTCTCTTTTAAAAGCTACAGAAAAGCCTCACTTCACAGTCTTTCAGCCTCTAGAGCCAGAGGGTAATGCAGGCTGCCAGGCCCACTGGCATTCAGGCTAAACCAGCCCTCACAGGAAGCCAGTAGGTAGCCCAAGGCAGCAGCAGGGATTGCGGTCCCCCTACCCCCACCCCCTGGTGTCAGCACTGCTTTAGTGAGATGAGTGGGGACCAGGGAGCGGTGTTGGGGTACAGTCCAGGAAGGCCGTGTCCTTCCGAGCTCAGGACAGACAAGCTACTTCTGTTCTTGAGTGCCTCCTTTGCCTCCGGCTCCTTACCCTTTTGGTTTCTTGTAGTGTTTGCTCACCTGCCTCAGAAGGCAATTTCAGCACTTTGGCAAAATACGAGTTAGTACCTGTTTTTATAATTATAGCTTAGGTAGCTGAGGTACTTGATTCTGTCTTCGTTTTTTGTTGCATTCCTGAATATCTTGGTACTACAGTGATTGTTTTGACCTTGTCAGTCAAGAGCTTGTTGGGCAAGAGCCGAAACACCTTCACTGTGACCATCAATTGCTTGTTGAGCCAGCTTTAATTTCTAACCTACTTTATGAATTACTCACCATTGAAAGTAAAGCTAGAAATTGCAACATAATTTAAAACTGTTCCCCAGGGGGGATATTACTGGGAGAACACACACAACTGTTTTCTTAGCTCCTCAGGGAGGTTATGTCACCATAATAAAAGAAACTAGATTATGGTGTGTGCCCGTTGTAACATATACATGTGTCTGCCGTGTGCAAGCTAGAGCATTAGATTCTGGGCTCACAGCAGTGACCATGGCAACCCAGTCCTTATTCTCATGGAATTTCCTCATATTCTTTCCTAACTAGCTGCCAGGTCCGAGTGGTATCACTCAGTACAGACAGCTTGCTTAGCATGTATGAGATACCGTGTTCAACCCCCAGCATTACCAACAAAAGAAAAATGGCCATCAGTCTGTTCCTTAGCAGGCTTACCTGCAATGGTATGCACCCACTTATTTTTTTGAGAAACAAGGATTTTTTTTTTTCTGAGGCAGGGTTCCTCAGTATAGCTTTGGCTGTCCTGGCCTCACTTTGTAGACCAGAGTGGCCTCGAACTCACAGAGGCCTCTGCCTCCCAAGTGCTGGGTTTAAAGGCAGAAACAGGGATTTTTCAAAAATGAATGAATGAATTTTTTTCATGAATGTGTCATTCATGTTCTTTCATACTTCATTTGTGTAAACATGGATGAGGATTCAGGGAAGGGATGGATTTGATGGTATAAACCCAATATAGGTCTTGATCGGCTGTGTTTAACTGGGCACTGATGGCTCCTGACCAGTTGAAGATGAGCGTACTGGCCACCAACAAGTCAGCATAAAATGTACTGGAAAAGGACTCTCAGTCAGATTTTTGTCACTGTGACAGCATACTTGAGAAAAGCCATTTAAAGAAGGACAGATTGATTTACGGCTTGCAGCTGGACCGTTATTGCAGCTTCTTTCCTTGTAGCCAGGTCACAGAAAGATACTGGCCAAAGATACTGGGTCCAAACACAGGGTGTTCTCTTCTCAGGCTCACCCCAGTGGCCTGCTTCCTCCAGCAGCTTGGGACCACATTTTCCATGCTTGAGCCTTTTGGGGGGAAACATTCATTTGGGGGGCATAAGCATCTGTTGATGTATCTCTACACAAATGGACGACCTTTCCCCCATTTCTTTTTCTCAGACAATGGCTAGGAGGCAGACTGAACCTGGCCGTGGAATCCCACATGTGGATGACAAGTGGCTTCCATCTGGTCACTGGGTAGGCTTTAGCCAGTCCACTGCTGTAGTGCCCACGCTACCATTCTAGGCTATGGCGAGGGTCTGTGGATTAAAAAGAGGACACAACAGCGGGTCATTCGTGCTATGAGAATGCCGTTTATTGGGAGTAACAGAACTGCTAATCTAGGGGAGGAACCAGCAATTGAACAGCACTGTGGAAAGTCCCCAAGAGGAGGCAAACCAAGGGCCAAATCATGAGACTCAAAACAAGGAAAATGAAGGCAACCAGTGGAGCACAATGTTTCAACTGCAGACAAAAACTATAATAGTCAGTCCCAGCACAGCAGCAGTCCCCCACACACTGTCCAAACTACATCCCTAGCCAGCCAAGCTGACCTCTCACATCCTACCGTAGCCATGAAATGACATGATGAGGTTTACAGACATTCTAGGCCACTAATTCCATGTGCTTCCTCCAATTCTCAAGAATGCCAAGGTCCCTAAAACACAAAGGGCCCATGGGGGTGGGGTGGGGGTGGGGTAAGGGGGTTATGTGGGGGGGTAGGGGGTGGGGTGGGGGTGGGGAACAGGTCGAACTCATTACTCCAGATGCTTCTGTTCTTCTGTTCTGAAGGTAAAGGAGGTGAAAAAATCAAACACTACCCCCCTCTAGAAACAATTTTCTCTGTGTTGAGAGTGTTTTCACTTTCTTAATCTACTTAACTTCTCTGAGCCCCTTGGAGCCTGTGAAGTAAATCTCTCTTGTGTCCTGAGAGAGCATGAAATAAATATAGAGCAATAATGAGGCTTTGGGCCACCTGGGAGGTAGTT
Organism: Acomys minous; assembly: GCF_964271855.1. Taxonomy (NCBI): domain Eukaryota; kingdom Metazoa; phylum Chordata; class Mammalia; order Rodentia; family Muridae; genus Acomys; species Acomys minous. The sequence continues at coordinate 78,170,206 of NC_140496.1, forward strand.
GGTCTGGCTGAGAATCACAGAAGGATCAAAAATAAATAAATAAATAAATAGAAGCCTGCTCGGAAGGCTCAGGGAGCACGCTGTGTTCTCCTGTAATTAAATTGCTGCTCTGCTTGCTTCTGTCATCCTGTCAGCTATTTTGTCAAGGCAGATTGTCCCTCCAGTTCTCCATGGAGCCCAATGCAGTGCCTGGAGTATGGCTGGGGCTCAATAAATTCTTATCATACGTAGGACAGAAGGGTAGCAGGGAGAAAGTGGATGGACAGAGACCCAAGCATCTGAGAAGGGGATGAAGAAAATGTTAACAAAAACCTGAAGTCAGGATAAAAAGAATTGTCATTCATCTTGAAAGCAGGGTTCTCGGCTTTATTGTCATTGAAAAACGCTAAAAGCGATACCTGCGGGGAGGGTATGACTGGTAGGTGTCCCAGGGTACGTGCCCTGCTCTTACCACCTGGGAACAGCAGGTGGCTGTGGCCCCAGTGAACTAAGGGTGTAGTGACTGGCACATGGAAGAGCTGTCGCCCCTCTAGGACAGAAACTCTGAAAGCCAGTTCACTGTTTCCTTGACCAGTGCTTGTGGAGGCCTCAGCAAGGAGACAGCGCTTATCATGGTGTCCAGACAGCTCAAACCCCTTGGAGGGTTTTCAGGCAGTGAGTGAGACTCATGAGGAGAGGCTTTGGCACTCTACGGACAACTATTGTGGGCCCCGTAGAAAAGTCATAGGAGCCAGTATGAACATTAACTTGACTATGAGACACCTGACCATCTTTATAAATCTCTTTCACATTCAGCCTCCTTGTAATTTATAAGGAAAGCAGAGAAGACACCACCACCCCTATTCTATCAGCAAAGGAAGCAAAGTTAGTAAGGAGGAATAGTTCCTATTGTCACACAACCAATGAAGTGTCCCTTCAGGGTTGTTGACCTCTGTCCTTAGAGGTTTACAGCTGCAGTGCTGGAAATTGCCGGCAGGGGGCACCCTTCACAAACCAAAGCCATGTCAGCCAAAGGAGGTTAGTCGCAAGATGGGTACAGCACTCACTACCTTGGGGATTCTCCCCCCCCCCCCCCCCCCCCCCCCCCGCTTCAGAGAAAGCCTACCTAAACTAAATCCTGAAATACTGGGTAAAATCAAATTCAAGGTCAGTCTACTAAGTAATCAATTCTATAACCTTCAAAAATATCGAGGGCCAAAGAGTTAAAGGAAAGCTGTTCCAGGTTAAAGGAGATTAACGAGACAGCAACTAGATGGATTGAAAGAATGGTGATTTTGAATGGGTCCTTGGATGGAAAAGAACAATAGACAGATGTTTTTAGGGTGGTTGATATCCTAGTTTGGACTGTGGTTTAGATAAATTGTGTCAGTATTTTGCTTCCCAAAATTGATAATTGTGCTGTGTTTTGATATGTTCCTCTGGAAAATATTTAGAGGGAGTGGGCACAATTCTTTAAATGATGCCCCCACCCTGAGAGTGATAGAGTCATAATAGAAGTCAAATAAAATTTAGACAACATGTAAATCTAGGTAAAGAGTAGATGGGAACCTCATATATTTATACTTGTAGCCTTTCCATAACTTTCAATGTATATCCAAATAACAGGTATACACACACAAAGACGGTGTGTACGTCATCTTATTCTTGTAGGGCTGGGCCTTGTGGTCCTACCTGATTTGGAACTTCAGTAGGGTAGGGAGTATGGAGAGGCCTCTTAGTAAAGTGTGGCTTTGGCCTACTGCAGAGTCCCGACCTTTGCCCTGGGCTGGCCAGGGTATCTGTGTGCAAAGCTTGCCTGATAACAGAACCTCCTGGCAAACAGATGACCTTTGCTGCACATGTTTTGTGAATGCAACACATGCCTGTACTTGGAAGGGGAGCAGGGACCTTGCCAAAAAATGCAGAATCAAGCTATGGGTCTGGGACATGGGATAATCCAGAGTCTGGGGTCTGGGACACGGGGAGGGGGGGCACTTCATGGTCTAGGGTATGGGACACAGGGGGCACTCCAGGGTCTAGGGTCTGGGACACAGGGGGCACTCCAGGGTTTAGGGTCTGGGACACAGGGGGCACTCCAGGGTCTAGGGTCTGGGGACACGGGGCACTCCAGGGTTTAGGGTCTGGGACACAGGGGGCACTCCAGGGGTTTAGGGTCTGGGACACAGGGGGCACTCCAGGGTCTAGGGACTGGGACACAGGGGGCACTCCAGGGTCTAGGGTATGGGACACGGGGCACTCCAGGGTCTAGGGTATGGACACAGGGGACACTCCAGGGTCTAGGGTATGGGACACAGGTGGACACTCCAGGGTTTAGGGTCTGGGACACAGGGGGCACTCCAGGGTCTAGGGTCTGGGACACGGGGCACTCCAGGGTTTAGGGTCTGGGACACAGGGGGCACTCCAGGGTCGAGGGTCTGGGACACAGGGGGCACTCCAGGGTCTAGGGTCTGGGACACGGGGCACTCCAGGGTTTAGGGTCTGGGACACAGGGGGCACTCCAGGGTTTAGGGTCTGGGACATGGGATAATCCAGGGCCTGGGGTCTGGGACAGGGGTGGGTGGGTGGGGGCGCGGCACTTCAGAGTCTGTGCAATGGAGAGTAAAAGCATAATTCAGAGTGGGTAAGACCACTACCCACTGCTCTGCTGGGTTAATCTTCCCAAAACATAAGACTCCTAGAATCTGAGCATGTGCAACATTAATAGTAAAAGATTAACAGGAAACACTGCTGTGAGGAACAGCCAATAGAAAGGAGCCAAAATAGAAAGCGCCAGAGATATAGTGAAGAGTAGGCAGAGCCTAAGGGCTACCTCTCCCATTACCTCTGGTTCACTTAAGCCTGGGATATGAGAGTCAAACATTTATATATAATAGTCTTCCCACCATGGCTATAAATTGCACATTAGAAGTATTTTAAGAGATCCAAGGGAAACTGGGGCAACTCGTGAGTGTACAGTAGGTCTTAGGACTGGCCAGCATCACAGAGGAAATGTACTTAAACTCAGATCAAGAAGGGATGCAGTAGAGGAAGGTACAAGAGAGAAGTAGCATGCATCAGCCAAGCTCAGAAGGGCCGAGCTCCTCACCTGAGTTGTCTTAGGAAGTAATGGGAAGGAAGGCAGTTCGGAGGCTGAGAGTCAAGGTTGGAATTTTGACCTGTGATTGGCAGCTGAAACAGCAGCACCTTCCAAAGCGTGACCTGGCAGAGCTATGGAGGGTGGCCAGAGGGGAGGGGAAACTGGATAGGTGACGTCAGCCATAGGCCCAGTGAGAGGAGATAACCCGAGGAAGGGACTGGCAGAGAGAGTGAGTCATGGAAAGGAGAGAGAGGTTAAGCCTTGTAGCTAAGTAGGGAACTGAGCTCCACAAAGGGTTACTTGTTATCTTAAAGATGCCTGCCCTCGGAGACCTCTAAAAGTGAAGTGAGACATTCAAGTTTGAAAAGACACCATATGTACATTTTTTTTCTTTTTCCATTTGTGGTACCAGAGAATCAAACCCAGGGCCTCAAGTATGTTAAGCAAAAATATTTTTAACCAATGAATCATATAGCTATCAGCCATATTAAAAAAAAAGTGTTTGGACCTTCATGGCTCGGATGTAATCAGTGGCTCAATGCCCTGCGGGATTCATAGTATGATGACGGTTATTGGGAGGTGGGGACTAGTTGGAGGAAAAAGGTCATTGGGGGCCACACCCTGGAAAGACAATGCCACACACATGACCTCTTCCTCTCTCCCTGCCCCGTTTCCACTTCCAGGTAAACAGTGTTTCTTAGCCACACCCTTCAGCCCCAAGGGGTCTGCCTCACACAGCCCGGAACAAAAGGCTGCCTTTGGGCTGGAGTCTCTGAAACCACAAGCCAAAATGAATCCATCCTACTTGGAAATGGTTTCTCTCAGTTCCCTGTCACTCACAGTGACTGACGTTCATAGCTGCTGACTGCTGGTCGCAGGGAGAAGGTTGAGGTGGAAGGGAGATGAGGCTTTTAGACAGACCTGTGAAGCTGTGCAGGAATCCACACTGACTTCTAAATGATCTGACTTGGACCACTTCCTAACTGGGTCTCTGAGAGGTTGTATGGGTCTGGGGAGGGGTAGACATTTTGAGTCGCCTGACTCAAATAACTATCTTGATTATTGGCCATATCCAACACTTTCCCTATGCCCTAAGAGAAACAGAAGGGGCTAATCTTCCAAAATTATTTTTATTATAAAAGTAAATTAATTACTGTGCAAGGAGAAAGTAAAAGAATGTGTTATCCAAGGACCTAGAGACAACTTCTAATGCCCATTTCATTTGTACGTGCTATTTTATATTTCATATTTTATCCTACAACTAGTATATTTTAACTTTATATTCTGCTTATTATGGAAATTTCTGTGAGTCCTCCATTAGTACTGAGTTGTTAGTATATGCAAATAGTATAAAATTATATGACAACAAAGACCTCATAATGAGAAATAAGCACAACTTATCTCATCCTTTGCCATTCTTTTTTTTTTTTTATGAGGCAAATTTTGTTTTGTTTTTTGTTTTGTTGGCTTTTTGAGACAGGGTTTCTCTATGTTATCTTGGCTGTCCTGGACTCACTTTGTAGACCAGGCTGGCCTCTAACTCACAGAGATCCACCTGCCTCTGCCTCCTAAATGCTGGGATTAAAGGCGTGCGCCACCACACCCGGCTATGAGGCAGGTTTTAAGTGTTTTTGTTTCAAATACATATGGTAGTTAATGCCACACTTTTAAATAAGACACTATTCATTAAAAAAAAAATCTAGCAACTCCTTTGCTTTTTATTGTCTTCTTAATGTCAGTTCACTTCTATTCCACTGGGTTACAAGGACAAGACAGAACAACGTGGCCTGTTTATGGCCTTTAGAGCTCCTTTAGCTCCATTTCCACTATCATATCATTGCTTTTGGAAATTGTAAAGCCCCACACAAGGTCAAGGGGAGGAAAAGAGGCCCTGTCACATGATAGAAGGTGGTTCGTGTTACATCTGAAAAGCAGTACATGGAGTGGAAGGTCCTACTACAAACTGCTTTCTCACCCCACCAATTTGTATTATGTTTATAGATTTTCATATATATATATATATATATATATATATATATATATATATATATATATATATATATTCACAAATTAATGATTGCAGATTCTGTCTCATTTTATTCACTTTATGATGCTGTGGTATAGCTACAGTTCTTTCTACATGTACAGAGGTGGCTCATATACATGGCTGCTTTGCCTGACACATCATTTAAAGGGTGTGGATTTGGAACTTCTGGTCATAATCAGAAGACGGAATACATTTAACGAGATGTTCCTCATGTTAGCTGTAGGCTAAGTTGTATGGGGGGAGAGGTAGTTCCTTCAAAAAGCTTACTCTATTTGCCACAGCCCCCAACCAATGTCTTTTACCACCTCCTTTGCTGTGTTTTGTAGCTCACAAGTACTTTGAGACTTTCTGATTTAGAAAGAATAAATCCATATCCTACCATGGAAAATTATAATAGCAATATTTTGCATTTGTGCTTTCTTGCTTGCTCTCTCTCTTTCTCTCTGCGTTTCTCTGTCTCTGTCTGTCTCTCTGTCTCTCTTTCTCCCTTTCTACTGCTTTTTCTTTAGAAGAGACTACCATGGAGATGTATTCTGTTTTCTGTTGGCTCCCTGCTCATCTGAATAACAGGAACAAATGGTTTGCCACAGTCTCAGAGTGGACCAGCTACCTAAGCAGGTCCCTAAGGTGGAGCACAAGTCTCCTGAAGGCCTTGGATTTGCCATCAATGCTGGGTCCATTGCCTTGGGGTTCCCACCAGGAGTGAGGGACACAATGAGCAGCGTTTTCCAGCACCAGTCTCTCCTAGGCATGAGTCTGGGCACAGAGAACTTGTCCTGCAGGATTCGTGACCAGTGTTTATACCACTGCTCAGAGACTCCTGACCGTCCCTAACAGCTCAGAGACACAATGCTCACTTTGTCCTTTCAAGGGTTCCACTGTTTCTAAAATGTCAACAGATAACTGTTAAGTGCTGATTAAACAGCAGAAAGCATTGGCTGAGGAGAACAGTCCCTGTGCAGCTGCTGCTAGCCCCTTAGAACACTGGGGGCTGCACTGGGAGGCTGGCAGGTAGGTTGTACTGTCTCCTCAGGACACCCTGTCCTTTGGAAACCAGAATTTTCAACAGCTCTTTAATATTCAGAGACCTATTTCCTTTCAGCTTAGGACTGCGGCTTAATTGCTCTTAAATGTCAGAGGATGCTCTGCCATTTTGTGGACTAGTCTTTGTTAGGCAGTTTCTCTCAGACTCTAATCCAACATATTCCATCTCCTCCTCCACCTGCAGCCACGCTCCTAAACTCTGTTTCTCGGGCTCTTGGCGTTCACTTAGAGGAGTTTCTACCATCTATCTTGGATGCATATTGCTTAGCAAGTTAATGGTGTAAAATAACAATATCTTTTTCTTTGCCCCTATGAATCTATAGTTGGGGCAAGCTTCTGTAAGGATAACTCATAATTTCCAGGGCAGCTGTTGTTGGACCCACGTCTAAGATGACTCATTGCTGGCTGCCTGGCTGGCTCTGGGTTTAGGCCCTGGGCACTTGTTCTTCTCCATGTGGGTCTCCTCATGTAGCCTGGGCTTCTTCGCAGCCTGGTGACGGAATTCCAAGTGTGAGCAAGAGGAGAGGGAGAGCAAGGCAGAGGCCACACTGCCTGTTGTAACTGAGTCTCAGAAACATGGAGGATTATGACTAGAGCAATAACAGAGTCCCACATGGATGTCAGCAGAATATAATGAGTCCACTCTGCTTGATGGGGCAATGAGAAGGTTCTAGAAGAGAGATAGGACCAGAAATACTATCTCAGCCATTTTAGACAGATGCAGTCTACCCACATAAGTATAATTTATATGTGTATACCTCTAGTAATATACTATTTAATTTTACATATTATCTCTCTTTTTATCTTGTCATTTGCTTTTTAGAAAAGCACTTATTTAGCTCAGGCTGGCCTCAAACTCTATATAGCTAAGGATGACCCTGAACTGATGACCTCCCTGTCTTCCTTCCTGAGTGCTGGGATTCCAGACATGTGGCACCATGCCCAGCTAATTTCTTATTATAAGTTCATTCATTTTTAGGATTGTATAATGTCTCACAGTAATTAGCTCAATTTTGTTCTCTCTCTCATGCTGTATCTGCACAGGTCTTTCTTACATGTTTCTCTTTCGATTTCGTATCGTGCCACTCTGAGCATGCTCAATCAATCCGACAGTGTGTGTTGAGCCTACTGCCGCAGCTCTGAACCTGGGGTGAGAGTTAGCAGGTTAGAGACAGTCAGCAAATGTCTCACACACTTTTGATTTTCATCACTAGGGTATTGTTCATGGATGCTGTGTAAGGCATACCCCCTTTAACAAAGACTATCTGATCCAAGATGTCCATGTACTGAAGTGGCAAAACTCAGTATATAGTTAGGAAATCTGAGGTCTCTATAGTTTCAATTTTATTATGTAATCCTAAATCATTTGACCAACTCACTGGACCAGCTCGCACCCTAGCCCAGACAGGATACAGCTTATCTTATCTTTTGATTTTTTCATTCTTCACCAGTGCTTTTCCCCTTGTAAAAGGCATATTCACATACGTTGTCCTTTATGTGTGTGTAGCAGGGGTGGGGGTCATGGGGGAGGTGGGAGTCATATTGGAGCTCAACTTTATGTCCTTGCACATGCTAGGCACATGCTTTCCCTTTAGCAGCACATCTAGGCCCCCATATAATAATAATAGTAATAATAATAATAATAATAAATACATATAATTAATATATATGTATACACACACACACATATACACATACACAATTAGTCTGGGTTTTTTGTTTGTTTTTCTGTGGGTTTTATGTTTTGTTTTGTTTTGTTGGACAGGATCTTGTTATGTAGTCCAGGCTGGCCTCAGACTCACTGAAATCCACCTGCATCTGCTTGTTTTTGGTTTCAAGACAGAACCCACATTGGCCTCAAATTGCCTCAGCCTCCCAAGTCCTGAGGTGCCAGTGTGTGCCACCCTTGGAGGCTTGTTTTTTGATAGCGTTGATTTGTCCTACAGTAGCATTTGTTAGCACTGATTTGCCCTTTCCGTAGTCTGGATCCTGGTCCCTTATTATGCATTGCAAATATTTTATCTCAGTTTGTGTCTTGTCTTCTCACTTCATGGTTCTTTTGATGAATAGATGCTCTTAAGTTTTCTATTAAACCATCAATCATATACTATTCTTTATGGTCTGGAGTATCATTTATGAATGCCTTTGGAGCCTCGAGGGTTCTTCTGCTTCCCTCGGCTGTTATCACAATGAGGGTCTCATTTCTGCCAGGTGGTGAGACCTGCAGTTGCAGTGGCTGACGTCACACATATCATTCTCCCCTCATTGGCTGTATTTGCCCAGTATTTTAGGCACATTCTTTTCCGAATGTACTCCACTTTCCCTCTGGCAGTGGACTCCTTCTGTGACCTCTCTAGCCTGGGCTCTACCTAGGATGGACTCTACTGTCTGGGAACTGGCCAAAATGAACTGACTTACCTCACGCCCCAGGGAAGATGTCTGTTGAAGATGTCTCTTCATCATTAGACTTGCCAGAATCAAGTCCCAGTTTTCCAAATTAGTGGACTATTTTATTTGTACTAACCTTAAGACACACTCTTCTCAGGATGAAGCCAAGCAGTGCCTAGAAATAACTGCTGCTCATAGGAAGGACCCCCCTCAAAATGAGCCTGGTTCTTGTGACCATGGGCTTTCAAGGAAGGACTCCCAGACTAGTCCCCTCAAAACTGACCACAGTGAAAGAATAACATCAGAGGAAAGTCTAACATAGCACTGCTTCCTGCTCCCGCGTGTCCTGACATTTCACATTCCATCTCTTATAGAATCGTCCCCCACCTTTCAGCCTGGGTTTCCTTAGCTCAGCACTCAGTGCTTTGTCGGGAACTCAGCTTTTGTGTCTAGCACCTCCTATCTGCACTGACAGATACAATGTGCCCTGATTCAAGGCGCCATGACCCAGACCCAAGGTCTGGATAAAGTAGACGAGCGAAACTTCCAGATGTCTCACCTGGTCAATCCGCCTGGCTGGGAGAAAGTAAACCTTAAAGCAGGAGATGAGGAGGAAGTGAAAATAAGAGTCCAAGAAGCTCAACGTGAGGAAGAGCTAGGATGGATAGGGTGAGAGAATTTGAGAGTCAGGGGTATGCATATGATGCAAGGCCAGGGTGGGCACACTGTGCTACCCAGGAGCACATGGGGCACTGCAGTATTTGAGAGCACAGGCTCAGTAGGAGATGAGAATCTTTAGTGTAAGAAGCCTGCCGTCCTGGTCTGTAATGAGGGACAAGAGCAAGAACTTACATGCCTGTGTAAAGGCTAAGTGGTAATCTGTGCGTAGTGTCGGGCAGAGTAAACGATCAAGGGGCAGCGGCTTTTTATCAGCACTAGCCCATGAACAGCCGGAAAGTCGTGAAGTTACCTGATGATTGTACTGGCATCTACATGGAGTCAGTGCATGTGGCTTCCGTGTGAGGCTGTGGGGGTCCATGAACTGAGAATGGCTTTTACATTTGAAAACGGTTGAAAGAAAACTTAGAGCCGGGGGTGGTGGTACACATCTGTAATCCCAGCACGTGGGGAGGCAGAGGAAGGTGGATCTCTGTAAGTTTGAGGCCAGCCTGGTCTACAAAGCAAGTCCAGGATAGCCAAGGCTCTATGGAGATACCTTGTCTCAAAAACAAAACAAATAAAAAACCAAACAACAACAACAACAAAAGAAAACTTAGAAGAATATTTTACTATGTGCATGAATGTTGCGTGATTTAAATGCTGCTGGCCATAGTGTTTAATTGGAACACGGCCACACTTGTTTCATCTGTATTGTCTCACTTTCTGTCTTTTAAAGGAAACTTGCTGATTCTTGACATAAGCCTAGACATAAACTTTCCTCAGCTGGACCAAGCGAGGCTGTCTTTCCACTGTGAAGCTTTCCTGATATACTGTCTTCCTACTGGTCTTCCCCTGGGGTCTCAGAGAACCTCTTGGCCAAACCAGCCTCAGCTGATCCAGCTGACCCAACCAGAACCATTACAATACATCCCACAGGGAACCAGAACAATGCGGCTCTGTTATTAGAAGAAATGCATACCACACCTCCCCAAGCAAGGGATGTCATCCCTCAGCAAATAACACCTGAGTTATGTTTGGATGTATTTTGTTCTTCATGTTTACAAGACATAGACAAGGGCTGGAGAGATGGCTCAGTGGTTAAGAGTGCCACCTGCTCTTCCAAAGGTCCTAAGTTCAAGTCCCAGCAACCACATGGTGGTTCACAATCATCCGTAATGTGATCTGATGCCCTCGTCTGGTGTACAGGTGTATATGCAGGCAGAATATTGTATACATAATAATAAATAAATAAATCTTTTAAAAAAAGACATAGACAAATAATTTAAAATTTTACTTGTACAGATTAAATTTTATTTATTATTAAGGGCTGGAGAGATGGCTCAGGGGTTAAGAGCATGGCTGTTCGTCCAGAGGACCCGGGTTCAGTTCCCAGCACCCACATGACAGCTCAGGATTGTCTGGAACTCCTCTTCTGGCCTCTGTAGGTACTACATGCACATGGGACACAGGCATACGTGCATGCAAAACACCTATATACATGCAATAAACTAATAAATAAAGTTTAGATGGGGGTCTTGCTTTGTAGCTTCAAACTGTCTCCACACCCTTGACTTTGAAATAAGCTTCCTCAGTGCTGGGATTATAGGTATGCACAACAATGCCTGGCTTTTCCCAAATCTATTTTTAAATGAATCACCTCCAAAATATGTGAAACCCACCCTCAGATGGAATTTTAATCGCCCAGCCTTTACTTGGTCTGTGCTCTTCTCTTCTTTGCTGGTGTCTGTTTGAGCTTTGGGTAGCTGAAGGTCACTGTGTTGGAAGAAGCCATGTGAGTGCAAGCCAGGGGTCTGAGAGGATCGCTCAGGCAGACATTGACATTTCCAGCGATGACAGCAGAAGTTGGAGTGGAACACTATGGGCCAAGTGACCGTTTCCAGGAGATGCAGGATGTGGGGGCGGGATATCGATGAGGAAGAACAGAGAGGAGGAGAGACGGGTGGCATGAGAATTGAAGGATGCCTCCCACAAAGAAGGGGACAAGAAAAGTGTGTGGTGAGGGGGGGGGGTAGGACCACCTTGGGGCTGCACAGGATGTGGAGGACTAAGCGGTTTCTCTGGCGATGCTGGTATAGGAAGGCGGTAGGGGTACCCTCATTGGTGATGGAAAGAAGAGCCTTAGGGTATGGGACCCCAGAGGACATACTGGGGGAGGGTAGGGGAATCTCAGGAGGGTGGGTGTGAGGCGTCTGTGAAGGACTTTGGAAACAATGCAGAGTTGACAGTAAGGAGACCTGTCCTGAAGGGTTTACATTAGGGGAGGAGGCCAAGGACAAGAGGAATCTGGGTCACCTAGGATTAGTTGACTTATGACTCTTAATACTGGAGTAAGGTGGTTTCATCCCAGGCTTAGGGAAGGAGGCAGAGGAAGTGAGTGTGAGGCACTTGACAGGGCAGGAGGTGGGCATTTCGGCTGTCACAGGCCTACCCCTCATAAATTGCTAACTCAAGGCTTGCTAGCTGACAGAGCGCGCATTTCTCAGTGAGTCCTCATTTCCTGAGCAGCTCACAGAGTAAAGGTTTAAAATAGTAAAGGAAGAGGCTCGGATTCCTAAAGACTTTGTGTCAACATGACTAACGCCTGACGGACGCCCTGCCCTCAGGTGCCTGTGAGGCTGTGCTCCCCTCAGCCAGCCTTCTCTTCAGCAGACCCCAGTACCGAGACAGCCTGACCCATCCTTCTATGACCTCTTAGCCTCTTGCCCGCTGTAGAATGGAAGGCCCCTGAGGGCAGAGGTTGTTGCTTGTCAGTCTTTTTTTTTTTTAAAGACTTATTTATTTATTATTATGTATACAGCTGCAGGCCAAAGAGAGCATCAGATCACATTATAGATGGTTGTGAGCCACCATGTGGTTGTTGGGAATTGAACTCAGGACCTCTGGAAGAGCAGGCAGTGCCTTTAACCTCTGAGCCATCTCTCCAGCCCTCGTTTGTCAGTCTTAAGTGCCTGTCCTTGAGTGGGTTCAGGTAATAATGAAGAAAAGATGGCTGAGTGAATGGATGAGTGAGGACGGATTGGCCCAGGTGGACGTGCCTTCAACCACACACACATTTGGTGGGGACGAAGGCACACAATTGTTACTCTAATGATTTGGTTAGCTCAGCTAGTGGGTGGTCTTCCTTCACCACACCTCCCATACCAAAGCAACTTTCCTAAAACTCAGTGCCCATAGCTCTCTGTCACACTCTTGTCCAATCTAGTCTGACAGCTGACACTTCAGCGATTTGCCTTCTCACTCCTAACCCGGCGTCTTCCCCTTCCTCTAGACCCGACTTTCTGATATTGGTCAAGATAGCAGAACCTAAGATTAGATTAGAAAATTGAGCTCCTACCATGACCCCTGCCAAGGCCTGTGGGGAATTTGATCATTTCACCTATGTTTATAAGATAATATGATATGGGCAGGAGAACTGTTCCTTTCAGAAGGATTTCCCTCAAGGAATGAGCCCATGATACCTGAGTATAAGGTAAAGGATAAACAGGATTTGGCGGCATAATAAACTGTTGGGGAAATGCACTCCAGGTCAAGGCCCTGGAGCTAGAAGCACAGCCTGTTAGAAGAACCAGCTCTACCCTAGAAAAGCAGTAAGTCCATAGGAGATGGGAATCGTAGGGTGAACGGGCAGTCCGCGATCCAGCGCTCACTGTGTCCCTCTGTGCTAGCGAACTATGCTTTTCCTTATTGTGAATGCAGAAGTCAGTATCTAGGGCAATTATGAGGGTGAGTCAAGGCACACGCAAGGCTTAGCCCAGTGCCTACATAGCAAATGCTCAGTCAGCAGCCACTCGTGTGCACTGTATCCACATGCCAACTGTTGTGATATGCAAATATAGATGATGCCACGCAACAGGTCTGGTACAAAGAGGTTTATTTGGAGGGGAAGGAAGGGGAGATGAGTTAGGGCCCCAAGTGGGCCATGAGAGGTGGGGTGGGGAAGAGAGATGAAAAGAGAAATAGAGGGACAGTGGGAGAGCCTAGGAGGAGGGGGTGAGTGGGAGAGAGACAGAGAGACAGGGAGAGAAAGCCATAAGAGCAAGAGAGAGAGGCAGGGGTGAGTGGGAGAGAGACAGGGAGAGAAAGCCATAAGAGCAAGAGAGAGAGGCAGGGGTGAGTGGGAGAGAGACAGGGAGAGAAAGCCATAAGAGCAAGAGAGAGAGGCAGGGGTGAGTGGGAGAGAGACAGAGAGAGAAAGCCATAAGAGCAAGAGAGAGAGGCAGGGGTGAGGGGGAGAGAGACAGGGAGAGAAAGCCATAAGAGCAAGAGAGAGAGGCGGGGGTGAGTGGGAGAGAGACAGGGAGAGAAAGCCATAAGAGCAAGGGAGAGAGGCGGGGCTGAGGGGGAGAGAGACAGGGAGAGAAAGCCATAAGAGCAAGAGAGAGAGGCGGGGGTGAGGGGGAGAGAGACAGGGAGAGAAAGCCATAAGAGCAAGAGAGAGAGGCAGGGGTGGGGGGGAGAGAGACAGGGAGAGAAAGCCATAAGAGCAAGAGAGAGAGGCAGGGGTGGGGGGGAGAGAGACAGGGAGAGAAAGCCATAAGAGCAAGAGAGAGAGGCGGGGGTGAGTGGGAGAGAGACAGGGAGAGAAAGCCATAAGAGCAAGAGAGAGAGGCAGGGGTGGGGGGGAGAGAGACAGGGAGAGAAAGCCATAAGAGCAAGAGAGAGAGGCAGGGGTGAGTGGGAGAGAGACAGGGAGAGAAAGCCATAAGAGCAAGAGAGAGAGGCGGGGGTGGGGGGGAGAGAGACAGGGAGAGAAAGCCATAAGAGCAAGAGAGAGAGGCAGGGGTGAGGGGGAGAGAGACAGGGAGAGAAAGCCATAAGAGCAAGAGAGAGAGGCAGGGGTGGGGGGGGGGAGAGGGGAGTAAGAGACAAACCAGAAGAGGAGGGTGCAGGCATCGCAGGCAGGTTCTTATGATGTCAGAAGTTGCTAGGCAACCTAGAAGCAAGCCATTGGGATAATACTAAAGACTAGGAGCTAAGAAGTATCCAGTGCATAGTGTGGGCTGCAGTGAAGCATAAAGGCAGTGACTCTGCCAGGCCACTCAGCTCTTACACCAAGCACCCTCCTTCCCTTGCTACAGGCTCAGACCTTTCTGGGACACCGAAACCTACAGAGCTTGCTTCACTCTGGCCTGCCAGCCCACTGGAACTTTGTCAACTACAGGTCACACGACCTGCCACCTTACAAAAGAAGTAGAAGCCTCAGACTAGCCATGAGACTAAAAGGCCAGGTTCTCTTTGGCCAAACTGTACAGACTTGAGCCTACATCTGAAGGGGTCAGCAAGGGCATGTTATTCAGGCAGGGAAGAGCCATCCTTTCCTGGTCAAATTTCTAGGTTTAATTTAGGATAAGATGGACTCCTAATAGTTGCCACATTGAATTATAGTCCCTATGGGTTCTAAGTAAGTTCCCTTATAGAGTTATTGCCAAGCACGCAGGAGCCCCAAGCTCCATACCCCAGCACCAAAAAAAAAAAAAAAAAAAAAAAAAAAAAAAAAAAAAAAAAAAGCCTTTAAACCTTTAAACAAGTTGAAAGTTTCAACTTCAAACCTTTAAGCAAAAAGCCGCAGGCCTATGGCATCATCCTAAAAATTGTCACCATAGGTTGCTTAATGAAGGCGGTCTGTGATATAACCACAGTGCCAGGTTCACACCTAATGAAATTCAATATTTTCCAAGCGCCCTTACCCTCAGGTCAGTGTAGGAGCACCAGGTGCTGTTCTCACTCATGTTGTGACACTGCAGCTGGCACTGAGTGACATGGGGCCTCAGCCAGCCCTGCAGCTGCTTCCTGCCTCTCAGCTGCCATATTCTCTGGCCCACAGCAAAGGTGAGAGGTGTCATTTGGAGACTGTACACTCACTCATTCGTTCTTATTCTCAGTAGAGTGCTACATCTATACTCACAGTAGCCATCAACACGAGACAGCAATGTCTTAGTAAGGAAATTGGTTTTAATTTGAAGTATAAAACTTTTTAAAAACTACCTAATATTCAGTTCATATTCAAATTTTTTCTACTTGTCCTCAAAATGTCTTTTATAGCTATTTTAACCCCAAATCTAATTGTGGTACATTTGCATTTGGTTGTTATGCCTTTTTAAGCCTACTTTAACCTAATATTTTTTTCTTACCTTTCTTTTTTCCCCCATGACATTGGTTATTTTGATCCTATAAGATGTCCCAGGCTCCAGACTTTTCTGATAGTGTTTCCTTATACAGACAGAATCCAGTAAACTTTAGTTTTTTTGTTTTTGTTTTGTTGTTTTTCCAGACAGCGTTTCTCTGTGTAGCCTTAGCTGTCCTGGAATCTCTTTGTAGACCAGGTTGGCCTTGAACTCACAGCAATCTGCCTGCCTCTGCCTCCCGAGTTCTGGGAGTAAAGGCTGTGCCACCACGCCTGGTGTAAACTTTAGGTTTCGTTTTGTTTTGTTTTAAGATTTATTTATTTATTATTATGTATACATTGCTCTGCTCGAGTGCCAGAAGAGGGCATCAGATCATATTATAGATGGTTGTGAGGCACCATGTGGTTGCTGAGAATTGAACTCAGGACCTCTGGAAGAACAGTTAGTGCTCTTATCCTCTGAGCCATCTCTCCAGCCCATAAACTTTAGTGTTTAAAGAAGAGATCTGGTGTATCCTAGGCTAGTCTCGAACTCACTATGCAGGTGAAGGTGACCTTAAACTTGTAATCCCCCTGCCTCCACTTCTAGGGCTCCAGGTCTCAAGACTTGTCACCATACTCAGCTTACGTGATGCTGGAGCTTGGTCCTGGGACTCCACCTGCTCCAAAGCACTTCACCAACAGAAATATGTTCCTAGCCCAGTCACCAGCTGATTAAATTAGTTACTATTCATTCCGCTGAAACAAAAGTAATCAGGCGTGGTAGCTCATTCGTGCCATCCTAGCACGATGGCTACTGAGATGAGAGAGCCACTCTGATTTGAGACCAATGTGAGCTATAAATGAGTGCTAGGAGAAGCCCAGTCTACTGTCTTTTCACTCTGAAATCAGATATCGCTCCAGCTAATAGTGTGTCGGCCAGAAAAAAAATCACAGTTACACTTGCACACACAGCTTTGTAGGTGGAGTTTTCCACCATCTGACTTCTTCTCAAACTTAGAGTTGGGAGACCATATTACCCACTCTTTCTCACATAATTTTTTTTCACTTAATTTATCTTAAATGCATGTGCTATAAGGTAGCCAGATTACTTTTATTCTTTTAAATACCTATATAACTTTCTGTTATATGGATTATCAAAATTTGACTAATTTATTTCTAGGTTTTCTTTTTTTTTTCTCTACAAGTAGTGTTATAATAAACATCCTTGGCCACAGACATATTTTTGTGATATGGCAAATCTATATGAAGTTGCTGTTTGCATATACAATCTTGTAAAAGCACTGAGCATGCCTAACACTTGGAAAGTTGAGGCAGGAAGACTGAAAACTAACCTGGGCTACATAGAGAATTTGAGTCCAGCTTGAGCTACATAGGTTCCCCCCCCCCCACACACAAAACAAATCTTTGATAGTTATATGGTTGTGTCTACTTGCAAAGTGCTTAGAGGGAGTCAGGGTGCGATGCTGGCCATGGCCCATTCTGAGCAGTACTCTGCCAGGTGGCTGGAAAACCCAACTACATGATCCATGTTTTCCAGGAAAATTTGCAGCAATATTGATTGAAAATTGCTCCTAAAATGATGATGATGATTTTTATTTTTATTATTATTATCATCATTAGGTTTTTTTGAGACAGGGTTTCTCTGTGTAGCTTTGGCTGTCCTGGACTCCCTTTGTAGATCAAGCTGGCCTTGAACCTATAGCGATCCACCTGCCTCTGCCTCCCAAGTGCTGGGATTAAAGGCATGCGCCACATGCCCAGCTCTGAACCCTTTGTTATGAAACCATGAATTAGAAATGGATGCCCGCAGGGTTTTTAGGGAGCCTGGGATTAAGGGGTGAGGAGATTCACTGCTGAGGAGCATCTTCAGTGGAGGTGGGACTGCGTGACTCCAGTCAAGGCAGGAAGATCACATCATAACCTCAACAAGACCTTGCCACATTGTTAATACAGCTATGCACTTGGTAGAGGGACTGGCAACTTACTAACCCTCCGCCCCCCCCCCCCCCCCCCAGTAAACATACAACTGCTACGTTCCTTAGGGCACAGCACTTTTTCAGATCTGTGAAATCACTTTGTACAAAATAATATTTTTTAAAACTCTCAGCTATCACATAGTAATTGCACATACTTAGAGGTACAGTGTGGTATTTCTTTTTTTTTTTTTTTTTTTTTTTTTTTTTTTTTTTGGTTTTTCGAGACAGGGTCTCTCTGTGTAGCATTGGCTGTCCTGGACTCACTTTGTAGACCAGGCTGGCCTCGAACTCACAGCGATCCGCCCGCCTCTGCCTCCCGAGTGCTGGGATTAAAGGCATGTGCCACCACGCCCGGCTCCAGTGTGGTATTTCAATACCTTCATAGGATGTGTAAAAATCATATCAGGATAATTGGTACCTCCTGATATTTATCGCTGATTTATGGGCAAGGTCTTTGGAGACAGCCAGCTACCTAAGACTCATGGTTTCTCCTTTCTGGCCTGAGCAGTGAGTTTTAGGGCTTGGAGTGAAATACTCACAATTTGGTTTTCTATGTAACAAACAAAACCCCCAAAGCTTACATGCCAGAGACTTGGGAAAGGTTTGCATAGTCTCTGCATGAAGAGTATATTTTGGAATCATTCCTATTACTTTAACTGCCTCTTGAGATTTGGGCAATTATTGACCATTATTAAAAGATAAGCATGTGCTCAATGTGAAGGGACAAATAAAGCTCCTGTCAAGTGTTTGGGAGTTGGGGGCTGGAGAGTTAGAAAGAATTTCGAGCTCACCCTTGGATACATACTGAGTTCAAGGCCAGTCTGGGCTGCATGAGATACCATCTCAAAAAAGGTCCAGTAGCTCAAGCTGAATATGAAACAAAAAGGAGCGTCAGGACCTGATGGGGAAGGTCAGCGTGTCTCACCATCACAAAGGTCAATATGTCCGGGCTCAGCATCTACATCGGGGCTTAGAGCTCATCTCTGTTCCAGCCACTGCCTTTGTCGGGCCACAGTATTTCCCGGCCTCACTCTCACATCTACTTCCAGCCCGCCCTCTATCTTGCCAGCAGTGATTATTCTTACAACTTGAATGTAATTGTGTCGCCGTCCTTTACTTATAAGCTTTCCATGGTACCCATGGTCCTCAGAATCACATCATGCAATGTCCCTCACGATATGGTCCCTACTGATCTCTCCAACCTGTCTCTTTATGACCTATAATCTGAACCTGCGATCTTGACCTCCCACCCTTAAAATTCCAAACCATTGGCAGTTTTTAGAATAATTCTACTCATCCACCCTTTAATATCAGTGTCCCCGCCCCCACACACATCCCTATGCCTGTCCATCCTCTGGGGTTTCATACATCCTCGGCTTGAAATAGCCCTCCACAACTTATTGCCATTTCTTTTCTTTCTTTCTTTTTTTTTTAAAGACAGGTTTCTCTGTGTTATCTTGGCTATCCTGAACTCGCTTTGTAGACTAGGCTGGCCTTGAACTCACAGTGATCCACCTGCCTCTGCCTCCCAAGTGCTGGGATTAAAGGCGTGCGCCACCACGCCCGGCTCATATTATTCATCTTCTTAACAACATTCCACTCTCATTCCTCAGGAAAATAGGCTGGCTCCTCAAAGCAGAGATAATGGCATATTCTGCAAACTCTCTTCAACACTTAGTAAATATCCAAGGAATCAGTAGAAGGTTAGGCATTTTGGAAACATTTGACCTTAGGGTGTTCAGAGAAAGATGGTAAGACCTACGAGGGCCCCAGAAATCAGAGTGGCATTGTGTTAATAAAGGTGTAACAGCTCACCTTGGTGTCAAGGACTGCTGTGCAGAGGTAGGGTAGATATGACTCAGTGAGGCTCCCCAGGGGACAGCAGTAAAGCTCTGACGGGGAGGAAGTGGTCCTGGGGCTAGGTAGGGGGCAGCTTTGCAGCTACAGAGAGCACTGGGATGGGTTGCATCTGGTTGCACTGAGAGAGGAAGGAAGCACTGCAGAGGAGATGTGGCTCACTGCTGACCGGAAGATCTCCCTTGTCCTCAGAGGCCCCAGTGCCGTCTCAGGCATGAGGATGGAAAGAGTCTTCTGTTGAGTGAGGGACTCCCCTCATAGCAAAACTCTTATGGAACTTGTGTTCCGACGTGTGGTGCCTGACAGCCCTAAACATCCCATGATGCTCTCATGCAGGCATTCTGCCGCACAGTTCAGAAACCTACACATACATCCCAGCCGTCCCTTCTTAGCTGCCTTAGGGTACTTATCTAAGAGGTCTGGCCCACTTCACTCTTCCACTAGGAAGGAAAGAAGGCCGTGGAGAAGTTATGGGACCTGTCCTAGATTTGTAGATGACAATGAGACAATCTTAATAGAAAATAAAACTCAAGACAGGTGTGGTGGCGCACGCCTTTAATCCCAGCACTTGGGAGGCGGAGGCAGGCGGATCTCTGTGAGTTCGAGGCCAGCCTGGTCTACAAAGAGAGTTTCAGGACAGCCAGGGCTGTTACATAGAGAAACTGTCTCGATAAACCAAAGGGGAGGGGGGGAGAAGAAGAAGAAAAGTAGAACTCTTAGTTCCTAGGCAGTGATGTAGATGACTTTCCCAAGTGCGATGATTTCACACACCCTCTTACTCTGTGAAGTTTTCTTTCTCTTGCTGTTTCCATTGCTCATGTAGAGATCAAGAATACAGTCTACTGCTGGGCGTGGTGGTCCACGCCTTTAATCCCAGGCCTCAGGAGGCAGAGGCAGGTGGGTCAACCTGAGTTTGAGGCCAGCCTGACCTATAAAGGGAGTCCAGGATAGCCAAGGCTACACAGAGAAACCCTGTCTCAAAACAAAAACAAAAACAAAACAAAACAAAACAAAAAAAGAATACAGTCTACCACCAACCACCCTAGATGCTCCCCATCTCATCTGATCTTGGAAGCTGAGCAGGGTCAAGCCTGTTAGTACTTACGTGAGAAGTCCAGAGTGGCTTTGGGGATGGGCTTTGAAGTCTAGATTGCTTATATGATCTCAAAAAGGCCACTGAAGGGCTAGAGCAATGCCTCAGAGATTAAGAGCACTTGCTGCTCTTGCAGAGGACCTGGGCACAGGTGCCAGCACCCACATGGTACTCATAATCACCTGGAACTCCAGTTACAGGGGATCCCATGCCCTCTTCTGTATTCCTGGGCACCAGGTACAAACATGGTACACAGACATACCTGCTCACAAAACACATAAATAAAAATTAATAAAGTAATGTTTTAAAAATCCATTTAATTTCTGTTTCATCATCTTTCAGTTTTTCTCACCAGGAAAAATGGTAAACAAATAGGATTACTTTCACCAGATTACTGGAAGGGTAAATATGAGCACATAGTACATGAATATAGTACATGCTGACTAAGCACTGGTTAGTACTGCTAGTACTGGAGAAAGACTAGAATTGGGAATAAAGAGATTTAACTTCTCATGTGCTAAGTACATCGCAGCGGTCATCAGGCTATTCCACATGTGACCTTGGAAGTTCTTACAGCTCCCACTGAGTATTAGGCAGAAGAGATGATCCCTTGGCATAGAGTGGGGGCACCCAAATAGTGTTCCTCTGCTGTCGTCACTGGTCCTGAATCCCAGTTGGTCATCAGGACCAAGGCAATTCCTTGGAGTTGGAGTGAGGGTTACATCTCACACTTCTATATTCTTTCTCCCTGATGTCTTTATTTCTACCAACGGGAATCGGGCTAAGTTGATAAGCCTGTGGTTTACTAGTTTATCTTCCTTAATGTGTGATTTGCACTTCCCTGCAAGTCCATGAGGATGTAGCAGGTTCGGTTCCATCCTGTATGCTTAACTCTTCCCTATGTGATACTCACACAAGAGATGAAAGAGTGCTGACAAAAAAAAAATGGTTTTTGACTCTGGGTTCCCCCCTGGCAGAGTCACTGGCATGCTGAGCATACGATGGTATGGAGCTGCTTCAGACAGTCCAGGGGTCATGCACAGTTTGTCTAGCAAGCAGTCAAGTTTTCTAGAGGCCAGGATCAGAGCCTGCATCAGCCACCACCTGCCTCCACCATTACCAACGGCTCCCTTCCCTTCTGACTGTCTCTGCCTGGAAGAGGCCAAGTCTCCCTAACAAAGCCACTGCTCTTAGGTTAGACGCCTCAAAGAGTTCTCTTGATATTTCAAGTTAAAATTGTGGACAAGGACTTAAGACAGTTTCTCCGTGGGTCTGAATGAGAGACAGATGACCCACCCAGGATCTTACTTGAAACCTTTCTCCCTTTCTCCTAAGCCCACCCAGTGCTAGCCATCACTGTCGCAGGATAAGTCCCAGCTGCCACCAGTGCCGCTGCCCCCAGCCCCCCCCCCCCCGCCCCAAGGGTGCTGCTTTTGTCCTCTCTGTTGGTGTCAGAGTTCTGTCTGACATCCTGTAGCTTAGCCATGCACCCAACACCCTCATCGAATAACTCCCTTGGTGACCTACAAGGTGGGCAGAACCGAGGGCAGCCTGCCAGCTGGGCTCCCTCTGCAACCTCCAACCGGAGATGTGTGTGTACTGTAGGTCTGAATTCTCCCACCCCGGAGTTTTCTTTTTATAGATTCACAAAACAGAACAAAACTCTTGGTACCGATTTGACCCATTCTTCTTTCCCAAGCTGGGTTAAATGAAAACAATAATTGTTAAGCTTTAGAAAGAAAGAGAGGAAAACGCCTCCCCACAGAACTGCCCTAATGCACCCCCTCCTTGGGAGGGAGGGTGGTTTTTCCCTGCTGGCCACACTAATTCTCTTGGGAAGCAAGTTGAGCCTTTTGCCTATTGTTCCTGCTTTGGCTCTTTCTGTGCCACAATATTACAATATTTCCCTCCGCCTGAGTTCTTACCCAATCACCATTCTCTACCCCGACCTCAACACACGTGTGCGCATGTGCATAACACACATACACATACAGACACACACACACACACACATTCACATCTCTATGTACATTTAGTACACACTGAAATCACTGGACTGAACCCTGGAAGTATACGCAGAGCCCTGGGTTGGCAAAACCAGGAACACACTTTCCCAGGAGATGCTTATGTAGCAATCAGGACAGTCTCCTGCTCTACCTTTTAATTAGCTCAGGGAGTTGCAGGCTAACGGTGTGGGGGTGCTTGCCAGCTGTGCTTTTCGGGAAGTTACATGATTGGCACTCATCCTGTCTCCTCCCTGGGTTAGCAAATTATAGGCTGCTTGCTTGTCTTGGAAGTGTGAGTGCTGACCTTACCCCCACAGGACTTCGTATACTCTAAGGCCTGTTCCAGCCAGCGCTCAGAGATCCGTAGGGACCACTGTGGCAACACTTAGGCAGCTCTCGGGTCTTGCAGCCCGTTGGAGAGATGGATGGCCTTTAGTCTGAAAGGGATTGCTTTCATCTGTGACAGTTCAACCCACTTGGGTGCCCTGTTGCAGAATCAATGTCTGCCTCTGCCAGGGGCCAGAGGAAAGATGTCATGGCTTGAAGGGGTGCCTGTGACTCTCTCACGCAGGGCTCAGTTTGCACTGTAGGCTGCCTGACACCTTGTCCTCACGACATGAGAAGTTGGTGGATTCTGTCTGGCCCCCCTTCTGTGAGGCTGCCCTATCTGTACTTCCTCACAGGGGCCCTGTGGGCTGCACAGCTGAAATCAGATCCCTCATCGCTGCTGTCTAATTGAATGTTTCTCCTCACAGTCCTCTCTTATTTTGCTTATGAGTCCTGTCTCCAAGTGACTGCATCACACTTTCAACTCTGGTTTTGATTTCCAAGGTTCAATGTACCCTCTTTAAATGGGGGGATGCTGGTGGCTTTCCGGCTGAAAACAGCCAATGTCCCTTCAGTTTGCTCACACCCTCAACCCCTACCTTGTTTCTACCTCACACTTCCAGTTCAAACCCATCAGGGCACTTTTCTGTCTTCATTTGTCTCACACTTGGGCATGGATTTACTGTTTTTTTTTTTTTTTGCTGTCTACATATCTATATATAACATAGATGCTCATACACATACAGAAAGACATATACACACATGTGCATGCTGGAATGTGTGCACACAAACCCCTGTCCCGCTTGCTCTTTGCGGAAGGGACTTGACCAGCCTCTTCCCATGGCCCTTGGGCTTTTTCTCTGGCAGAGATTTAGTCACTGTCCCACTTGATTACTACAGTTCTCTGTCTCTCTCTGTCTGTCTCTTTCCTTTCTTTTTTTTTTATTTTTATTTTTGGTTTTTTGTTTGTTTGTTTGTTTTTTTACGAGAAAGGGTCTCTCTGTGTAGCCTGGACTGTCCTGGACTCACTTTGTAGTCCAGGCTGGCCTCGAACTCACAACGATCCACCTGTGCCTGCCTCCCGAGTGCTGAGATTAATGGCCTGTGCCACCACACCCGGCTATTTTTTGGTTTTTTGAGAAAGGGTCTCTCTGTGTTAGCCTTGGCTGTCTTGGACTCGCTTTGTAGATCAGGCTGGCCTCGAACTCACAGTGATCTGCCTGTCTCTGCCTCCCGAGTTCTTGGATTAAAGGTGTGCGCCACCACACCCGGCCTTTCTTTTTTTGACAAAGTATCTCTGGCTGTCCTGGAACTTACTCTGTAGATCAGGCTGGCCTTAAACTCAGAGATCTATCTGCCTCTGGCCCCCAGGTGCTGGGGTTAAAAGGAGTGTGCCACCACAGTCTGGCACTAACTGCTCTTCTTCAGCCTTTTGAATCTTGGCTTCTCACCACCAAATCCCAGCATGTTCATCAAGGGTAATTCAGAGAGCTGAAGGGACCAAGCTCTTCAATGTCCCTGTCCCTTCAAGGTCTAGACAAAGGCAAAGTACAAACCAAGGGGGTCTCAGAGTTCTTTGGAAAATGTTTTCTGTACCCAGAAAAATATACTTTTATAACCTCTAATTTCATAAAATCTACTTAAATCTAATATTTAACTGGACTTTATACTTATTTTCCAAAATAAAGGGGGAAGGAAAGTTTTTAATGTAGATCTAAAATTTTTAAAAAGATTTGTTTTTATTATATGTATGGATCTCTGTGTGTGAACATGTACTTGTGGGTGCCCACAGAGGCCAGAAGAGGATGTTGGATCCCCTGGGGCTAGAGTCATGGGTGGATGGGAGCCCAGTGTGGGATGTAGGTGCTGGGAATCGAACCCTGCTCCTTTAGAAGAGCAGCATGTACTTGAACCACTCAGCCTTTTCTCCAGCTCTCAAATTTTCATTTAGGTTTTATAAGACTCAGTGAGTTCATGAATTTCAAAATCTAAAAAGCCCAAACTCTTATAAAGTAAAAACTCCTTCTCTTAGTCTTGTCTCTCCTCTGCCTGGGTCCCACCCTGCCTGGACAGTGACAGTTGTTAGTTTCTTTTGTTTTAGATGGATCTTGGTATTGTGTGCCATAATAAAAGTCAGCACCTACTTCATACATGGTGACTGGTGTATGCTTACTGGTAAGATACAAACCTGATGAGTTTGATCCCCAGATCTTACAGTAGAAGGAAGGACCCAACTCCTGAAAGTTGCCCTCTGAACTGCTGTTGTACAAATGCACCAGCATGCACACACACACACACACACACACACACACACACACACACACTACTAGTAGTAGTAGTTTAAAAAGGAAATATGCTTACTGGTAATCATAAATGATTCCTGGTGCCATAGATTTAGAATGACCTTGGAGATTTGCAGAGGTCAATGAGAAGTGATGTGAGCACTAGCTGCTCTTTCATGGTATATATGTTTTTCATGGCAGTAATTAACCATACTTAATTAATAAGATGTCCCTAGAGAGACAGCTCAGTGGTTAAGAGCACGGAGGTTCTGAGTTCAGTTCCCAGCAACCAAATGACTCACAACCATCTGTAATGTGATCTGATGCCCTCTCTGTCATGCAGGCATACAGATCACTCATATGCACATGCATACAAATAGAGAACTCATATACATAAATAAATAAATGTTTAAAAAAAGAAGATGCCAGGGGGGTGGTGGAGTATGCCTTTAATGCCAGCACCCGGGAAGCAGAGGAAGGTGGATCTCTCTAAGTTTGAGGCCGGCCTGGTCTACAGAGAGAGTTCTAGGACAGCCAAAGCTACACTGAGAAACCCTGTCTCTAAAAACAAACAAACAAAACATAAAATGATGTCACTTGCAAGTCACATCTGCTAGCTAGCTGGGTTTTTAGATGTCATACCATGGATGTACAAGGGAAAAATAAGTACTTGCCTGGGGAAAGCCACCTGGTCTTCAATTAGGACTTAGGAGGAGAAAGCAGGGTCCTGCCTACTGAGCTGTACCCCCCGCACCAGCTGCTCCCCTTGACTTCTGAGCTGTACACCCCCTCCAGCTGCTCACCATACAAATTCCTTGAGGGTGTCTCTTCCAGTTCATACCTGAATGTAGAGACTTCCAAGCCTTTGAGCAGTGGCAGCCCAGGTCTATGGGCTTCTGGGTAAGAGCTGGGTGTGTGCCTGGCCAGGAAGGGCAAACACAGAGGTGGATAGATGCTTTCCCAAGGACTGTGCATGGGGCTTGGAATTAGAGTGCACTAGAGGACACCTCTGGGCTCATGCCGGTGGCCTCACTGCCTACTGAGGCTGTAGAGATGCTGAATCATGG
Organism: Acomys minous; assembly: GCF_964271855.1. Classification (NCBI taxonomy): domain Eukaryota; kingdom Metazoa; phylum Chordata; class Mammalia; order Rodentia; family Muridae; genus Acomys; species Acomys minous. The sequence continues at coordinate 78,196,177 of NC_140496.1, forward strand.
GAATGGGCAGAGCCCATAAAGGCATTGTGAAGCAAGACTGAAGAGAGGGAGGACTCTGGTCCTCAACCTGAAGGACCAGGCAGGTGCAAAAGACAGGGGGAGAGTCAAGGACTCTAAGCACCAAGGAAGAGGGGCAGAACGTCAGAGCCAGTGTCTCAGGGAGTTCTGTTTCCCGACATCGAGGCAACTATGGGCTGGAGCAGTAGGGCCCAGACAGAAGGCTATGGCAGTAACCAACCAGAATAATGGTGACATCCTTCATAGAGACAAGACAGTGCAAGTGTCCAATATCACCAGTGTCACATAAGCGGGCGCTATAAGGGCTGGTACCCAGGCAGAGGCACGGGGAGGAGAAGAGGGTTCAGGCCATACCTGTGGCCCTGCCTTAGCTGGCTGGGCAGATGCAGTGTCAGCCACAAAGGAACTGCAGAGGAAGGACTAAGTTTGTGGATAAAGAGGATGGCTAAGCTGAGAGCTACCAAGTGTAGCTACCTACCTGTAGGGCGTCTGAGTAGAGGACTACCAACACCCGTATTTGGAAATCCTCATTCTAACAAGTAATGCTGAAATATGTTCTGCTGAAAGCATGGGTGGATGGGGAAAGGGGAGAGCCCAGCATAAAACCCCAGCAGGCTGGCCATAGATGAAAAGCCGGCATTTCTCTAGACGGGACTCACTGAGGCCCTAATGGAACTTGAGTCTGGCATTGCTGGTTTGAAGACTTACGCGCCATGAAGTGGGGGCACACTGAGTGGAGGAGGATGGGGCTGCGGAAGTAAATTCCGCTGTGTTAAGTAGGGTGGGTGCCTGTCTAGAAATGGACCACAGCTTTCAAGGTCTAGTTGGTGTTCTCAGCCTCTGTCCTCCCCTTGGACTGTCAGCAGTGGGTAGTAGATGATAGGACATGAATGGGGACTTTCATGGCACTTTTCAGAGCCACGTAAAGCCAGGTGGAGGGGTGCAGTATGGTCCAAAGTGCTCTGTATTGAACAAACAAAGCCATTACCTGTGACAGGAATGGGTAAGACCAGGGGTGTGCTGGAGCCAACTCCTCCTGGCTCACAAATCTCTGTGTTCCATGCTGTCATATTCACAGCTTAGAAAGGGCTTCAGTGGGGGATATTTACACCATGGTGATTGGCAGAGGCTGAAAAGCAGGCTTTTGCTCATCAGAGAGTCAGTTGTTAAACATTACCATGCTAACACAGCCTGTAATCCTAGCACTCAGGAGACTGAGGCAGGATAATTACAATGAGTCAGAGGCCTGCCTGGGTGACAGAGGTAGTCCAAGGCTAGCCTGGGCTACAAAGCAAGGCCTTGCGTCAAATTGTTTAATGCTTACTGGTACACCGCTGGGGGGGGAGGGAGTAAAGCTTGCATGTCTGGGCAGGTGAGCCGATGAGTTTCAGAAAGAGCAAGTGCAGAAAAATGAGGGCTAAAAGTGTAAAATTTGAAACTTGGGAGTTTGAATGAGAATCCTAACTCTGCCATATACTAGGTGTGTCACCTGGGACAAATTATTGAAGTTTTCTGAGCCTTAGTTTCCAGCTTATGCTTACTATAAAAATTTCAAAAGGTTTACATATAAAGCACTTACAACTTGCTCCTTTCAATGAATTCTTGGCACCACAGCGCATGTTCTAAAAGACACTCCAAAAAAAATAAATGAGTCACGTCACTTACCTGCCTGAAACCCCTTTTAGTAGAGCCCCATCCCCATTTCCGTGGCCACCGTTTGTTCTCGTGACTTGCTCATGGGCCACCAGCCTGTCCCAGCTCTGCACCTCACAGTACCTGCTGTGTGCCACGCTGTCTGCTCATACCTACCTGCCCTACCGTGTGTTAGTGCTCTGTCTGTCTTATGTGTCCTTATCATCGCCTTCCAGATAGCCTGAGGAGAGGTGCTTCCCTCATCCTCTCTGAGTCATTTAGTGTAGGCCTTGGCACCTCGTGCCTTTTCAATAGACGTTTGTTATTTGGCCATTTAAATGCTTGATTGATGCATCTAGAATGAAAAAGGAAGAAACTGGACTAGGCTGTTCAAAAGCAGAAATTTAGCCACGCAGTCCTTGTAAGTGCTGTGGGCTGCCCATACAGCTGTCACGGGCGACTGTAGAGACCACTCGGTGACAACTTCCCCACACCATCCCTGGCATAACGCAGATGATGCCTTCCAGTCAGTCACACTCTGCTTCTAACCTTTCTGGGTGCCTGACTGAAGGAGGAACCCTAAGCTTGTTATTGCTTAGGAAACTAGCCGGACACTGCTGGGTTAAAAACCTCTGTTGTTTTGTTTTGTTTTGTTTTTCATGAACAATAGAGAAAGAGAGATCTTTCCTGTCTACACTGTGCCTGGCTTTTGGCGCCTTCCTGTTATCATAATGGTTCTTTGTTGGGGGCTTTTCAGAGCAGTGTGGCGACATTTCACCCTCGGCCACACTTTAGACACTGTCAGGGGCCTGCTGACTGTGCCACAGGCTGTGGGTTGCATCAGCTTATTTGAGCTCTTGTGAGGTTAACTGGGGATGATGCCTGGCTGCGGTGCTATCTAACTCTGCAGAACAGCGTTTGGGAGAAAAGCAGAAGGGTTGTACGAAGAGTGCTCTTGGCTGGAGCCTCCGGCCTAGAACCTTCCTCAGTTCCCCTGCCCACAGCCCTTCCTTCATGCGGCTCAGCTGGAGAAGGGTGAGCTGTGTAAGTAAAGACCTTTGTCTCCTCCTGTTCCTTCTCACATCTCCCATCAGCTACCACCTACTGTTCCTTTTCCCTAATGTATGGACAAATAAAGATAGGTGGCAGTGATGCCCAGAGGGGGAGCAGGTAGCAAGAAGCCATACTGGACTCAATTAGGTGATTTGATAAACTCCGGTAGGCCAGAGTGACTTAGCATGTTTCACCTCCTAAGGATATTTCTCAGGTATTCTTATAGAGGCCACGTGAGTCTGCTGTGCTTTAAAGATGATATTTGTTGGCTAGCTAAAAATAGAGTAAGATCACATCACCTTTGTGAATCTAGCCAATGTGCTTAGAGCTGTCTCCCTGATAGCATCTTAGCCTATGTGGACTCTCCTCCTGGCCTTAAAACAAGCCATTTTGGTTCCGTTCCTGAGAGCAGCCAGGTCACCTTTTGTGGCCTTGTCTTCTCTGCAGCCTCAGCAGATGCCTGCTCTTTTCTAGACAGTGGTGTGGCTCCAGAGGCTCTGCTCTCGCCCGTCCCCTTCTTCCTCACAGGCCAGGCCAAGGGGCAGATGCAGAGCAGTGCAGAAGGAGGCCATTAGTCCCTATCCCATTTTCCCTGGTCTCTGACAGAGAAGGGAGAGCAGCTGTCACCCATCAGAGATAAGTCACTTACTTCCCTTGTGCTCGCTAGTTTTATGCCAACCTGACACAAGCTAGCCTCAACTAAGAAGACGCCTCCCTAAGATCAGGCTGTAGGCAAGCCTGTAGTGCATTTTCTTAATTAGTGATTGATGAGGGAAGGCCCATCTCATTGTGGGTTATGCTGTCTCTGGGCTGGTGGTCATAGGTTCTCTTAAGAAAAAAAAAATGAGGACTAAGACAGCTACAGAGAGCAAGCCAGTAAGCAGCATCCCTCCATGGCTTCTGCATCAGCTCCTGCCTTCAGGCTCCTGCCGCTGGGTTTCCTCTCTAGATGCTTTTGGTGATAAACTGTGAAACGGAAGTGTGAATGAAATAAACTCTTCCTCAGGTTGCTTTTGGCCATTGACTTGGTTTGGGTTTTATTGATATGAAGAGATACCATGACCAAAGCAACTCTTACAAAAGGAAAACGTTTAATTGGGGATGGCTTACAGGTTCAGAGGTGTAGCCCATTTATTGGCACTCTGGGAAGCATGGCGGTGTCCAGGCAGACATGGTGCTGGAGCAGGACCTGAGGGTTCTACATCTTGATCCGAAGGCAGCAGAAGACTGTGTGCCACAGTGGGCGTAGCCTGAGCATATAAAAGGTGTCAAAGCCCACCCCTACAGTGACATACTTCCACCACCAAGGCCATACCTCCTCCACCAAGGCCACACCTCCTCCACCAAGGCCACACCTCCTCCACCAAGGCCACACCTCCTAGTGGTGCCACTCGCTATAGGGCGAGCATTCAGTTCATGAGCCTATGGGGGCCATTCCTATTCAAACAGCCATGGTGCTTTATCAAAGCAAAGAAACCCTAACTAAGACAGTCGTGGCTGCAGGAAGACTGAAGGATTTCCGGGGAGGACGCCTCTTTAGGGACACCTTGACTTCAGAGATTCCTGTGGGACCATTTGAGGCCTCTGGCATGCCGCATGTGTTCAAAGTTGTCTCTAAGCCTGATCTCAGCTCCTTGCAGTGAGCCCTTTCCCAAGAGCTTATGCCAACAGAACACTTGCTTGGGACTCTCCTTCTCAAAGTCTGTTTCTCAGGGCAGCAGCCCTCACACAGAAACGGGCAGCGGTGCTCCGACAATCTCTCGACTTGTGACTCTTGCACTACATTCCCCCAAAGCTCCCTGCAGCCTTTCTCTGCTTGAGTTTCCTGGTGTGAGCCATTTTTAAAGCCCGGAAGACTCGTGGGGACCCCTGAGGGGGAAGATCTGAGTGTACAGGCCGCTCTGTGCGCGAGGCAGGAGGCTGCTGGGAGAGGATGCCGTGTGTCCAAAAGCCTGGGGGGAAGTTGAGTGAATGATTCCAGGGAGATCGGCCTTCTGAGAAAGCTTCCCTGGCCCTTGCAGCCCACATGGAATTGTGTCCTCCCTCCTGAGCAAAAAAAAAAAGAAGAAGAAGCCACAGTGCTTTCTGGAAAAGGCTGGCTTTTATTACATAGTTGGCCAAACTGCAGAAGCCGCCCTGTTCCCATGGGCCCATGCAAATGTACCTCTAGGACACTGCTTTCATCCACACTGAAGTCAGCTATGAAACTGTGCCGTTAGACTCCTCCCAGCTCCCTCTGTGTACTAGAGAAGCAAATATGAAAGTGGGGATAAACAAATCCAAGGGGCTTGGCGAGGTAGCTCAGCAGTTAAGCGCCTGTAGGCTAAGGGCCTGCAGCTTCTTCCACTGGGACCAAGTTTGGTTTCTAGCACCTGTGGCAGGTGGCTCACAGCTGACTGTAAAGTCAGCTCCGGGACAATTAAACACCTATGGCTTCCAAAGGCGCATGCACTCATGTATGTGGTCATAGCTGCCCTTCAACACATAAAATAAAATAAAGATTTTAAAAGACACTAGAGAGCTATTGAACGCACCATTCCTCTATTGGAGAAGAGGGAAGACCTGCCTCTACCTCTTTGGCCTGGCTTTGTATCCCCAGTCCATAATTATCTGCTAATTTTGGAAGACCACAAGACTCACCCCCCTGAGTATGCCAGGAGACAAGAGTGAGGGTCTTTTCCTTTGCAGCCCAAGGAGGAACCCAGAGACCCCCAACTCCCACCCATCAGACCCCAACCCATAAAGGCTTTTGTACCTGGGACCTGAGCTGGAACTTCAGTTAGTTATGTGACAGGCCTGCAGGTCCTTTCCTGCCCCTCCATAACTGGAAAGAGGCCAAGCCACTATGGCATAGTATCTTTGCCTCTCTCTCCTTCCAAGGAGCTCTAGAAGTGTACATATTGAAAGGGCAGGTGCCCATGTGTACAGGACTAACTTTTCTACCATATTTGATATAGCAGTTATCACCATCGAAACTTTGCAAGTCTTTGATACTGTGGGTAAGCAAATTCATTCCAGTGTTTTTTGGAGGCTAGGCCTGGACACTCCCTGGAGTGCATCTTACGGAAGACAGACAATGGGCAAAAACATACTTCTGTCCAAATGATAAATTACCTCTTTTTGAGCTAATTGAAATCCCTGCAGGTTTTGCTAATGTGTAGGTTTTGTTTAAAAACAATTGGTAGCCGGGAGCGGTGGTGCATGCCTGTAATTCCAGCACTCTGGGAGGCAAAGGCAGGCGGATCTCTGTGAGTTTGAGGTCAGCTTGGTCTACAAAGCAAGTCTAGGACACCCAAGGCTACACAGAGAAACTCTGTCTGGAAAAACCAAACAACAAACAAACAAAAAAACCAATTTGCAAAAATGTATCTTAGGACAGTTTCTGCTGAAGTTGGAAAAATCAGCAGCGGATACTTACCTATTTTATCAGGTTCCCCCCTCCCCAAACTCTAAGAGAGCCAAGGGAGGGGACAAATAAAGTGAATAGATTTTAGTGGTGCGAACAGCATAGCCGGGGAGGTTCACTGTTCACTGCTGTGAGGGATAAATGAGGTTGGCTACTGGACTAGTGGGCAATATGGCAGAAACAGCGAGGGTGGGGCTCTAAAAGTGAGCATCACTTCCTGAACTGCCGCTGGTGCTGGTTGACCCTGGATCAGCTGTTGTGTTTTAGGAACCAGGGGACCCATGCCCCACAGGACTAAGACACTGCTGGAATAGAAACCATTCTGGGTCACCAGAGCACTTGAAACAGCGCTTAACGCGGGCCCCTTTACATCACGCAGGGCTCTAAAACCCTGACTTGCCAATTTGTGCATCTTTCTGCTGTCGACAGTTTCCCACAACACATCACATATGCCAGGGACTCCAAGATAAAAGAAACACAAGTCTAGATAACAGGGGTCATGCTGTCCCGTCTCTTGCTTATCGAGGGTAGGCGAACCTCAATGATTAGCTGGCTTCGGTCTGTGGGGATTCCCAGTCTGATTAGAGCCCTGAAGTCAATGCAATTCCATGTAGCCCTGAGATGGGACATGAAACAAACACACAGAATTAGACAAAAGCCCCTGCCACCCCATATTAGCTTAGATCATCCTGGTGAGTAAATGCCCCTTCTGTCTACATGTGTGCGCACATACTCCCCTGCCCACTGCATTTTTATACACACACATATCTATTATCCTCTGTCTGGTGATAAAAAGAAATCCAGGTTTAGTTTTATCCCTGAGATGTCTTCTGTGGGCCAAATGATGTTATGAGTCTCTCCCCAAAGATGAGAGAGTAGAAAGCATCCCGCACCATAAGCACTTTCATCTGCGGTTACCTGGCTGTTGTGTATCTTGCTATGTTGTGTTCAGGGAACTGGGAAAGCCCGAGGTTTAGACTCACATTCACTGATCTCCATGTTAACAAGACCAACGCTGGGGGAATGCAGTAGGATGTTGGCTTGTTTTTCCAGGAAGGCTGACTGAGCAACTCTGCAGACATCTGCAAGTACAGGGCAGAATTCCATCCAGCATTCCAACTTTGTGCTCAGCATTAACAAAAGCCAGCGTTTCATTTCGTGGACTGTGGGATGTGGGAGTTCTACAGTCGCTCTTCAAGTGGCCGTTCAGTTTTATGTTCAATAAGCACTTTGATTTGAAACACTTTTATTGCAAAGTGAGAAGTCCATTAAATGACATATGATGAACAATGAAGTGACCCTGGTCACAGTTTGAACACCACAGTCTCACTTGTCAAAGTTAATTACTGGGGAACATCTCAGTCATAGAATTAATGGCTGACTTAGCTGTGTAGGGCTCCAGGTGTGTGTGTGTGTGTAGGCATTTCTTGCCTATTCTTTGAAAGATTTTTCTGATTTAAGCCACACTAAAAATTAGATGCCAACCTAGCACTCAATGCAGCAAGGATTTAGAGTTTTGGGATCTCAGTAGTCATTGATGTAGGCTTATGTTTTCCTGAGGTTTTGCTTGTAACAAGGCATCACTGTGTAGCCTAGGCTAGCACTAAAATTTCCATCTCCCTTTCTCAGCCTGCCCAGTTTTGCCATCATAAGTGTGCACACCACGCCTGGCTAGGTTGTCTATTAAAGTTCCATATCCAATTGCCCTTTCTGTCAAGTCCGGAGTGACCACAGGTACACGTGGAAGGAGTGCTGGTGTCTGTGTATCTAAAGCAGAAGAAATTCTGCTGAATACTACCTTGCTATATCCCAAGAAGATGGGCGGGGGAGAGACTGGTGCATCTCCTCTACAAAGAAACAAGCTTTTTTTTGTATCTGTGAGACATCCCATCTGATAATATGGGGCTGGTCATGTTCCCTTTATAGGTCAACACTGAAGATGTAGCTGCGTCTTTGCTCCCCTAGATTTGACCCTTAGCTCCACCACTTTACCCACTATGGACTTAGAGCAAGACAGTTCTCGGTTATCTTATCACCTATAGGTAGGGATAAAACCTCTTCCAAGGTCCTTTAAAGAGCCTCAAGCCTACTTATGTTAGTCAGCTTCTTCTTGCTGTAGCAAGACACCTGAAACAATTAAAAGGAGAGAGGGTTGGATTTAACTCATGGTTTTAGAGGTTTTTAATCCTTAGTCACCTGACTCCGCTGTTCCCTAGGCTATGGGGAGGCGAGGCACCATGGTGGAACCAAGTTGCTTGCTTTATGGCCACTGGGAGTCACAGCAGAGGGAGTTTGTCTGTGAAGAGATTCAAAAGCAAGACAGGCTATTTCAGGAGGTGCTCCTAAAAGCTCACTTCATTTAACCAGGCCTCCCCCTCCCCCAAAAGCTAATCCAATTGTGAGCTCATCGGTGAGTTAATCCACTAATGAGTTCAGTGTCTGTGTGATCCAGTCTCTGCCCAAGGGCTCTCCTCTGAACACTGAGACATCAGGGTCAAGCCCTTAATACTGAAGCTTTTGAGACATTCATACCCAAACCTGGATGTTGATGAATGTGAAAGTACTCTGTAAGTTCAAAGCACCAAACAAACACATGTTATTGTTGAAGAGGTTAGCTTTGCACATCACCTGATTCCTCTGCGAGATATGACGCAGTAAAAGTCCCAGTGTTATCAATGTGACCTGTCACCACGGATGCCACACCCACACTGCTCTTTTCCTTCAAACAAAAGGCCCCAGATGAACAGAGGCTTGCCACAGTCGAAGGACAGCAGCCCCATCTGCTTCTTTACTGAAAGGGAGTCTGATGTCACAAGTTCCTTCTCTGCGGGGAAGGATGAGGATGCCCCTTCACTGTGTGTGGCATGGGAACATGGCCCTGCCTTACAGAGTCAGTAAGGAAGGGCTCTCACTGGGTTTAGCAAGCTCAGCCTTTCTCACTGGGGACACAGGACAAGATGACACTCAGGAGGGTACCACTGACTCCGCTGTGACAGGATATAAGGGAGGAAGGACACATCTATTCTTATGCTGCGCATTTCAAATCTTTAGTACGCCCTGTTACTAATGATACATTGTTTGTAACACATCTCTCAACCAGTGATGGTATACCCGAGAAGTCAAGCTTGAGAAGGCACGTCTTCATCTGCAAATGGCAACAGGAATTTAACCAATGCATTTTGGTGCTTCTGATGCCTGGCACATGATAGGCACTTGTTGCTGACTTGAGTGGTGGCCATACCCAGGGAAGGAGAAACCTCCTAGCTCCCCATGGGTAAGCCTGGGCCCGTTGCAAGCCTCAGAGGGAGTCTTAGTCCTAGCCCTGCTAGCATCCTTACAGCCACATGGCAGAGACTGTGCAATGGACTGTGTGGACTGTTCATTGCCTGGCTGCACAAGTGACAGTTTTAAGTGCAAGAGTTAGTGTCCAGCTTCTTTCATGTCTCCATTTGAAGAGAGTGACCTTCTGCCAGCAAGAAGTGCCCGAGGTTTTGGCTTGGTGGGGATGGAAGAGCAGAGTGAAGGTGATACGGTTCATGTAACAAATGTGAAATGCCCAAACTGACCTTTTAGCCCACAGCGAAGCGGCTCATCTGATGCTGTTCTATGGGGCGTTGTTTCCATCCGGGTCCTGAGGATGGGTCTGCAGACTTGAAGCCAAAGCTGGGGTGGGTTTTCTCTTCCAGGCTGGGAAGGCCTTGCCAAGGCAGCAGACTGAGGTGCTCACCCCGGCTAGGAGCAGCCTGGAGCCTGGCAGCCCCACAAGAGCTAGCTATAGCACACAAGCATGTGGGAGAGCTTTCGGATAATTTGTCACAAGCGTGTTCAGAGATCACACCTCATGTGTGAAGACTCAAATGTGTAAACGAGTGGCTCAGTGAGGTATTGGATATTCTTCCCACAGCTCAGAAAAAAAGGAAAAAAAAAAGCAGTAGGTCTGAGGGCTTGAGCGAAGCTTATAAAAGTAAGCATATGCTTTGAGGCACAGCAGCGTGGCTCTTTCAGACTTATAGGTGAATGGTTGCCTGAGTGTGAAAACCTCTGCCCAGCCTGGTATTGGTTATAAAGCCGATCATGTTAGAGAATGCAGAGGTTCCTTCCGCCTCCTGGAAGAAGGGATTACAGATAGCAAATGGGGCAAAAACAGGACCAGAGGAAGCAGACTGAGGGGACAGGAAAAGCCCAGCCACTTGCTTCATGCATGACTCAGCTGCTGCTGGTTAGGGTGAGCTTTTGAGTGTGGCCAGACACAGGTAAGCTCTATAGGATGAGAATGAGCCTTTGGCCCTTGAGCTTCAGTTGTGATGACTCAGGATGAAGTAAGGTCAGTCCGTAGTTCTGGCACTGTGCTGGCCACAGGGCCACTTCAGCAATTCAGCCGTGTTCTCTTTGTTGTTGTTGTTATTGTTGGTTTTCTTGAGACAGGGTCTCTTGGCTGTCCTGGAGTCGCTTTGTAGACCAGGCTGGCTTCGAACTCACAGTGATCCGCCTGCCTTTACCTCTCAAGTGCTGGGATTAAAAGCGTGCGCCACCATGCCTGGCTTCAGCCGTGCTCTTACATTGTTGTGATTGTCATTGCCCAGTGTGACTGCCCTAGTGACCATTGCCACATCACACATAACACACTTTACCCAGAAATAGCCCACATACAATCACACACACACACACACACACACACATATACATGCACACATGCACACACATACACAAGCACGCACACATGTGTGCACATACACACTCACAACCCCACACATTTCATATGTTCACAGGCTATGGGTCAGGAGTTTTGAAGCAGCGGAGGAAAAAATGGCTTGTCACTCTTTCATGTTTAAGGCACCAGCTGGGAAAGTTCCAAACCCAGGCTATCTCAGTTGTCAGGGCCTGGAATTATCTGGAGACTCATTCACTCGCACTTGTGCTCCAGCCTAAAAGATGCATGAAGGTTGGAAATGTCAGTCCAAGAGCCTACTTGGGCCTCATAACATGGCATTGTCAGAGTAGGAAGGCTTGTAACGTGACATCTGGCTTCTTCCACGCTAAGTATTGTAAGAGGAACAGGAGAAGGTGAGTCACATTTTTGCCCTAGATTCAGAAGTTTGCTGTGTTCCACTGGCTACGAGTGGGTCCCCAGGCTTGGCACATGGGGATGGAAGGAGGGTTAATAAATATGTCGACATGTTCTGAAACCACCATCGGGATGATGAAAACCCATCAGGCTTATGCTGGCACGTTCACTCATCTAACCCTCAGAATGCCTCTGTGGGGTGAACAGGACAAGAAAAAGGACCCTGTTCTGTTGATGCAGAACAAGGCAAGGAGAGGTCCGTCACTCCATTCTGAGCTGCGAGGTGGAGAGTCCCTCAGTGATGTTCTCACTGGTCCCTTCATCTCTGCGGTATGGCGGTTTTCCGTTCTCTGTGGAAAGAGGTGGCCCTGCCAGCAATTTGACCAGAATCCTACTTACACTATTTCAACAACTCCTGTGACTTCCTGGAGCAAATGGAATTGCTTCCACTTAGCCTGCACCTGGATTCAGAAGGCAGCTAATTTTAGACTCCTTGGTCCAATGCCAGATATCAAAGGAGAGTTGAAAGAATAATCTTTGCTCAATTAGAGTACAAATTCCTTCAACTGAGACCAATTCTGGTGCCTTGCTGTGTTAAGATAAGAAAACCTCCCCCCATTTATCACGCACCTTCAAGCTGAGATGTTTCAAGTAAAACAAGAAGGGGGAGGGACATCAAGAGCTTTAAGCAAATCGCTCGCTGAGAAAGTGTGTCGCAAGCATGAAGAATTGTAAGAGTGCAAAGTTGTGAGAGCTGTGCAGATATAAGGCGATTAGCATAACACCTGTGCTCCTTTTGTGAGGGAAAAATCGGGCATCTATAAATTAAACATTTAATTTTAAATTAACTTGGGAGTGATGTGATGGAGGGTGAACTTCCTAGCAAAAAAATTTCCTGTGAAAAATTGCTTTTTAACTTCAATTTTGGTAAGTGACAGTTTCCAGGAATTGGATTTTCTTCAAGTTGGACCAACTTGTATCACATGATTTCCAAGAAATTGCTAATATGGTGTCAGATTTTTCCTTCTGTCTATTGAACTATCCACTTTGAATATTGCATTAATAAGTAGAACTAGTTTCATTTTACTTTATGATTTATATTTTTATAAACACAGTGACAGTGAGAGAAGGGCGATAAGAACTATGAAGAAATACTGGCCGAGACTTACAACCAAATACATCTCTTCCTCATGGGAATCATGGTGGGATATCAGTACAGAAATACCACTCAAGGCTAGCAAGATGGAGCCACATAAAGGCGTTTGTGCCAGGCCTGGGAGCATGAATTCAGTCCTCAAAATGCATATAGTGAGAAACCTACAAGTAGAACATTATGATAGGCAGATTTGGGCCCAGGGGTCCTGCTCAAACTAAGGCACCAGCCAAGGACAATACAGGCTGTAAACTTTAAACCCCTACCCAGATCTAGTCAATGGACAGAACATTCTCCACAGTAGAGTGGAGAGTGGGATATGACTTTCTCACATACTCTAGTGCCTCATATTTGACCATGTCCCCTGGAGGGGGAGACCTGGTGGCACTCAGAGGAAGGACAGCAGGTTACCAAGAAGAGACTTGATACTCTATGAGCATATACAGGGGGAGGAGTCCCCCTCAGGAACAGTCATAGGGGAGGGGAATAAGGGGAAAATGGGAGGGAGGGAGGGAAGAATGGAAGGATGCAAGGGATGGGATAACCATTGAGATGTAACAAGAATAAATTAATAATAAAAAGGATGCATATAGTGGAAGGAGAGAACAGATTCCCATAAGATGCCCTTTGACCTCCACAAGCATGCATAGTGTGTTTCACCAACACACAAAATAAATAAATATAATGCAGAGTCACCACACACACACACACACACACACACACACACACACACACACGTAGGTCTTTTGTTGAAGGACTCAGTGTATTTTTCAGCATACATAATGCTTTGTAACTAACATGGATCATCTTGTAATTCTAAGCTTAATGATAGTTTGAGCATTTTAAAGAGGAAAACTGAGCACATGAGGACTCACGCAGATGTTGATCTGGCACCTTCCCATGGCTGGCACTTCCTTGAATGTGGTGGATGATAAAGGAGACATAAGAAGGTCTCTGTCTCTTTTCATCTCAATGTAGCTGTGGGCTGAGATGGGTGCAGAAGCCACTGCAGCAGCCAGCTACATTCACAGCAATGGCACATTAAGCAAGAATATAGTTCCAGGTCATGTAACCCAGAGCCATCATGACATGACATGCATCTTGAATGGGGCTTCTGTAAGATCCTCACAGCTGGTTCTCAGGCAACTATGCCCCTAATATGATTGATCAGCAATAGTCTGCATTTCCTGGGGCTTGACTGTCTTTCTCTTCTCTGTATCCCACAGTTGTTCTGATGAAGGATTTAGACCACCCTCCCCTTCCACACAGACCAGCAAATTGTCACATTAATATCTAGCAGATTATTTAGCCATCAAGACAATTACATGTTTATTTTTCCGCCATGTCCTATGTGTCAAAAGGTTGTCACCAGGAAGCTAGGATTATTAATGGCTGAAGGGTTGTCAAAGGTAAATCAAACAGAGTGGAAAAGAGCAGCTGAAGCTGAGATTAGCAGCAGGAGCCTGTGCCAGGCACAGCGAGCGGAAGACAGGGCAGTCTCTGCCTGTGGCTCACACAGCATTCACGAGGAAGGCATCCCTTAAATAATGTGTGTGATAGGCTCATTATCTCGGGAAACTGTTACTGCCACGATTATTCTGGATTGTTTGTTACCTGAATTGTCACATGATTTGCACTGCTGTGAACTGTAATGTAAATGTCTGATGTGCAGGATATATGATATTCGGTCCCCAAAGGGCAGAACTGCTGCTCTAGAGGCTGTAAAGGAGGGTTCGCTTCTCTTTCTGGATAATGCTACCTTGCGTCAAGCTGACGAAAACCAATCAGCACAGGAAAGCAGACCTCTAGGAATGTCTTTGAGGGTATTTCAAGGGAGGATCATGTCATGAGGACTCTGGCTCAATGAATGGATTTGCCTATTGATAGACTCAAAATCTGAGTAGGTTCTTGGGGAGTGTGGAACTTCCTGTCTAGTGGGAGGAAGTTGATCACTGGGAGCATGTCTTTGGAGAGCTCTGTTTTTTTTCCATGAACCTTTCTTGTTGCTGATTTGCTCTGCTTCCCACCCACCACAAAGTGAAGAGGTCCAGCTACCATGTCTTCTCACCACCATGCTGTTCTGTCCTAGGGTGTGGTCCAGCCAACCATCCATTAAACTCTCTGTAGCCATGAACCAAAATGAAAATAAATCTTTATTCATTTCTCATAATTTATGTCAGGCAGACATCACAGCAAATACAGAAGGGAATCAGGAAAGGAGACACTTAGGGGTCTGGAGACACTGGACACTGACCTCAAGGAAGCAGACATTTCCATTTTCTTAGGGTGAGTATCTCTCCATGAACTCCCAGGCTTCACTCTCAGGCAGGACGAGAGGCACTTGGTACTATTAGGATGGCAAGGCTGGAGCAGACAGTGCTCTCCAAGATCAGTGTGAGGAAAGGCCTAGAGATGTAAAGCAATATGTCATGTGCAAGATGAAAGCTAAGCATCATAACAAAAGGTTTATATTTATCCTGAAAGCAATGGAAAAGTGCAGAAAAGTTTTAAACAGGGAACTACAAGGTCTATATTTGGAAAAGATAACTCTACCAGCAATGCAAATCAGATTGAAGGGGAAAAAGGCAAGAAGCAGAAAAACGCTAGTCAGCTATTCCAATAGTGCAGGTGAATGCAAATAAGACCCTAAAGTAATTTGATGGTGATGGGGGTGGATGGGGGAGGCAGTGCTGAAAGATAATTAGGAGATTTGGTCGACCACATGCGATGAAGATGATACAAGACTGTGAATATGATGATGTAATGCTATTACTCTAGAGAGAAAAGGTAAGAGAAGGGTCTCAGGAAAGCTGAGGGTTGCCCTCGTGATGACCATAATGTGCTGGACATAGACACCATAGCCTGCATTACTGAAGATCAATACCGTTTCTAGAACCTAGACACAGCAACACCTGTTCTCATCTGAATGGAGCCAGTGTGTATACTGTTTTACTCTGTCATCCTATTCAAGACATATTACAAGTCTATCTGATGGTCGGTCAGAAACGGGGTTGCATGTGTGTATTCTAGCTGCAAGGGAAGCTGGGAAGTTGGTTCCTAGACTGTTTCTGATTTCTACCTAAAGTCGTAAGGTGGAAAAGTCTTCAACAGAAGTCTTCCTGAATTTGCTGATCAATCATAAGTGGCAAATGTCCACTAAATGTATGAGAAGCTAAGAAAATCAAGGCCAGAATCCTGAGGGAAAAATTATTTAAGGGACAGAGTCAACAAACACTACTAAAAAGGAATATTCAGAAAAGTATAGAATACATGAAGAGAACGCTTTGAGCAGGACTGAACAGTCACTGCATGTGACAATGTGATGTGGCCAGTGGCCTGGGGGAGAGCATTTGCAAAGTCAAGTGGGGGTGTTTACAAGTGTAGAGTAGTGTTAATGAAGACAGAATAGAGAGTCTTTCAAGAAGTCTGACTGTGGAGGGAAAAAGGAAAAGAAAGTTGAAATTAAGGAGTGGCAGAGAATGGAAGGGCGTGGACTTGAGTTTTTGAGCCTGGAGCATTTTGACTGCGTGCCGGGCCAACCCTGTGTTCCCTAAATGTGCCCACAGCTTGTAGGGAGAACATATTTACCAATGGCCTCTCCCT
The DNA here is from genome assembly GCF_964271855.1 of Acomys minous. Taxonomy (NCBI): domain Eukaryota; kingdom Metazoa; phylum Chordata; class Mammalia; order Rodentia; family Muridae; genus Acomys; species Acomys minous. Next base: position 78,212,107 of record NC_140496.1, read on the forward strand.
TTCTGTTGCTCTGGTGACACTGCTCTGTTCAGCAAAAGGTATTAGTGTTCCTTTTATGGCCCCAAACTCCCTAGGGATCTGCTTCTTTAGGGATTAAGAACATAGAAACCCTTAGCTTTACTTGTAGTGTTTGCACGTGCTCCCTGTAAAAGACATCCAGGAAGGGTGGAGGCATGTCGGAGGCAGGGGGCTTGACCTGAGCCCAATCCTGCAGCCCCTCCACCTGGCACATCATCTCTACCAGGTCTCAGATAGAAATGGCATCCAGCCATCAGTGACTGCTGCTGCCAACTGTCTTCTGTACCACCCTAGAAGACTCGGCAAATCGGATGTTCTCAGGCTCTTCCCGCTGACATGCTTGCAAGCCCAGCGGCTAATGTCTCATCAGCCACCTTCCCTAGGTGGAGCACAAGAGGCACACCAGCGCTCCGTTTGTCTGAGTGGCAGTCCCTTTTGCTCCAAAAATGTCTAACAATTAGACACACAGGTGCTATATATGAATTCCTAAAAAACTTCTCTCTTCTGAAGAATTCTAAGCACTCCTGCTTATATTATCATTTCCCCAGGAATATATCCATGAGTAAAATTTAAGGGACTTATCTTTCGAGTAGGGAAGCCGGTATATAAGCGAGGGTAAGACAGAGAGATTTCTTACCACCATTATCACCCCAATTATCGATGCCTGAAAGAGGTGAGGAAAGTCCAGGGTACCTTCCTCTGCCAACCAAATAACAAGAGACTTCCAGGAGAAAATAGATGGTGAGTGGGTCAGAAAGACACGAGCCTCTCGGTCACCCACCTGTGTACATGTGCATGATACACAATAGTTGTAGAGTGTCATTCTTCATGGACTGTCCACCATCTTTTGAGACAGGGTCTCTCATTGGTCTGGGATTTGCTAAGGAGGCGGAGCTTGCTGGCCAGTGAGCTCCATGGACCCGCCTACCTCTCTTCTCTGCTTCCCCATGCTGGAATTAGAAGCGCACACCACCACACCCGGTTTTGTTTTTTAGTGTGGGTTTTGAGCATCAAACTCAGGTCTTGCTCAAGGACCTTACAGGCGAAGCTACTCCCCAGCCCTCTATCACCCACCCTTAATCCTCATAAAGCATTCCAGTTCACAAATCTAATATTTGGTAGTATCTGCATGACCATAAGACTAGATGACGAGACAATTCTTGAAGTGAATGAGCAGTGGGCTAGCTGGCTCCCCACACAGATGCTGTTGAAATGGCTCTACGCATTTGTTGAAGGGTGACATTATCTGTCATCAAAAACCTAAGTCCTTAGAGATGGGCAGAGGCTGACCCTGAGTACCAACCAACTCAACTGCTCTGCTGGCAGCATCCTCCCCTTTCTCCCTCCACTAACAGCTTCATGGCAGGCCTGGCAGGTTGCTTGGAGGACTTGGTTCTGCCCTGCGTGGAGGGCGGGTTCTTTCCAGGTGACTTTTTACCTCCCCAGTCCCCGCTTACTAAGAAGGGTCTGTTTGTTTGTGGCCCTCTGACCCTCAGAGATCACAGCATCTGAACAAGCACATAAGTACTGGGTAGGGCAGACATGTTTGTGCCTGACTTCTAGCCGAGGTTCCCTGGAGATAATTAAGTTAAATGCCTTTGAGTCTTGGCCAAGCTCATGATAAAATTAGGAAAGGCCTTGAAAAGGAAAGAGAAACTGTAGTTTATAGTTTGGGCAAAGTTCTTCATTTGCTGTTCTTTTTTTCCTTTCTTTCTTTCTTTCTTTCTCCCCTTTAGACACTATGGCAGCTTGCTTCTGAGGTGGTTTCCTTAAGGGAAGACAGAAACTATATTGCAGGATGCTTGGCTAAGGTAAGCACCCATGTTGGATAGGCAGTATATAGGAGAATGAAACAGGAAAGGCAGGACAAAGGGGTCTTCTGGCCTCAGGCTCAGTGCTCTTTATGACTGACAACGCAACTGGGGACAGTAAGATTTTTAAAAGAAAGATTTATTTATTATTATGTATACAGTGTTCTGTCTGCATGTACACCTGCAGGCCAGAAGAGGGCATCAGATCACATTACAGATGGTTGTGAGTCACCATGTGGTTGCTGGGAATTGAACTCAGGACCTTCAGAAGAGCAGTCAGTGCTCTTAACCTTTGAGCCATCTCTCCAGCCCCAACAGTAAGATTTTATGAGCTATATCCAAAAAGGAGCCTAGAGGAAGACACAGGCTGCTCCTGGCTGCCTCATAGGGGCTCTTTTCAAACCTAGCTTATCTCTGACCCTGAGTGCTGCTGTGGTGTGTGTGTGTGTGTTGTGTGTGTGTGTGTGTGTGTGTGTGTGTGTGTGTAGTGTCAGCCTCTTTAGAGTATACTACAAGAGAGTGGCCCAAGTACTATGATTTGAGAAGACCAAGGAAGCTCTTCGATACCCTCTTAACATGTATTTATTTGTTTTATGTATTTAAGTGTTTTGCATTGCATGTATGTATGTGCACCATATGCATCTCTGGTGCCCACACTAGAGGAGAGGATGTGGTCTCTGGAATGGGAGTTAAACGTGGTGTGAGCCACCACATGGGTGCTGGGAATGGAGCCCTACTCCTCTGTATGGGCATCAGGTGCTCTCAACAGCCACAAAGATGTCTCTCTAGCTCCTCAGATCCTGCCTTGAGCTCACGTATTAGGAACATAGAAGGTTCCGGTTGGGAGAAGCACTGTGGCGTTCCTAAGGCAGGAGCCTCTGAGGGCATTTTGTAAGAATCTTAGAATGTGTCCCTAGGGAGAAAACCAGTGCTGGTCAGGACACCTTACTGACCGCACACCTTACCTAGGGCTGACTCTAGGAAAGGGCTCTAGCAGGATAAAATGATTCGGATGCTAAGTTTTAATAAGCCAGAGACCAACTTCATGCCCTGAATTTTAACAGTTTTAACCTAGAAGACAAAGTGAATATAGTTGCGAAAGTAAAGGAAAAATCTTAGGTAGCAGTCACGTGTAGTGTGAATGGATGGTGGGGGCCATTGTTGCTAGCCTTCTGCCTCTCGGGTGACAAGCTGATGTACTTGTCTTTTCCTGCCACCACCTGTCACTGCCTTCCATCACACCTCCCCATGCTGTCTTAAGTGCTCATTCTACATGGCATTGTATTCTTGGCCCCATTAAAGTTTAACCCTCTTTTCACAAACCAGGCAACAGTAATGTAGACAGAGCGATGACAGGCACGTGGGCCTATGGGTAATCTTCATACAAAGAGGCACACCGAGTAAATACTTGTTCGCCAGGCAGCAAATAATGAGGTCAGTGTACCTAGGAGTAACCAGGGATGAATGGGTTGTCTGTCTGAGTGAGTGCTCTCAGCAGAGTCCCACATCATTTTTTTTTTAAACAAAGGATTTAACTTTATACAAAGGATTTAACCTGGGAAAACACCAGCTGCTTGAGCCAGAGCAGGCAAGGGCCTCAGGAAAAGCCGTAACAGCGCTTTTCCATTAAGGTGAGCCTTTAGCAGTGAAGAAGGCTTATTGAGCAAGGTTACATGGATATGTCTTATGGATCTCCCACTGCAGAAACTCAAGAACTTAATATTGAGCATAGTCTTGTCACAGAGAGGAACATATGGGCTGGCCATTTTAGCAGAGGAATTAGAAGTGGTCGCTGTAGTGCTATTTGACTCTGAATTTCTATGCACTTGGGAGTGGAAAGGGAAGCCTTTGGCAGGGGATAGATGGTGTTCCGGGAAAATAAAAAAGCGGGATACTTGACACCCACTGTAAGGTGGCAGAAGGCATTCTGGCTAGCTTAGACCATCAACGTGGCTGACACGGTCTAGAGTTATCTGAGAGAAGAGTCTCAACTGAAGAATGACCTAGCTCAGAGTGACCTTTTGGCATCTATGTGGGGCATCGTCTTGATTGTTAGTGGATGCAGGAAGGCACAGCCCACTGCAGATGGTACCATCCGCCTGGACAGTGGCCCTCAGCTGTCTAAGCAAGCTAGGTGAGCACAAGCCAGCCAGAGAGCCAGGCGTAATGTCCTTGGCTCCTGATGTACTTACTTGGCCATGAAGTGAATTCCTTGACTGGGAGTAATGTGTGGAATAGCAAGCACGCCTGCCTTCAAGTCCCTGCCTGAAGTTCTGTACTGACCTCCCTCAATGATGGTCTCAAGTTTGAGCTGTAATAAACCTTTGTCCCACAAGCTGCTTTTGGTCAGAGTGTAGAGTGACTTGTCACAGCAAAGAAAAGAAGCATAAACAGTATTTTAGTCCACTTCCTGCTATACTAATAACCGAAGCCAGATAATTTACAGTGAGTAGAAAATGGGCGGGACAAGATGGTGCCCACCTATCACTCCAGCACTGCAGAGGCCAGGGCAGGAGGCTCACAAGTCCAAGGCCAGTCTAGCTGTACAGTAAGACTAGTTTACAAACAAAAACAACAAGATAGTTTATTTGGCCTCTGTCCCTGAAGGCTGGGCAGTCCAAGAGCACAGCTCTGTCATACTTATAGCATCCAGCAAGCACTTTCTTATTACTTAGAAGACATCAGGAGCATCACATGGCAAGACATATCAGCTGTGTCTCTTCTTATAAAGCTACTGATGCCATCTCAGGAGCCCACCTAACCTTAATTACATCTCAAAGTTTCCACCTCCAAAAACATTACTATATGAATGTGGACTTTGTTTCCAACACATGAACCCAGGCTCTCGCTAGGCAAAGGCAAGCTCTGCCACTGAGCTACAGCCACAGCTCGCTAACATGTGACTTCTTGAGGATATATTCAAACCATAGCAGAAACCACCCCAGAACTGGTTGGTTTCAGAGTCTCCAAGGTGGCTTCCATGCTTGTCTTGTAGGCATGTTCCAAGCAGTCTCCTCCCACGCTGAGTCACATCTGGACTGTTGGACCATACCAGTATGGCAGAGAGGAGGGGATAGTAGAAATGACCAATGGCGCTGTGGATAGACTGTCAGAGCATCCTGGGGGCGGGCGCTGACAGCCCTCTGTCCTGAGGATATGCAAGCAGGCCATGGATAGACCAATTTACAGACGAGCTGAGGGTCCTCCACACCTGTCAGCACCAGTTTACCCATCAAGTAAATCAATCCTCTTGGGAGCAGGTGCTGTATTCCAAATGAAGCCTTAGATGACTGCAGCTTTAATGACCTGTTTTTATCACCCTCATGAGCCAGAACCAAATTCCTGGCTACAGACACCGTGAGAGAAAACAGACTATTATTATCATTTTCAGGCATTAAGTTTTGAAGCTATTTATTTTTGTATCCAGAAATAGTGAATCTAGTACCCAAGACGATGGGTCTTTTAATAGTCAATCCAGAAATCTCTTGACTGTTTTTTTTTTTAAATTTATCACTATCCTAAATCTTTAAAATGTTATATGTATGTGTTCACATGTGAGGGTGTGTACACATGCATGGAGGCCAGAGGACACCTTCGTTGTCATTTTCAGGCACCATCAAAGCAGAACTTTTGAAGCAGGGTCTTTACTGGCATAGGGCTCACCAAGTGGGTAAGACCAGGTAGTCAGCAAGCCCCGGGACCTTCCTTTCTTTCACAACTGCTGGGGACACGAGTGGGTGTTACCAAGCTGAGTGGTTTTGTTGTTGTTGTTGTTTGCTTGCTTGCTTTTCAAGACAGGGTTTCTCTGTGTAGCCTTGGCTGTCCTAGACTCACTTTTTAGACCAGGTAGGCCTCGAACTCACAGCCATCTGCCTGCCTCTGCTTCCCGAGTGCTGGGATTAAAGGAAATGGCCACCACTCCCAGCTCCACGCTGAGTGTTTTTAACATGTGTTTTGAGAGTTGGATTTAGGTCCTCGGCTTACACAGTGAAAACTTCACTGACAGAGCTCTCTCCCCAGCCTCCTAAAAAAGTTTTTTATTTATTTTTTAACACCAGAGGAGATTAAGTAACTTTATTAATAGTATATAAAGATGCAACATTATATAATTAATATAGTTTTTAAGGTGATGAATGGTTAGAAAAGATGTTTGTGAAGTTAGACTATTTGCTTTCTTTCCAAGCCTCATTGTGAAGGAGGTGGCATTTCACTGTACCCCTTCAATCACTTTCTTTATATGGTGGCATTTTGGCAAGAGTGTTTCTTTTCTATGTGGTAGCATTTCTGAAATAGCTGTATGTGGGCTTTATTTGTTTGTTTTCTAAATAGTAGGCTTATAATAACTCCCTGTTTCGACTTGTAAAACCGTTTACTTCGGCAGAAACTCACAGTTCCTGTCAGTGTTTAAATGCAGGAGACTTAGTGCCAGAGAGCGTGTTCTCAGACCTACTTAGCTCAGGAGAGGACAAAGGCACGGAATCCGTGCGGGGAGTAAACTGCCTCTCTAGCTGTGAATTCTGTTTTGAACAGACCCAGATGCTCGCGTGAATTACAGATGACAGAAGCTGACAGATGGGGGGACTCAAAGATGGGTCCCTAAGGAGTATTGGTTTCAATCACAACCCACACAAGGAGCACTTAACTGAGATTTGGGGGTTATTAGGAACCCTCGGCACCCCATCAAGAAAGCCAGTCTTATGGCCTAAAGCCACAGCCCCTACTTTCTTCCTAGACTCTACTCTGGTCTTGGTAGTTACTCTGGCAGCTCTGCCGAGTTTCTCTCTGAAGAGCCCAGTGGATGACAGAGGAATTGTAGCCATAGCCTAGCAAGCGTGATGTTCCTCAGTCCAATTCTTTTCACCACTAAATCTCTAAGCTGCCACATTGCTCTTTCAGAGAGATGTCTTCACTGGCATGCACCGCATCAATCACAGCCTCATGACTGGTGCCCTGGGAAAACTGAAAGAACATCTTAGGGGTTTGAAATGGTGGTAGGAGATGCTGACTCGGCACTCCTCTAGTCTCCTCCCCAGACCATGGTGTATGGTCTAGACCCTTTTATACATGCCCTCCTGTTGTAGTGACCCCCAACCACAAAACCTTTTCTTGCTACTCCGTAACTGTTACGGGTTGTAATGCAAATATCTGATGTGCGACTCCTGTGGAAAGGTTGTTTGACACCCTCCCACCAAAGGGGTTGTGACCCACAGGTTGAGGACCACTGCCTTAGGGTGTTACAGTGAGGACTACATTTAAGAATAAGATAATAGCCCTTGGGAGGTAGAGGCAGGTAGATCACTGTGAGTTCAAGGTCAGCCTGGTCTACAAAGTAAGACTAGGACTGCCAAGATAACACAGAGAAACTGTGTCTAAAAAAAAAAAAAAAAAAAAAAAAAAAGAAGGAAGAAAAGAAGAAGATAATAGCTGCCTGTCTCTGTACATTGGCTATGTGCTAGTCATTATTTAGTTAGTTAGTCCTCACAACCTTATGACATAGACACTTTCTTCATCTTTCTATTGATAAAAACAACCCAGGCACAGAAAGGATAAGTAACATCTCGTAGTCAGAGTTAACAGGTGTGTCAGAGTGATGCTTCACATCCTAGTTGTCTGACCTATGGGCCCTTCTGTCACTGGGACGCCAGGGCCCCACCATCCATGCCTATCGGTCAGAACCTGCCTCCAGGCCTCACCTCTTGAATTACATATGTGAGTCCAGTGACACAGTTCCGGAAGGTGCCTGGCAGACTTGGGTGCTGGGTGCTTGCTGTCAGGCAGACAAGGAGTACAGAGCAGGCATGGGGCCGAGGGCTGCTTGTGCTCATCTGTAGCTATTACCCAGCCAGCCAGCAGCAGAGGATGTGGAAGTCAGCAGGGTGCATGGCTGGAAGCACAGCTGGATACACAACCGGGACTCTGGGGGTAATTCCTGCCTTCCTATTGGAAATAAAGGAAAAGCAGGCTGTGCTGAATGCCCCGTTGGCTTCTTGGCTTGACAGCTGGTCCCTAGTGCCTACGGCCTAAGATAGCAAAGATGTTAGGCCAGGCCACTGGCCTAGAACAAAAAGGGTGGGAAAGGCCACCCCGTCCCCAACCTCTGTTCTGCTTATTACCAGGCCTGTGGGAATCCAGATGCATCAGGGTTTTGGGGGTGGGGTGGGGTGGGGTGGAAGGGGATGGGCCGAGAGTGTGAGGGGAGGGGAGGGTTGAGCAGGAAGACAAAAGAAGGAAAAGAATGCTGAGTGGGCAGAGCAGTTAAGCCCAGGGTTACCTTCTGACTGGGTCCCCTGAACCGTGAGAGAAACCCTAGGACTCCCCCACAGCCCATTTAGGAAGCCCATGTTTGGGTGAGGGCTTACCCACAGTAGGCTGCTGGGGAGGTGGGTAAGGGAAACACTGTTCTCCGTGGGATTAAAATGGATGTCCCAGCTTGTGACCAAGGCCAGAGGCTCCATAGCCATAATAGGCTTTGTGCTGTTTATACCTTTCTGTGCAGAAGAGCATCTCCCTGGACATGCTGACTGTCCTGGGCCTGATGAGCCTCCTTTGTCGCCCTTTGTCAGCATGTGGGAGTGTCATGATGAGCAGTCATCCAGGTGTCCACATACCTGCCTGGGTGTCCTGACTCCTCAAATGGCAATGCTTCCCAGTGTCACCCCTAGTGTCACTCTATCACAAAGGTTCTCTAGGCTGGCACTGACCTGTGCTATGCTCACTTTTCAGGCATAGTCCATCCCTTCAGGCTGGAGCTAAGGACATGATTTACCGAACTGAGTGTCCAGGTTCTAGGCCTCTGGGCCAGAAGTTGTTAGGAGTTGTAAGGTGGCCACAGAATAGCATTAAATCAACTGTAGGGTCCTTCTGCGTTCAGGGGCCTGTGCATGTTGCAATCCAACATGTACACATGGAACTGGCTCTGGCATGGGTTCAAAGAGGCTCATGTTCCATAGGCAAAGTTAACCGGGTCAGAGATTTTACACAGTTATGTTTATCTTTGAATATTAAAATATTGCATTTCAAGAGCCAGTCATCAAGATTTTAACAAGCCATTACAAGTCGTAAAACCCCAGACGACCGTAACTTTGGGCGATCGGGGATCGGCACATCCCAGGGGCTCCCATATTAGCTCACGCTCTGTCGTTGTTATTAAGCATACCCCTGGCTTCTTCCCTTCCCCGAGTGCCAGAGACCCCATCTCACAACTCCACTGAGGCCAAATGCACCCTTCTAACCGGAGAGCTCACTTGAGATTGGCATGGAGCCAGGCTACCCAGAGAAGACAGTTTCCAGGGGAATGAAAATTTATAGTCCAGTGGTGCAGATAGAGATTCAGGGGCCAGGAACAAGAAGACTAGCTCATACGATGCCTAGAGGAGGAAGAATGAGCAATGGTTTTTTCAAGGTTGGACTTGCAGGAGGGTGGAGACGGTGCCAGGGCCAAGCCCACCACTTGCCTAAGTGGGCCTATGGAAACGTGCCCTCAGAGACAGGAGGCAAAGCTCTGACCCTCCGGCTTCTCCAGGGGTTCTGCTCTCTGACTTGGCTCCAAAGTTAACCACCATTGATCTGGAAGATCCTAAGGCCACTGGACTTAGCAAACAAGAACACAGGCTATGAGTCAAATTCAAATTTCAGTTGAACCTTGATAGTGCTTCAGTGTGAGTACGCCCTTTGCAAGCCTTATTTTGAATTCTCAGTTGTCTCGAATTTGAACTTGACCAGGAAGTTTACCTTTCATCAGCCACCATGAATTGTTACTTTACTCCATCCCTCTCCCAACTCGGGACTGGCTCTGCACAGCTATACCTGAATGCTCCAGACTCCAGCACAGTGCATCAGACTTTCTGGGCTTAGCTGCTGATCTACCCTGCCCAGGCCAGCCCTCCAGAGATGCGCTTCACAGACACGCTGTTGGAGAGGCTGCTAACCACCGTGGAAGATCTGGTGCCAGGCAGACTCATCTCTGACCTGAGGCCAGCTCTGTTGGGCCTCAGTGCATTCCTTCCCAGCTCAGCTCATCCTTGGCGCTGATACCGGCAGCAGCAGGAGGAAGAGGTTGAGCCTAAACTTCAGTCCGTTGCCAGCCTGCAGGGTGGGCTCTCAGCAGGTTAAGGTTGTGATTATGGCTTGGGGCTGCCTGTTAGGCAAGTTTTTCTGCATTTCTTTCTTTTTTTTTTTTTTAATTTCCATCTTTGGAAATGAACAGATTTCCTTAAAGTATGCCATTCAATCTGCTTAATACTCTAAGGTTGGCCGTATTGTCCCCATTTTGAAATTGAGAAAACTAAGATGCTACTACAGTCTTATTACAGGTGCCAAAGATTGAATTACACTCCAGTCTTCTTAATCCAAGTCCATGACCTATTACTATACAACCTCATCACTGTCTACACGTCTGTCTCTAAACGTTTGAATGGTTACTTTACTCTCTATCCAATCTGATCACTGTCTTTAGCATCTTGCCACTTGATAAAAAAACTATATTAATTTTCTTGCACTTCCTCAGAAAATTAACATAAACTGGATGGCTTAACACAACAGAAATTTATTGTAGTTGTCTGTTGTTGTTGTTGTTGTCCGTGCTGAGTGAAATACTGGAGGCTGGGTAACCCTATAAAGAAAACATGTTTTGTTGATCATATGGGTTTGGAGGCCCAAAATCCCAAGATCACGTAACCCCATTGGTTTGGCCTCTGGTGTGGGCCCAGTGATGGATGATATCATAGCAGAGTATTCATGGCAGCAAGAGATAGCAAGACTAGACAGGAAGCCACAGGAAGACCTGGCCAGGCTCCGGCGAGCATAACACCTTGCCCTTGTAGGAACTCACTCCAGAAGAGCAGCGTTCTCTCTGAGGACCTGACGGCGCCCCACAGAGCTGCTGTGCTTCAAAAGTCCTGCTACCCCACAGGCATCTGGAGGGCAAACCGCACCAAATCCATCTATTTATTCTCACAGCTAAGGAAGTAAAAAAGCTCAAGTGAATCAAGCTGTGAGTCGGGCTGACTCCTGAAGGCGCAGAAGGAAGACTTCCCTGTCTCTGCGTGTGCTGGAAGTAGGTACTGTGCGGTGCTTCATGGCTTATGACCGCACTGTCCTGACTTGCCTCCATCACCTTTTATTTTTAATTAAATATTTTTCATTTTAATTAAAAATATTGTCATACAATATATTTTGATGATATTTTCCACACCTCCACCTTCCCTCAAGGTCCTCCCCGACTCCCTACCCACCCAACTTTATATTTTATCTCTTTCAAAAAACAAGACACAAGACAAAATAAAAAATAAGTAATACACATGCACACACACACACACGCACATACCAAATCACTGCTGTATCAGCCACACTCCAGATCAGGGCCCATACCCAGGAGATGCTGGCCAACACAAAAGGAACTCAGTGGTATTTTTTTTTGTTGTTGTTGCAAATTCTTTGTTTCAGTTTGCTTTATTTTGACACATGACTCATGACTCTTTTTCTGCTGTATGTCTCTAAGTGTCTCTAAGTCTAAGTTTTTTTTTTTTTTTTTTTTTTTGTCTCTAGCACAAAGAGACCATTAGGCTCACCCTAATGTACTGTGCTCGCTCATCTTAACTAGAAACATCTGCACAGGCCCCTGTATCCACACAAGCCTGCATAAGCCTTAGACCGACGTGAATTTTTAGGCCAGGGGTTGGCACACACTGTTCAACCTAGTATGGTTTTTCTCTAGTTGAGGGTCTCACCAGTACTGGAGAGCATGGAAACCCTTGGCTAAGGACCTGTGTGAAAGTCTCCCCTTCTCCAACTCATTGCTTTCTGGAAGATAAATTCACCCAGAGCTTCCCATCCCTGATTTGGTGTCTGTCTAGCTTACAGTAGCAGCTCTCGGTCTCCAGTGTGTAAAAGAATCAAGAGTGGTGGTTCTCAACCTGTGGGTCATAAACAACTCTTTCCCAGGAGGTGCATCTCAAGTATTTATATTACATCCATAACAGTAGCAAAATTGCGGTTACAACATAGCAACAGGAGTCCAGGACAGCCAAGGCTACACAGAGAAACCCTGTCTGGAAAACAAACAAACAAACAAACAAAACAAAAACAAAATAGCAACAAAATAATTTTATGGTTGGCCGCACCACAAGATGAGGAGCTGTGTTAAAGGGTGGTAGAGTTTCTGATTTATGGATGAAGGGAAAAGGTCAGGAATTTGCCTTCTGACCAATTCCAGAAGATTTTGTAGGAAAAAAAAAATTCAGATCCTACCATGGCATGTAAGAATCCTCATGCTCTGATGCAGTTTCTATTTTAGTTGCATCCTCCAGTTCTCCAGCCTCAGCCAAGATGCTGTGTCCTGCCAACTGGGCCCCTCGTCCTTTCCCTCCTCTCACTCCCCACACCGTGTGGGTCATGATGAAGTGGTTTGGATCTGCAGCCTGCCTGGGCAATTACTCAACTGCCTGTGTCTCTGCTTCCTCAGCCGTAATGTGGAGTAACCTTCCTTCCACCAGCCTGTTGTGAGGAGAATCACTAACTGTGCAGAGCCTGGAGCTGGGACCACTAACTGTGCAGAGCCTGGAGCTGGGACCACTAACTGTGCAGAGCCTGGAGCTGGGACCACTAACTGTGCAGAGCCTGGAGCTGGGGCCACTAACTGTGCAGAGCCTGGAGCTGGGACCACTAACTGTGCAGAGCCTGGAGCTGGGGACACTAACTGTGCAGAGCCTGGAGCTGGGACCACTAACTGTGCAGAGCCTGGAGCTGGGACCACTAACTGTGCAGAGCCTGGAGCTGGGACCACTAACTGTGCAGAGCCTGGAGCTGGGACCACTAACTGTGAAGAGCCTGGAGCTGGGACCACTAACTGTGCAGAGCCTGGAGCTGGGGCCACTAACTGTGCAGAGCCTGGAGCTGGGGCCACTAACTGTGAAGGCCTGGAGCTGGGACCACTAACTGTGCAGAGCCTGGAGCTGGGGCCACTAACTGTGAAGGGCCTGGAGCTGGAACCACTAACTGTGAAGGGCCTGGAGCTGGGACCACTAACTGTGAAGGGCCTGCAGCACACAGAAAACAAAACAGGAGTTAAAAAAAAATCTTTGCCCATTTTTGCTTCTCTTCCTGGGATTCTGCTCTGCCCTGCTGGAAACATTCTCTCAGCCCACACAGATCTGGGGAAGAAGGCGTCACCTGTGTGATGTCTTCTCAGACTCCAGGCCCATTAGTTCCTGTCTGCTCGTCCACCCTCCCGTCACCATCGCTGCACAGCCTTTATGTGTGTCAGCGCACAAGCTAATCATTCCATTTCCCTGCACACACGTGAGCTCCTTTCTGAGGGGCTTAGGGAAACACTACCGCCTTTTTTAAATTAAGTAGTTTGATGTCTTTTTTTTATTTTACATTTGCTTTTACTTTTTTCCCTTTTTATTGAAAATACATTTTTCTCACATAATATATCCTAATTATGATCCCCCTCCCCGTTCCTCCCCACCTCCTCTCCCAACCCTCTTTCTGTCTCTCATTAGAAAACAGACTTCTAAAGAATATTAATAAAATATATAACAAGACAAAAAAAACCCATCAGAATAGGGCAACACAAAGAACAGGAGGAAAGGGCTCAGGAAAAGGGATAAAAAACCAATAGAGACGTAGAGACCCGGCCATTCACATACTCAAGAATCCCATAAAAACACTAAACAGGAAGCCATAATATACATGCAAAGGACATGTAGGGCAAACGTGCACACACACACACACACACACACACACACACACACACACGAAGAAACCCAAGTGACATGACATGTTGAGACACAGAACCTCCAAAGTTTTCTATTGGTCATCTACTGCTGGCCGTGAGACCTACCCTTAAGAGTAATTTGTGTCCCTGGTGAGACTCCCTTGGAGAAAACTACATTTTCATTTGCAAGTGGCTATCAATTGGAGATAGGTTCTGGGTTAGGGATGGGGCGTGTGTCCACTTCTCCTCTCAGCTCTAGGACCCCACCTGGTGCAGACCTGTGCATGCTGCCCCAGACTCTGTGCGCTCATATGTGCTGCGACCCTACTGTATTTAGAAGGCCTTGTTTCCTTGGTGTCCTCTATCCTCCTTGGCTCTTACACTCTTTATGTCTCCTCTTCATAGGGTTTCCTAGGCCTGAGAGGAAGGAATTGATGGAGGCATCCTGTTTAAGGCCGAGTGTTCCATATTGTCTGGCTGTGAGTCTCCGTATTTGTCCCATCCCTTCTCTGATGATGGCCGCACAAGACACTGATCTAGGAGTATAGCCGAATGCCATTAGGAATCATTTTACTGCTATGTTCTTCCAGTAGAATCATAGTATTTGTAGAGCATCTCCTGGAGTGGGTCTTAAGTCAAATCAGATTTTGGTTAGTTACTCGCAGAAGCTTTCTGCCACCATTGTATTAGCGTATCTTGTAGGCAGATCACCATTGTAGAGCAGAGGGGCTGGGCTGGGCTGGTGCTTATGTTTCTTCTTTCGTAGTGTACAGAGTACCTTCCTGTATCAAAGATGCTAGCGCATCGGGGTGAAGGCTCTATGTAGGCACCAGCCCTACATCTCCATGTTCAATGAGTTGTATAGGTGTTTTCTTCAGCAATGGGGCCTTGGTGTCAGTTTATGGTTAACAGCGTATAGTCTTGGCAGCAGCCTACAGTGTTTGGGTTTTCCCATGGGACTTCTTTGGCCAGCAACTCAATGAGATGTAACTTATTCCCAGCACTGGGTGCTTCATTTGGTGATGAGAGATGTACAGTCGGGGCTCTGTCTCCCCCATTATTTGGCAATTACATTTAGGTCACCTTCATATATGTATATATTTTAGGCAGCTACCACTAAAGTAGGTTTCCATATTGCCCCTCAAATGGCCCTTAATTTTAGCTGTCTATCCCTGTATTTCCTCTGTCTTACTTAGGGTTTCATGGCTGTGAGTAGACACCATGGCCACTGCAACACTTTTAAAAGGAAAACATTGAGTTGGGGCTGGCTTACAGTTTCAGAGGTGTAGTCCGTTATCATCATGGTGGGAAGCATGGCAGTGTGCAGGCAGACATGGTGCTGGAGGAAGACTTTTATATCTTGGTCCACAGGCAGCAGAAGGAGACTGTGTACCACACTGGGCATAGCTTGAGCATAGGAGACCTTCAAGCCTATCCTCACAGTGACACCATGCTTCCTTCAACAAAGCCGTACTCACTTCAGTGAAGCCACACCTCCTGATAGTACCACTCTCTTTGGGCCGAGCATTCAAACCACCATACCTTTTTTCATCCCTCTTTTCCCTCCCCCTCCCTACTTGGTCCTTCCACTCTAGTCCCCCCGAATTCCCCCCCCAAACCTGAATTACATAATCTCTGAGTATCTACTGGTAGTAGCCAAATTATCTTCTGAGAGTCAAACACATCTATTGAAAGCCTGACACTTGGCAGCCTTCCTATGGGTTCTGTAGGCAGAGCAGAGGAGACACATTCTCGCCATCGGAACTGTGGGCTGTCTCTCTCTCTCTGTGAGGGGGTAGCAAGATACGGTTGCTGAATAAGTCATTTGGAATGTGGAGCAGCCCAGTCAAGCCTCTCCCTGTGCCAGTCACTGAGATGAAGCTTGGAGAATTCAGGAGAAAGAAAACGGGGTAGATTGTGGTAGGAAGAGATGGGAAGAAAGGAGAGATGACCTAATAGCAAAATAACATCACTGAATTAAAGTCATAAGTGCCTAAGAAGTTCAATTCTAAAACCGTAATTTGAATATCAAATGTTCTGGAATGAAGAGTGACAAAGGAGTTTAACTACAAAATATGCAAAAAGTACAAAAGCAGACATGAGTCCACACACCTCTGCACACCTAAATTTTGGTAAAGAAGCCAGAAATACTAGGACTCTGTGTATGGTAGACAAGTGTTCTATCCCTGAGTCTATAGCCCTAGACTTTGTATCTATATGTATTTACACATCTCCAAAACTTTATCTGTACATTTGGGGTTAGCCAGAGTCTCATTAATTTATTCAATCTGACCCTCAGTTCTCTCTGTAGCTCATGCAGACTGCAGACCTGTGCTACTGGGCCCAGCTGAGCACAACTCCTCTATGGCGACATGTTGTAGTTTATGTAATTGAGAGACCATCTAGACAGTGCCTTTACTCAATGTAGCCTTCAAAAGCAAGCTTGATGCATATAAAGCTTTCAAAATACCTTGTGTCTTCTGCCGTGACTGAGCTCATGTCTCAGAGTGGCCATGTGAGGAGTAGGAAAAGAGGGACTTTGTCTGGGAAATCAGGTCCAGAAGCCTTGCGAAGGCATGGTTGCACATATATGTTATCAGAACACTTGGGAGGCAGAGGCAGGGATACCATAAGTTTATGGTCATCTTTGACTATATGGGGAGTTTTGAGACAGCCTTTACTACATGAAATCTTATCTCAAACAAAGAAAAACAGATCCAGAGAGTCATGCCAGATGCTGGCGAGATGCTCTACAGTTAGGCCACTGGGATGTGGTTCAGAACTTAGAAGGATACAGAAGGCACATCTGCAGACAGCTCCTCCTCAGCTTAGGGCACTGGCCACTGAAGTGCAGGCCAACCCTGACCAAGACAGAGGGAGCACCAAAGTGTTCTGATTTCATCTTAGTTAATGTGTTAAAACACTCTGACCAAAAGCAACTTGGGGGAGGGAAGGATTTATTTCATCTTACAATTTCAGGTCACAATCCATCATTAAGGAGGCAATGTAGGAACCCAAGGCAGAATTCTGAAGGCAGGTCTGCTTGCTGCTCTGTGTAGCTTTACCTCCAACCAATTGTGGCAGGATGATGCTTGCTGGCAGGCAGGTTTCTGCTCACTAGCTTTCTGATACACTTCGAGAATGTTGCCCCATAGTGGGCGGGGCCTTCCTACACCAACCAGGTGTAGGAGTCAAACAGTTCTCCAGGGACACACTAGCAAGCTCTAGGCTGTTCCTCAATGTAGGCCTTTCTTCCAGATTGATTCTAGGTCCTGGCAAGTTGATATATGAAACTAACCAACACACCACTCAAGAAGGGCCTAGAATTCGCATGTCGTCATTTCATCAGCAAATCTCCACTAAGCCTAATTATATTCCCAGCACTGTGCTGCCGCTGAGGGATTAAGCACTGAATAAGGCAGGCGCCACTTCTACCCTTAGAAGCTGTCAGTCCAGCTAAGCAAACAGCTACTCACGGTGGAAGGCAGGTCACAGAGGGATGTGCAGGGTGGCATGGGTATTTAGCAGGAGAGTTTATCTAGTCTGGGAGCCAAGAACTTTTAATATGATCATTGAGGGGTTTGTAGGAGTTAGCCATGGGAAAGAGCTTCTCATAGAAAGCCCAGGGCTACCTTTCAGCAGAACTCAGAATACCCCTGTATTCTGTAGCCCTCCTGACTGGCCCAGCAATAGCTCTGAGTACCTGCCTTGGAGTTCTGAGTTACGTGGAATTCTGTTGGGGGGGTCACAGCTAGCATTGCCTGTTTTGCTGAGGCCCTGCCACACCTGCATGCCATGGCCTCTGTACTTGGTGGTTTGGTACTGGTGGCTCATTCAAAGATATGATGTCACCACCACCTATTCATAAGCTCATCACTCCCTAGAACACCACATGACCTCCTCAAAGCAGAGCCCAGGCCAGATCACTCTACTCTTTGTTCTCCGGTGACTGCAAGGCCTTTGTACAGCTGCACCATGTGGCAGATCCTACTTGAGTGCCCTGAGTTACAAAGCACTGCATCCCAGGCAGGAAGACCCAGTATGCCCAAACATATCCATGCATCCCATTTGAGGCAAACCACACCAAAGATAAATGGAGCCACTTCTAATTGGCATGATTATAAACATAAACACTAGTGTAGTTTACTACTCAAACAGAGGAGCATGGCTCTGCTGGGTCTGGTGTCAAAGCCTTCCTGCCTTCCTTCTCTTTGTGGGTGATGAAGGAGAAGGCCTCTCGGTGGGGGTGCAGGGCTCAGACCAGACTCCCCCCTAAATAGGAGAGTTTGGGAGAAGATGCTGGTTAGGCTGAGACTTGGCTGATCTCATGTAGACCCTCTAGAGTCTGTCCTCCATGTGGTGTCAACGGGAGAGAGCAGGCTTAGACTCAGTTGGCACCTGAAATGTTTCATTTCAAC
This sequence comes from Acomys minous, assembly GCF_964271855.1. Taxonomy (NCBI): domain Eukaryota; kingdom Metazoa; phylum Chordata; class Mammalia; order Rodentia; family Muridae; genus Acomys; species Acomys minous. The sequence continues at coordinate 78,230,073 of NC_140496.1, forward strand.
ACATAATATTTATTTATCTAAGATACAGACTTCCACAGATGCTTCCATCCCATTTAGAACCTGTTTTTGAAGCTGAGTCCCTGGCCTCATGTGACCTTCATTTTCGACGTCCTCCCTATCTGTATCTCTGTGATAAAACAGATTGACTTAAGGGTTCAGCAGGCCCAGTGGCTTTCCCCTGGCATAAAACCACTGTGGTCATTTATCTTAGATTAAATTTTTTAAAAATCCAGAGTGGCAGAAAGTTTGCAAAGATAAGACAGAGTTCCTGTGTCCCCCTCTCCTGGTGTCCGTATTGTTAACCCCTTATGTTCCCCTGGAACTGTTGTCACAATGAGAGCCCTATGTTTGCATTCAGTTAGTTGCTCCCAATGTCCCTGTTTTGCTACCAGGATCTCACCAGGGTGACACACTGTCCTTGTCACGCATCCTCAGACTTGTCTCGTTTCTTTCTGACAGTGTTTAATGTGCCTTTGTTTTAATAACAAAGTTTTGAGAGGTATTGTTCAAGTGCTATGTATATTGCCCCTCGATCTGACTCGCACGAGCGCACGCGTGCGCGCGTGTGTGTGATGTATATGCGTGTCTGTGTGTGCACTGTGTGTACAAACACATGTGTGCAGAGTCTAGGTGCCGATATCAGGTCTCTTCCTCCACTGCTTTTCACTTTATTCTTTTGAGACAATTTTCACTGAATCTGGGACCCACCGTCTCAGGCAGCCTTCGGGGATCCACCTGCCCTGGTCTCCTCAGTGCTGGCATAACAGACTCATCCTACTGTGCCTGACTTTTTATGGGTATTGGGAGTACTGAGTTGTTTCACCAGCCCTCCAATCGGTTTTCATTCGATGGTTTGGTTGAACTGAAGTGAGGAGTCTGCGGGAAGACCCCAGAAGTGCGGTGCCATTCCCATATCACTCCATCAAGGATGCGCGCCATCAGCACAGCTCACTGGGGCGTTGGTTGGCCTGGATCATCTTGCCTCACAATGTGTGCTGGGTTCTCCCTGGTTGCTTATTCCTCACCCCCTTGGAAGCAAACCATGCACAGGGGTGGTAGGGGAAGGCGGTGACCCCTACCTCTTGAAGAGAGGCTACCTACATATACTTTCTGGATTCTTCTGTAGGGGACATCCCAGTGATATTTTTAATGTGACTGAGAACATTCCTTCAGCGCTTACTGGCGGGTCGGTGGGACCACATGTGTGGATTGTTTTTGGAGGGGCTGATATTGCAGACCTCACATAGAGTGCCTCATGGAGCCATACCCTGAGGGGTTCTGGCATCTAGGTATCAGGGGAGCAGTTTTGACATGCAGAATGCAGGGCATACACATGTAGAAATGCAACCGCTGGGTAAATCATTGAGTCGTTCAAAAACAATCTGCAGCTATGCATGAATATACAACACTCCGCTGAGTGCCAAAGGCACAGGAGACAGAGAAGATTGAATCAGACCCTAAGCGTTACAGGACAGGACCGCATATATACCACCAAAGACTGCATATCTGCTGTCAGCCCAGTGCCAGGAGTTGAAGGAAGTAGCAAAGAGGGATGAGTGTACTGCAAAGTCCATGGTGCTGCGAGGAGAGCGCATTTAGGGGAAGTCAGTCAGGCTCTCCCTGGGGACCTGAAGGATGAGGATGGGTCACCAAATGTATGGATTGCTAAGGCCAGTCCAGGGAGACTAGCTCATCAAGCAAGGAACTGCATGCACTCAAAACAAACTAGTGTTGAGGCAGACATCTGGGGGAACTGAGAGAGGTATATACAGAAAGACAGCATTCCTGGAAAAAAAAAAAAACAACACACGCATGGCAGTTTAGTCATATGGAATAGTTCTGCTTTCTTGAAATGAGTTCTTTTTTCTAGAGAATTTAGTATGTGAAATTCTGATGTTTTGACAGTTGAGTTCTACTTTAAATTATGGGTAAACATGAAGAACAAGCACTTTAGAAATTGTGTGCTGAAACTGGACATTGCAGTAGAGAGGAGCATAGAAGTGCCCAAAGGGGATTTTAGGACATGCGATGTGGTCCCACTTCCCTTTTGCCGTTACGACTAGGGTGGCGCCTGCTGAGGCTCACAGGGAGGGCCGTCCTAGGCTTTGCTCTCCTGTGAAGGCAACTGTCCTACTCAGCTTTCTTCTCGTCCCAGTGGCTGGCCGCTGCAAAGTTCTGGGGCTCCACTTCAGACAACGCTGAATTCCCATCCAGCTCCAGGCTCCTGATAGGCTGAGCCACAGTTTCTGGTACAGCTGCATCACAATTCATGCTTGCCCTCAGCCCAGTACCACCTCTCCCGCAGCCTTCCAGGCTTTGTTTCTGGGAGTGCTCCCCAGTGAACTACCTAGGACCATCTACCTCCCGGTTTCCAAAGCTGTTTCCTAGGAACTTGGCCCACAGCCCACGTAAGCTATAGCCCTCTCCCAGGGCCACTGGAAGAAAAGACTGCAAATGGTGACTTAAAGCAGGGAGATTTATTCTCTCATGGTTTTGGAAGACAGAAGCTCCAAACCCAGGGGTCAGCAGGGCCACAGCCTCAAAGGCTCTAGGGAAGGTCGGTTCCTTTCCTGCCTCTCTTAGCATCTCATGGTTCCACATTTCCAGTGGTCTCTTGGCAACTGTCACTCCAACCTGTACTGGATCTTCCCATGGCTTCTTCTGTGTCTGTGCTGCCTCTTCCCCTCTCTTGAGAGGGCTAGGTAGTACCTTAGTTTCACTCCGTTCTTGGAGGCTCTCACATGGAGATCCTGAACTTAATTACATCTCTCATAATCCTCTGTCCAAACAAGGTTACTGCATTGACAGGGCCCAGGCAGCTGTGGTGTTTTGTTTTGTTTTTTGTAATTTTGCAAGTTGTTATTATTAGTATTATTGTTAGTGATGCTTTTATTATATTGATGGTGGTGAATATGTGCATGCCACAGCATCTGTGTGGAGGTCAGAGAGCAACTTTGTGGACTTAGTTCTCGCTGTCACCTTTATGTAGGTCCTGGGGCTTGAACTCAGGATGTCAGGCTTGTAAGACAGAGGCTTTGTACTCTGAGCCTCCTCATGGCCCTGAAACGTAGCTTTCAACTCAGCACCCACCAGAGTATTAATATTAAAGTGATTATATTTCAGTGTGGAAGTGGACCTCATAGATGACTTAAACTTTCTTCTGTGTGTTTTTTGTTAAACACTGTATACAGAAACCATGTATTACTTTTGTAATGGTTTTTAAGTTGGTGTCTTGACCTTGGTGGGCAGTGTCAGTTAAAATGCCCTGGTCTGGAGCCAGGCATGGTGGCACGCGCCTTTAATCCCAGCACTTGGGAGGCAGAGGCAGGTAGATCGTGGTGAGTTCAAGGCCAGCCTGGTCTGCAAAGCAAGTCCAGGACAGCCAAGGCTACACACAGAAAATCCTGTCTCAGAAAAAATAAAATGTCCTGGCCCATTGAGAGGAGGACAGAGGTGATGGCCACAGGCAGGATAAAGGACTCTCCCATCGTACAATTAGCAAATTGCAAACACTCGAACACAATTCAATGTCACGTATGTCACTGGACTTGGAGTTAGTATGGTGAATGTCTAACTTTCTTCCCAGACTTTTCTCCCCCCAGTCCAGCACAGGGCAAAACAGTAAGTCATCAAAAGCAGAAGTAACTCTGAGGAAGAGCCAATCTAGAGGAAAAAGCCAAGGGCTAGGGACAAAGTGGGGCTGCCACAGGACACCTGCGGCCTTCTTAAGAGTAGCCCTGCATCAGTAGCATCATCTGTGTGCAGACTGAAACATTCTTCTCCTTTATGGCCATAGGATTTCTCCACATGACGATCAAACCAATATGAACTCACCATTAAATATCACTAAGCACACAAGGAGACAAAGGGACCATGCACAAATCAGTAGAAGGAGCAAACAGATTTAAAATTACTAGGAAAATAAGAGTCTTACAAGGATGTTGGTGGCAAAATCAAAACATTAAAATTATGACCCTGTTGTATTATCTCTAGCTAGAAACTTAATGGTTTCATTTAAACAAAAGCATTAAAGAAGACAGCATTTGAAAAACAACAAAAGTAGTGACTTTTTGTAAAACTTATGACACCATCAATGCGATATGATTCATCATTACTTTCTGCATGGTAAGAGGAGAAAAAGGCTGCCAGTTAAAATTGCTAAGACGCTATCAGGCCTAAGGCACAATCTCTAAAATATCCTGGAGGAAGAGAACTATGTAGAGAAAAGTAGAACTGAGTTGAGAAGCACTGACAGAAAAGTTGAGACCTGGTCTGTTTATGGATTCGTTATTCTTTCTCTTCCGATTGTCCAGTTGATTTCAGTAGATCTCAGTGCAGTGGGGTCAGTGCGGTTCCCACTGCAATGCCAACAAAGGTTTTTGAGGTAACTGAGAAAATAATTCTAAAATCGTGATGGAATATAAATGGTCAAGAATAGCCAAGAGCCCCTGAAGAGGTCAGAGGACAGCATCCTACAAGGTACCACCAGCTTATTGGAAAGAAACAAGGACAAAATGTTCTCCAGTATGGATAGAGAGATTGAACAATGGGACAGAATACAGAGTCCAGAGACAGACTGACTTATTCATGGAATTTTGATATAGGACAGAGGCAAAATTGTGCATCCCTGAGAAAAAGAAGGGTTGGTAAATAAATGATGCTGCAACCTGCAATCAATAAGGAAGAAATAGAAACCTTAGTCCATGCCCAAGAGCCAATTCGTATGGAACACAGGCTTAAATATGAAAGGAAAACTAAAACTTTCAGGGAAAAGGCTTAAGAATGTGTTTACGATTTTGGAGTACAAAGGAGTTGCTTAGGTTAGATAGCACTAATAATAAAAAAAGAAATAAATTAGACTACCATCAAATTAACCTACCATATATGAAGGTTACTATCGATTATCAATGTGACAGAATCTAGAGTCACCAAGGAAACAAAACTCTGGGCCCTGGAGGGGACATTTCGTTAGACCTTTGCCATCGTCTCTGACACCTTCCCTTCCTGAGGCCATCCTAGAGAAAGGGCTCATGTCTTAACTCCATCTGATGTGCCTTTCAGAGGAGAGGTACCCAGGCCAGAAGTAGGAAAGGAGCCAGACTGCTGTAGACACAGCCTCACTGAGCTGGCAGGAGGTAGGCATTTCCTTAATGGTGATCACTGATGCTCTTCTAGCATGAAGAAATCATTCAAAGTGGCTTTTTTAGCTCTGCAGTGCAGCTTGCATGCTCAAGGTGGGTGTTACTCTGTCGCAGTCCAGCAAAGGAAGTGCTCTTGTATGCACCTTAGGTCTTCCTTGGTTGGAAGGCTGAGAAGGCACAGTTCTGGAAGACTGCCCTAGGCTAGCCCACTCACAGTGAACGGGAGGCAGACATGGAGCCACCAGAAGACAGCGCCCTAGCTGGAGAGGACCCGGCTCCCCTCTGTGGGTGCCCATTCTCCCTTTTCTGCTCTTACAGCCCATCAACAACTTGCCAGCCCTTGCTAATCACTTCAGTGCTACCCAAGCTTCTTCCAAGCTCCTCGGCCCTTGATTGGGACATCAGTCCATTCCTTACAGATCTCCAGGCACCAGGTGTTGCCACAAAGTCCCCAGAGGGATGTGCCTGCTTTGGTTTTGCTTTCATCCTAGATGCAAGAGAGCACACAAGACTGGAAAACAAGAGCAGGGCAGCCTTCTAAGAGGAAGCACACCGGCCGATTCCAGGCAATGCAGAGGGCCCTGCCTTCCAGTCCCACCTGCTTAAAACTCCTGGCCTCCCTCACTGGTCACCATGATCTGTTTTCTCATCTCCCTCCTAGAGAAACTCAAGGCCCTGTCTCTGATCTATGTTTAGTGTCTCTAGACATCCATTTCACAGGAACAGCTCCCAAGGGTGGTTATTATTCTGACTTCTGGGGCTATGAAAGGTGTGTGTGTGTTTGTCGGGGTCGGGGTGGAGGTGGGGAGGTGGATCAAACAACAACCAAGCCAAAAGTTCGAATCCATCTTTAGGAAACCCTCCCTGGAGAGCTGGCCCATGACCCCAGGCAAGGGAGTAATAGAAGAACTTCCAAAGCCTTAGAAGAAAAACAGCCCTTAGCTATTGTCAGCAACAAGAACACCAGCATCCCTTACTGGAGAGAAGGGAGGCAGGGCCCACCCATGCTGCTCCTGAGCGTGAGGTACCTACTCCCAGAGGACTTCTTCCTAAAAGAAGTGCTGTCACCAGCTAGGTGTCTGCTTGCCTCCAAGCCAACAGGGTGGCTGGCCAGGGGATGGGGAAAATGTTTTCCTACATAATCTCTTGCTTGGTCACTTTCCCGGCTAAAGTCTATACTCTTGCTAAGAGCACTGATTTTCCAGAAATACCTTGTCCCTGGGGCCAGGTTGGTGTTGAGGGAAAGATGTGGGTTGATTTTCCCTGCCTCTCATCACACCTCTGGGAATACCCCTGGAAGTAGGCTCTGTCAGTTCCTTTTTTTTTTTTTTCCCTTCCTCCAGGCATTTTGAGGTCTTGCAGGGCATCTCAGAGCTCTGCCCCAGCCACTGTTCACGGCCACTGTCTTATTCTTCAGGCAGTGACCTCAGCTGACATCATCCTGACCCCGCCATCTCCTTGAATGTCCTATTCTTTTGTCTGGGCAAAGGCTTTTGCTCTCAGAGGTCAAATTCCCTCCCCGTCCCCCCTCCAAGCACCCTGCAAAGAGGAAGGGGCCTGTTTGCTAGGTTCTAGGGTCTGCACCCCTCACTGGCAATCAAAGTGCAGACATACTCCTCTAGCAAATTCCTGCCCTGTACCCCAGCCCTGGAACACAAGCTCCTCTGTTCTGTTGCTGCCCTAGGGCCACTGGGATCAGGCCTTTTGAGAGAGGATTTATGATATAGAAAGGAGTAAGTCGCCCTTCCAACTGGCCAGCATTTGGTGTGTAAGCAAGTTAGCTGTACTATTGATCTGGCAATATGTCTCCCCAGAGGCACCTCTAAGAGTGCTACGGTTCCATAGTGGCTGCCTGTGGCTAAGGGTGTGTGAAGGTGACGGAGCCCAAGACGCAGGCCGTTTTACCCTCAAGGCGCCCCCTGAACCCAGGCGGCTCAGTGTCAGCTGCCTCATTTCTGAGCTTAAAAAGCACATAATTATGGTATTGTTCGGCTGCCAAGAATTCTGGGTTAATCTCAGTTTTATTTTGACTGCTACCTAAAATAGCTTGCCCCTCGGGACAGCAGCAAAAGCCGGGAAGCCCAAACCAGAAAGGCAGGCCTGCCTGAGATCTAAGCAACCTCCCACTTAGGGGACATGGAGCCAGCTCACCCTACGACACACAAGCCTCTTCTTAGCTGGCCCACAGCAGCCTCTATCCCCTGCCCCACCCCCACTGCTTTGGATCTGGTTTGAGCCCATGAAGAGCTGCAAAGAGGACCACTTCCCGGTACACTCTATCCCCAGATGCATTCACGACAGTCTCTGAGGTGATTTGGAACATTGCTTCCTGGATTTGGAGCAGGCAGGGTAAATAACACACATGGCTGAAGTGATGAGTACCTGTCCCTCCCCAGGCTTGCATGCAGCGGTGCTGTTAGTTCTCACGGGGCCTATGGTAGATTCTTTGGCTTGTTCAGAGCTATATGAGTAGTAAGAGGCAGAAATAGAATTTTCCCTCAAGGAACCCTTACTTGTCCCCTACTCAGGCCTCCTGACGGTAAATAGTAACTGTTCTCAGAGGTTAGAGAGAAGCTCCAATTAGGTTTCCTGAGGAGGATTCCACTGATGGCGAGCCACCGGAAGAGTGGGCTTGTGAGTGGTGCCTTTCCTTGTGGCATCATAGATAGAGAAGAGACTCCGTGTAAATGTCCTCTTCCATCCTCAGATCAGAGCACGTACTCTGAAGGTCCACTCTGTCCCTCAGCCTCCGGGCTTTGCAGCTGTAAGATACAAAGGAACGATCAATGATGGTAGTGAGAAGACAGCCGTACATGGTGCACACATGTGCTCTTTTACAGAGGCATACATGCTCCCACCCGTCAAGGAGGGGTTCCCAGGTGTGTTAGCGTTCTCTGGCACCAGAACCGACAGTATAGACGTAGATACACAGGCGGAAAATTAGCAGGAAAACTGGCTTACAGATGTGCAGACTGGGAAGCCTTATGGCATTTCATCTACAAGCTGGAGACCCGAGGACACTGGAGTCTGCCTCACTCCGACTCTGGACGCTTCCGTGTCGGGAAAGGGTTTAACTCACAGCCTAAGGCAGAAGGCCTGAGAACCTGGGCTGGGGTGAGGGGTGCTGGTTTAAGTCCTTAAGCTCAAAGGTCAGAAAGCTTGGAGTTGTGAAGTTCAAGAGCAGAAGAAGGGAGCACATCTTTCTCCCCAAAGACAGATAGAGAAGCATTCAAGCCTCTCTGTTTTGTTCTGTCCAGCCCCTGGCGGTTTGGATGCCCCCGGTAAGATCTTTTCTACCTCATCCACGCAAACTCATTGCCAAGCTCCTCTGCAAACACCTTCCCAGACACACTCGAAAACAATGCTTAGCAGGCTTCTAGATAGTGTTTAAACCGATCAAGCCATCATGTAATATCAGTCACACATGAAAAGAAAAGGCATTTGAATTAGACCTTAAGGATGTTACGCCTCTGTGGAGACAAGTGGAGATGGACTTTCTAGGTAGACTGGATGACATGAGGGAACCACTGCGCGCTCCGCCAGGATCAAGATGTAATTTGTTTGTTTTTTTCGAGACAAGGTTTCTCTGTTGTAGCCTTGGTTGTCCTGGACTCACTTTGTAGACCAGGCTGGCCTCGAACTCACAGAGATCTGCCTGCCTCTGCCTCCCCAGTGCTGGGTTTAAAGGTGTGTACTTTTTATTTTAATTTTAATTTTAATTATTTTTATTTATTTATTTATTTATTTATTTATTTATTTGAGATAGGGTTTCTGTGCAATTCTGGCTGTCCTGGAACTCACTCTGTAGACCAGGCTGACCTTGAACTCCTCCTGCCTCTGCCCCCCAAGTGCTGGGTTTAAAGGTGTGTACTACCACACCAGACAAGATGTCATTCTTGAACCTTCTCTTCCTGACATTTCTGAGCAACTGGGCACAGGGCTCCAGGGTGCAGGGCACAGCAGGAACTGAGTAACGTTCCCCCTCCCCCAACCACTGCCGATTCCCACTATGCTGACTACATAGCCTTCCCTGTTTCCTTCCTGCCCCACCTAAAAGCCAGTAAATTTCTCCAGCAGCAGAGCTCTCTGAAGTCCTGGGGTGCCTGGAGCTGTCCCTCCGGTCCCTGCCAGCGGCAGCTGTATGGCAGTGCTGCCAAGGGTCACTGTTGTCTCAGCTGTAGCATCAGTGGAGTTGGCTCAGCTTTGTTCCGGCTGTTCGGCATCTGATGTGCCCTCTCTACCTACCCTGGCAGGCCAGCGGCCAGGCAGGTGGACAGCATGCAAACACAGGGCAGCCATGGGCCCCTGGGTCCTCCCCCTCCCCCCAATTCTTTCTCTACTTTTTAGGTTTCCAGCAACAAAGTAGAGTAAGAAGTGTGTGTTCTTACACTGGCTTCTTCTCTGTGGCTCATTTGTTCACAAAACCGACTCTGAGCTCTTTTCATAGGAAAACAAATAAAAGATGGACGTAGGTAGGAATTTTACCTTTTGGGAAACAGCAACCTCACTCTGTAGGCGCGACTGTCTAAAGCTCATGGTATAACTTAGACTGACCTCGAACTAATAACAATCCTCCTGCCTCAAACCTCCAAGTGCTGAGATTACAGACACAATCTCATGCTTAGTTTAGCTTCCACCTCTTAAGAATTTTAGTGGCACACACCTTTAATCCCAGTAGTCGGGAGGCAGAGGCAGGTGGATCTCTGTAAGTTCGAGGCCAGCCTGGTCTGCAAAGTGAGTCCAGGACAGCCAAGGCTACACAGAGGAACCCTGCCTCAGAAACTTTTAGCAGGTGGGCTTTGGGTGGATGCTCTACTCCTGCCTGTGAACTGGAAATGCTGTTTCTGTCTTTCTGACTGTGCTTGGATCACTAGAAAGAGAACAGGCATTTTAACCTAATACCCACATATGCCATCTTGTAAGCATTTTACTTTATGGTCCCACCAATATACATTATATCACTTAAAACTTTATGATGAACTTTTAATGCCCTTATCTTTTCGTTTTCTTTTTATACTTGAGTAAAGTGAGGCTCAGGGGGTATGAAGTAGCTTGCCTAAAGCCATGGCTGGGATTAGATAAGCAAGGCTCCACGCATCACCCTGAATCCATACCTTTTCTCCATTTAATGTAGTCTATCCTTATACATCATTCCTTATGATGTAGCCCATGTCTACACAGCACACTGGCACTTTCTTGGTACCCAGTGGCTTTGGGAGGAGTGTCTGGTTACATGCTAGAGCCTGTTTCTATTCTCCTTCCTTCCCCGCTGTTCCCAGTACAATTTATTTTTACCAGCACATCTGCTGTGAAACGTCTCTGCATCATCCAGCCGGACTTCAGCATCTGCCTTGGGAAGCTGTCAAGTTAGCTGGAGGCTGATGGGTCTGGGGGACTTCGGAACCAGTTAGTACCCGTATCTGCTGCTCTGAGTCCACTCTGAACCTACGATGCCTTCAGCCTCTATGTAAAACATACCAGATAATGCCCCGTTACAGGTTTGAAATGTCGTCCACGTGTTCATGTGTTCGGACACTTGGAGCCCAACCGCAGCTACTATTTTGGGATGCCATGAAACTTTAGGGATGCAGAGCATAAAAGCTAGAGGTTGTGAGAGTCCTGTGAGGGGCAGGCCTTAAAGTGTATAGTCCAGCCTCACTTCCTGAGGAAGTGAGGTGCCTCAGCCTCATGCTCCTCCTGCCAGGGTGAGGTCTGTGGTCACAGCCGTGACCTCCTCCCTCAGCCACACCTTCCCCATGGTGGGCTGTACTCTCCCAGTCAAGCAAAATAAGCCCCGCCTCCCTTTTGGTTCTTCTTGTGAGCTATTTGATCACAGCAAGGACAGGAGGAAAACAACACACGTGCCCTATTGGGAACAAAAAAAGGATGAGGATTAAAATGGAACAAACTGCAGCCTTCTCACCCTTAGGCAGACATCCAGGGATGCGCTGCACAGTCTCTCAGAGGGACCACGGAGAACTAAAGCAATGAGTCTCACGGTGGCCACTCACCCCTATGCCACCTTTACTGGCCCTCCTTTACCATGCTTCTCACAGGACACTTGCTACTGTCCCGTTCTCTAGAACCATCTCCCTCAAGAACTCCTGCATTGTTCATGACCAGATCCTTGCCTCAGGATCCGCTGTGAGCGAAAACTCCTAACTAACCCACACAGGCCTCAGTTAGCTCATGTCAGTCTCATCGGCCAAGTAAATACCTTCCTATATTCTCTTGAGGTCTTTGAGCAAAAGAAATTTGCTTGTTTGTTTTTAATATATTTTTATTTAATTTTAATTTATGTGCGTTGGTGTGAGGGTGTCAGATCTTAGAGCTACAGACAGTTGTGAGCTGCCATGTGGGTGCTGGGAATTGAACCCGGGTCCTTTGGAAGAGTAGTCAGTGCTCTTAACCCCTGAGCCAACTCTCCAGCCCCAGGAATTTGTTTTAAAAACAAAATTAGTAGCAGAATTAGGACTAATTCCCAGGTCGGCTGGCTTCAGTGCTGCGGTTTCAACTTTTACATGTGAGATCCACAGGTTTTCCTTGAAGTTTTATTTTCTTTTTTTCAAGCGCCGATGAATACATATCTTACAAAAGTAAAAAAGTACAAAAGATCTATTTTTGTAACCATTTCCACACCTGAAGGAACATTTTTGTGGCCGTTGTTTAAGGGTATTTTTGTTTTTGTTTTAAACAAGGCAGAGGTTTGGAGGTGTGGCTCCCTGGTAGAGTAGAGCGCTTGCTTAGCATGTTGGAAGCCCTCGGTTCCATTTCCAGTTCACAAAAATATTGTCCAAGAGACTTGAGAGGCAGAAGAGTTTGCTCTAGATCCTGTGAGAGGGTCCCAGCCCTGCTTCTTGGGCTTTGCATTCCTGTCAGCCCACACGTAGCTCTCTTAGTGTGCTCAGCCTACAGGCGGCTGCTGGAGGTAGACCTGTCATCCTTCCACAGGAGAAAGATGCTGACATTCTTGGTCCAGACGAAAAGTTGACAGATGCCAACTTTTGCTGCCTGTCATCACAAATAGCTATAAGTTGGCCGAGTGTTACCCTAGTACATTAAAGTCTTGTTCTGACAGAAGTCTACAAAGTGTATAGTCTAGGCCAAGCTTGCAGCTTTTATCTGGATGAGCTGGAGAGCGCAGGTAATTCATCACACACCTCAGGCTTCTCCTGAAGAGCCACCATCTGTCCAGAATGTGAGGGACTAAGTGCTGTCAGGTTAATTGCCTTGGAACAGCCAAACCTTCTGCAACCATTTACATTGAGACCTAAATAGTTTGAAGGGTCTGGCAGAGGCCAGCTCTGAGCTCAGCTCCCTGGCACAGTCATTGACGCAGGAGCCACCAGCCTTGGCATTCACAAAGCAGACGATCGCACTTTGAGAGCCAGGCATCTCTCTAGTGAGGATCCCGGCCTCATCCTTGACAAGCTGAGAGACCTTGAGTGGCTTGTTGGATCATCTCTAGAACTTGTCCTAACTTCAAAAGGGCCCTGCCTGTAACACAAGAGTACATGAAAATTCCAAGGCAGGGGAGGGGCAGGGGAGGGGCTTCCCCCACTTCACTCCTGCTTTCCATAGCCAGGGAAGGAGGAGTCTTTTAGTTTGCAAAACAAAAACATTTCTCTCTAAGAGATAACGACTTAAAAATTTAAAAAGAAGCAAGAATGGAAGTAGACCCATCATAAGCCAGTATCTGGCACATAGTAGCTGCTCAACCGATGTTTCTTGAATGAGTGCTCAAGCAAGCTAATAAATGGATGAATGCTTTATACAGTTTTTGTCATTGAGCCCTATGAAAAGCACCAAGAGAAGAGCGTGCAGAAGTCACAAACAGAATAAATAGCTTTCGTGTTTAAAAAAGATGCTTTTCTCATAGTAAAATGACTAGTGAGTAAAAGTGCCTAACACCAAGACTGGTGACCCGAGTCCAATATCCAGAATCCAAATGGCAGAAGGAGAGAAACAAGACCTACAAATTGCCCTCTGACCTTCACGCATGCACCACGGCACAGCCGTGTCTCTTTTTTCTTTAGACTTTAGATGAATATAAATCTTCCTGGGGGTTTGGGGATGCAGCTCAGTGATTGGGCACGTGTCTAGTGAGATGTGTGAGATCCTTACTCACTCTCCAGCACTGGGGGCTGGTGAGGTTGGAGGGCACGAAAGTCCACCATGTAATATTGTACTGCCAGAAACAGATGAAAGACGACCATAGCACTGAGTGAAGTCTTAAACATCTAGAAAGAAAACATAAAGAGTCCGTGTCTGGACTAGAACAGCTTGTGAATTTTTATGTTTCGAGACATTAGAGGCTGAAAAATATAGCTAATTCAGGGAGGGATGCCCTGAGTTCACCAAAGCCCATCTCAGAGTCAGATGCTTCAGACTCCTCAGGGATTGTGCAGCTGTTGACTCGCAGGTTGTGGGGACTGTGGAGGTAGCCCAGTTTCTGTGGCTTTCTGTTTCTCCTGGGAATATCTTGTAAGCACCCAACACCCTCTGGGCTGTCTCCTCTGGAGAAGAAATGCCTACTGAGTTCCCACTCTGTTCTGGGCTTTGTTCTAGAGACCAAGAACACAGACGTAACTGCGACAGTGACCCAGCTGTCAAGAACCCCTCAGGAATCAGACATATAAGTGAAGAGACAAATTAAGCTTCATAAGTATGACCAACGTTCTTTATGACCTTAAAATTCTAGTCTCTAAAGGCCTATGTATTAGCGACATGAGACTCTGGTGAGTAAATAAATGCATGAGGCATACCAGGTAGAAAGTAAGTACTACTGAAATAAGGGCTTAGCGCTATAGGTTATTTGGGCTATTGTCATAAATCTGGAAAGTTGAAAAAAATAAAAACAAACAAACAAACAAATTTGGGCAGAGAGACAGCCCAGCAGCTAACAGTGCCTGTTGTTCTTGCCGAGGATCATGTGGTTGGTCCTCAGCATCCATGTGCAGTGGCTTAAAACTACCTTTATCTCCAGCTCCAGGGAATCTGATGCCCCCTTTTGGTCTCCTTGTCTACCTGCCTGTGTGTGTACATACATACACAGATGCACATAAATAAAAATAAAGGGGTTTCTGACCTCTATGGGCAGCAGGCACACATGTAGTGCACACACATAAATGTAGGCAAAACACCCGGATACATAAAATAAATAAATCTTACAAATCTAAAGTTTAAAAGTTATATTTCTAATTTTTCCGCCCCTCATTATGACCTGTGTTTGAAAACTCCTCATGTGCTCAGAAAATACAGATGAGTAAGTGGCTTGGTCGGTGGGTATGAGGGTGGATGGTTGGATGAATTTAAAAATAAGAAAAAAAATGAATCATTTGTTTGTATAACAGGACAACTTCTTCATTAAGTGTTTTTGAGTAACAGAAATAGAATAAAGATCTTTGAAGGATTCCTAGAATCAAATATATCAACTAACTGTTTCTGGTATCCCTCTGTACAAAAGTCCTGGAGGCTGTCTTGAGTCAATAAGATAAAAGTTTCTAGAATTATGGCTGTGGTCTTTTAAAATCCACATGTCCAGAAAACTTGAGGTACAAAGTTCTATGGAATCCTAAACTGCAGGTCAAAGGTCATATTGACCTCACACTGATTTCAGCAGCGCACACTGATAAGGAAAGTCTTACTGGGGTGATTTTATTTTTTATCTTTGTGCTGGAATGAACACAGTTCATCCTATACAGTGCTCAGGAAAGCTGTGTCTGGAAAGCCTCAGTGTAATCCGCAGAGCCTGGCGTTCTTGGTACCACACGTAGGATTTGGTGATTAGAAAGCAGAGATTCTGGGAGAATCTTAGACCAGGCATCTGGACTTTGTTCGATACATTTTCCTCATGAGACGTTTAGTCAATCAGTGCTCATGAGAAATAGTTCCGTAGCTTTTCCTGTTGCCTCCCTCCCATGGACTCATTCCTAGCCCCCATCCCCCACCCTCCTCCTAATCACAACCTGTACTAAGAGACCCCAGTGCTGTGCTTCACAGTGCAGTGGACCAACTTCAAAGACAGCTGTCTGAGCTGGAAATGTAGCTCAGTTTGTAGAGGGCTTGCCTGGCATGTGGAAAACTCCGGGTTTGAACCTCATCACTGCGTACACTGGGCATGGCGGCACACTCCTGGTATCCCCAAATTTAGGAAGGAGAGGCAAGATAATCAGGAGTTTAATGTCAGTGTCATCCTAAGCCACATAACAAGCTCTGGGCCAGCTTGGCTAAGCTACGTTAGGTCCTGTCTCATATATATGCTCTAGATAAGTGTGTGTGTATATGTGTGTGTGTGTGTGTGTGTGTATACATACATACATATATATATATATATATAATTATATGAGTCTGTGTATGTTTATGCATCTTCATACAAACAACCTATCAAATGCTCTAAAGCAGTGGTTTTCAACCTGCCTAATGCTGTTACCCTTTAATACAGTTCCTCATGTTGTGGTGACCCCCAAGCATAAAATTATTTTTCTTGCTACTTTATACCTGCAATTTTGCCACTGCTGTGGATCACAATGTAAATCTCTGTGTTTTTGATGGTCTCAGGTGACCCCTGTGACAGGGTCATTCGGCCCTCAAAGGGGAACTACTGCTCTAAATCCACATGTGTCTAATGGCAATCACGACAGGCCTCACAGAGAGCAGTTATGTCATTACAGAAGGATCTGTTGAACTGCATTGTCCTAAATAAAAGGGAAACTAAGCGACGAGCAAGGTAATAGTTTTGAGAAAATGCTGCTAACATGTAGACCATCCAGATAGAGAGAAGGAACATTCTAGCAGGAAGTTGCCACAGAGCACACAACTGAGCAACAAAGGATGAGATCTGGGAGCAGAGCTAGAGTTTAATTTTGGTTCTTCCGCCCACAGAGTTTGTGGCCTTGAGTAGGCAGATGAACTACGCACATCTCAATCTTTTCACCAGAAAAAAAAAATGATGGTTAGAACAGTTCCTGTGCCACCGGATTGATGTCAGGATGAATCAGACAATTAGTACAAAGTGCTTAGCAACTGCCTGGCATATAAACAAAGGTCAGCATAGCGAGGGTGAGTGGGAAGGGATGAAGCTGTGAAAAAAACAAAGGGAGGAGTCTAGATATGAACGGCTAGCCTGGGAAGAAGGCTAGCCTGAGAAGAAGGCGTGTTCGGAGAGTAAATGGCCTCGAGCACTGAGCGCCACCGTGAGAGCTGGAAGGAAGGTAGGGAACAGGGGACCAGAAGGATCCAGACACTGGAGTAGGAGAAGCCTCTGGCCTCAGGATTAGAGAAGTTGTGCTGACCTGTGGGTAACACGGGACCCGCCCACCCACCTGTGGCCCCAGGGATTGATTGTGCATTAATTAATGTTTAGGGGCCCGCATATATTTTCCATTGATCACATTCAAGATAAGCAGAAGGAGCTAGAACTGGGGCTAGAATGGCCACATCAAGGCTAAGATGACACAGGACATTAGGGTAATGACTTGTATAGGTTTCACACTTGGCATGCGCAGCCACACAGCAGCCCTTTGGTTAGTGCTCAGTGGTGAGCCACAATCTGCATGCGAGGACATTGGCCTCATCAGGTAAAGGAGCTTGCCAGGGATGCAGGATAGAAGTAATGTTACACCTCTTGAAAATCTTGCTTTCAACAGACTTTATGCCCTTTCATTCCTTGAAATTCTTGGGACTTTATAGCTGCCAGATGAACATGCTCAGGTTATCTGGCCAATGGAGAAAGACACAAGGGCCTTTTGCCTCCATTGCTTTGACCAAAGCTTAGTCACCTACCAGAGAAATTACAGGGAGTGACCTTAGACTCATCAGCCCATCTTACTCAAGAACGACACCAGATGCATGAGTTAGCCCAGCCCAGGTCAGGAGAGCTCCAGCTTACCTACTGATACAGGGAACAATAAATGATGCTTTCTTTCTTTCTTTCTTTCTTTCTTTCTTTCTTTCTTTTTTCTTTCTTTCTTTCTTCCTTTCTTTGAGCTATGGAGTTTCAATTGGTATGTTTTACAGCAAAAGCTAATTTCCACATGAGTAGCCCAAACACTGCTTCTCAAAAATCTTATAGTCTAATGGAGAAGACCAACTTTCATCACAGAACTCCAAAAATATGTAACATGAAAAAGGAATTGATAATGAACCCAGCCTAAAGATGGCCCCCCGGGATCTTCAGCCTCATCTATATACCCCATGTGAAGTCTCCGTCCACACTGTGTGGGCTTTATGTGGCCAATAGCATATGACAGAAGGGGGTGAGCTGTTTCTGAGATTAGATTGCAAAAGACTGGTGCTGCTGTCACTTTTCATTGGTGGTGGCGGCAGTGGCAGCCACTGCAGCATCCACTCATTCTGGGAGATGCTGTGTCTGCATCTAATGATGCTCAGGTGCTCAGGTGGACTACTGAGAGCCATGCAGCGAGGAATTGAGATCTCCAACAGACTGAGTCAGCTCACTGACGTCTAGCATGTGAGGGAGCTTGCTTCAAATGCCTAAATCCTGGCTGGCAGCATGGATGTAGTCTCACATGGGACTTTGAGCTGTAACCACCTGGTTAAGCTGTTCCCAGATTCTTAACCTAAAGGAAATGTGAGAGAACACTTTTTTTTTTTTCAAGACAGAGTTTTTTTGTGTAGCCCTGGCTGTCCTAGACTGGCTTTGTAGACTATCCTGGCCTTGAACTCATAGAGATCTGCCTGCCTCTGCCTCCCTGAGTGCTGGGATTAAAGGTGTGTGCCACCACATCTGGCTAAGTTTGGTGGTAATTTACTATATAGGAATAGATAGTTAACAAAAGGCGTTGTATAGATAAATGGGCAGAGGCTGTAGAAAGGAATGGAGGGTTCCATGCAGAAGGAATAGCAAGAGCAAGGTCCTCAGAAGGAGGGGACAAGAACATGAGAGAATTGTGTGCCAGGAGTTCAGAGCACAGACAGCACCACATGAGGCTGAAAGGTCAGTGGGGAGCAGACATGCTGGGCGTGGCCTTGTACATGTTACTAAGATGTTGTATTCGGGAGCAAGAACAACAGATCATTAAGGGTCCAATGTTGAGAGAAGAATCTGAGGATGTTCAGCCCCTCAGTCTAGTGAGAAGACGAGGAAGGAGGGCACAGTCAATTCTAGACAAAATTGTCCCCCTTTGGCCTTAATCACGACTTGTAATAGGATGCGAAAATCTTCCTCAGAAACTAGCTTGTCCGTCCTCATTGAGGATTGTTCTCTTGACCCTGTGGTGCACATCTGGGTACCTGGGAGTAGCAATGGGTGGACAGCAAAGGAAGAAAAAGACGATGGCTGAAGAAAGAAAGAGCAATGCTAGGGCAAGTGGGGGATCCAGTATGGAGAATGACCACGGAGCAGATCCATGCAGAAGCCTAGAGATGGCAAATGGTCGCTTGAAGAACACTGGAGGCAGACAGACAAGGATCTTGGAGATGCTTAGTGATCTGAAAACCTGAGGCTAAGAAGCACAAAGCAGCATGTGTTAAGAGCCCAGGGGCACATGGGCCGGGGAAGCAGGCGGCAACTGCAGCAGGCAGACCCTGGCCACCTGCCAGCCATGCCTGCCAGAGAAGCAAGCAGGCCTGGGAAGCAGATCAGTGTCTCGCTCAGGCATCACCAGAGAAGCTTCCTCCTACACACATGGCAACAAATGCAGAGACCTACAGCCAGGCAGTATACAGTGAGAGACCCTGGAACACTGAGCCCTAAATGGCAGCGCTCCAGCAAATCCTCCTCTCGGGGCTCAGGGAACCCTGGGGAAGAGGAAGCAGAAAGAGCGTAAGAGCCAGAGGGGATGGAGGACAGCGATGAACAAGGCCCTCTAAACATAGCAGGACTGGTCATGTACGAGCTCACAGAGTCTGGGGCAGCACGCGCAGGGCCTCCATGGGTCTGCCCCAGATGGGGTTCTAGAGCTGAAAGGGGAAGTGGACACATGTCGCTCTCCTTAACCCAGAAGCAATTTTCAATTGATAGCCACTTGCAAATGAAAATTGAGTTTTCTCCAAGGGAATTTGACTGGGGAAACAAACTACTCTTAAGGGTAGGTCACATGCCCAGCGGTAGATGGCAACAGAAAACCAACTCTTCTTTACCATTGGAGGCTCCTTGTCTCATAATGTCACATCAGGATTGTTTTTTTCCCATCCCCCCCCTTTGGGGTTGTTGTTTTAATTTATATCTGTCTATCTGTCTGTCTGTCTGTCTGTCTGTCTGTCTGTCTATCTATCTATCTATCATCTATCAATCAATCTTTCATTTACCTATTATCTATCTATCTAACATTTACTTATCTATCTATCTATCTATCTATCTATCTATTTTATAGGATTTCTCAGTATGCAAACAAGCATGTTTCTGCATCTATATTTGTTTCTTGTGTTTTTCCTTGGGCTCTTTTTTTTCTGTTTGTTTTGTTCTATTCAGACTTGTTTTGTTTTGTTTTATTTTATTATACTATTCAGGGTTCTCTAGAGGAACAAAATTTATAGAATAAAAGTGTGTGTGTGTGTGTGTGTGTGTGTGTGAGAGAGAGAGAGAGAGAGAGAGAGAGAGAGAGACAGACAGACAGACAGACAGACAGACAGACAGACAGACAGACACAGACACAGACACAGACAGAGACAGAGACAGAGACAGAGACAGATTTATTAGAATGGCTTACAGGCTATGGTACAGCTAGTCCAACAATGACTTGTCTATTAATGGGAGGTTCATCATTTCAGTAGTTGTGCAGTCCATGAAGCTGGATGTCTCCGCTGGTCTTCGGTATACACCAGAATTCCAAAGGAGTGTGCTCTAACGCCAGTGAACGGATGGACTTGCCAGAGAGACCAAGGGCAAGCAAGCAAAGAAAGCAAATTCCTTTCTCCAATGTCCTTTTCATAGGCTTCCAGCAGAAGGTGTGATCCAGATTAAAGGAGATCTTCTCACCTCAAAACATCCAAATTAAAAGCGGGTCTTCCCACTTCAAATGATTTATTTAAGGACATTCCCTCAGCTGGTTGTGGTGGCCCAGGCCTGTAGTCCCTGCACTCAGGGAGGCAGAGGCAGGCAGATCTTTGTGAGTTCGAGGCCAGCTTGGTGTACAAAGTGAGTCCAAGGACAGACAAAGCTGCACAGAGAAAAACCCTGTCTCGAAAAAGTTAAAAAAAAAAAAGTTTGGTCCACAGCTGGACACTATTGGGCAATGGTGACATAGCAGGTGGGGCCTGCTGGGAGTTCTTCTGGTCACTGGGAAGGTGGCGTTGGATGGACCGTGTCTTTCGCTTCCTGGCCATGGTGCAAGCGATTTTGCTCTGCCTTCTCTTTCCACCTCAGTGTGCTGCTACAGCCTCATGGGTGACATCTCTAATACAGAGCACCAGAATTAACCTCATCTCAGGATTTTGTTAGACATTAGAAAGGTTAGCCCCTTTGTTGGGAAATACGTTGAAAACAAGAAATAAGTGTGGTTAGAGGAGCATCTAGCACAGAACTGGACATTAGTCATGACTCATGGGATTGAGTGGCCTTTGTGTGCAAGGCAGCTCATAGCTCAGCAGTGAGCCCTGGAGAGGAATGGTGAGGTTGGAGATTGGAGTGCGGGAGACGTGTTGGGCTTGGGAAAAGGCCTAGCAGGTCTCAGAGGCTCTGGGTTAAAAGCCTTTCCCCACCAGTGTTCCAAATGAGAACCTACTGAGTCCTAGTTTCCCCTCACAGAGGAGTTCTTCAAGGTGTCCAAGGGAAGAAGCCGGGAGAGGTGATGGTGACGCAGCAGGAATAAGCCTTCCCCAGCGTTTGCTGGACCAGGCACAGCAAAACTGTGCTGCTTGCTGGGAGTTTCCAGAGCCCAGGCCTCCAGCTGGTGCAAAGACAGAAGGAAAGAGCCTTCCTCCTACCATACCCATCCCATCAGGAATGCATGTATACTGTTTCCCGAATCCTGAGAGCCTTAGGCTTTTATTTGTTAAGTTGGCCCAGCTTTCTTTCTCTATTTAAGATATAGCTAAAGCTATGAATAGACCCCCCCAAAAGCCTATGAAAAGGAAACACAGCATCAATCTGTGATTTGATTATAGAAAACTAATTTATATGTGAGTCCTTTTTATTAAAACTGCATTACTTTTTTAAAATAGATATGTGAGTTAATTACCCAATGGCCCAACAAGGGAAAAGAGTCTACTGTGATATGACAGTAGTGAAGCCATGCGGGGGGACGGGGGGGGGGGGGGCAGAATCAAGTTAACCCAGTTGAAGATTTTTTTTCTCTCATCAACAATCCCGTAAATAATAAATAGAACATTTTAAGAGAACACAATAGGATTTCCATGAAAGAGCCTTCCTTTTTCTCTAACATGGAAAGTAATCCCCCAAATCTGTCTTCCTGTTCTGAAAAAGAACGGGGGGGGGGGAGAGGGTTGACTATTGAACCCCCAATCCTAGTTTAATGGTACTAGTTCAAGGCATCCATATACTGGATATTTTCAACTATTTTCTGTGACTGCCTCTGAATACCCCAAGGCTAAGATGCTTATAGAGAATAGAGATTTGTTTATTTCACAGCTCTGAAGGTGGGTGGTGCAAGAGCCTGGTGACACATCTTCTTGCTCTGTTATAATAGGGCAGGAGGCATCACGTGGTGAGAAAGCATGTGTGCTAGCTCAGCTCTCTCTTGCTCTCCTTATAAAGTCACTGCCACCAACCCAAAAGCCAGGTCAAACATCCCTTATTCCAATGCCAGTAAAAAAAAAAATGCATATGAGGCTTAACCTCCCAACCCAGTGTTTGGATAGATGCATTCAAACCGTAGCACATAGTGAGCTGTGCTGAGAGAGATGGCTCCTCGTTCAGGGAGCCACTGATGAGCATCTGGATGGACCACAGCCCCGTTCCACTGAAGTTAGAGAGAGCAATGTTGAGTAAGAGTTTAGAACTTAGCATTTGCTCAAAACCACTTCCCAGCCTGCCAATCTCCTTGGTCCCACCTCCCTGGTGCGTATGCTTTGAACAGACCCCAGCCTGGGAAAAAAAAGGCAATGTGATATAAAGCAGTGTAGTATCTCAAACACTGGTGGTCACACGAGGGGGACAGAAGCCACATTTCACAGGCCTGGTGTCACCACTAGTGCCAAGTGTTGCCAAGCATTTTATTTTGGCATCTGTAGACCTCCTTGTTCTCTGTGGCGTGAATCACATGCTGGTGAAGAGAAATAGCTCTGACGTCATCACAGCCACACACACACACACACACACACACACACACACACACACACACACACACACACACACACACCCCTACCCCTTCCAAAAAAAGAATATCAGTGATTTTCCCTAAGAAATACCTTCTTAAAAGCTGTAATCCATTCTCCTGCTAGAAAACTTGGGACTTTTGCCTTTGCAAGCCTGAGGCTTAGAGCAGATCCCAATAAACATTAACAGAAGTGTCTGGATACTGTCATCACCGTCACTTCTCATGGAGAAATGAAACAGCCACCTACCTTGTGCCTAAGCCTTGGGCTGTCCCCTGTAGAGCAAAGGCCACCCCAGGCGCCATTATTCTTTGGGAAGAAATAAGCAACTTCAGCCAATTCAGGTGTTTTAGAGATTATCATGATGGTCTTATATATATATATACCAATGCCATTTGAGAATAGGGCACACTGTGTGGGGGTACGGCCCTATGGCCCTCATATTTGAAAAGACTAAAGGGGGAAATGAAACCCATTTCTGTCGGCTCAAGGTTTCCTGAATCCTCCCAGCTTCAGAGTGTGCCGGGAGCATTTAATTTTCTTCCAAAGCGCCTCACATCTTTTGGGTGTGATGGGATGCCAGGGAGAGAGAATTTATGAGCTAAACATTCAGAGAAGAAGAAGAAGAAGAGGAAGAAAAATTATGACATCTTTCAAAGGCTCCACTGTGGTTTGGATTACTTGAAAGAGGAACATGAACCACTGAGTGTCAGAGAAAACAGAGCAGGCAAAGCCAGACAAAGCGCGTTGGCAGCGAGTGGAGCCGGCTTGCCTTCTGGATCCATCCTCATGCCTATGCACACAGGCTTCCATCCTGACGCTAGTCCCATCCATCTGAAACCCAGACGCATGTTATGTGGGGTCTTGCTTATCTGCAGGTTGGCTGCAGATGCAGTGCACTAGCACCCCCGATGTCTGGTGGTTGGGGTTTGGTGCCCTTTCCAGATTTGGGATACCTGGAGGTGTGCTTGTTTTTGCAAAGGTGGGCTGTGACTTGCCGCAGCTCACGGTTCAGGGCCAGCTCTTGCCCTTTCTTCCCCGTTCACACCCTCCACAAGTGAGTGTGGAGATCTAATGCATAGCTCCTTCCTTTATTTCACTTGCCCGCCCCAGGGTTCCATTTCCTTCTTGAAACCTCTGACTCAGTGGCTAGAGGAATGTTACCCCACCCGGGCCTGGCCTGCCTGGGCTCAGACCTCTTGTGACTCCCCCTTCACTCACCACCTTGCTCAGCCCGTTGCTTTTACATGGTGGGCAGGTGATTTGGTGCTATGGGGATTGACACATGTAGGTCAGCTGCTGTTTAGGCAAGATTATTCCCGGAAAGCAGACGGCACCACACCGTCACAAGATCATTTAACACCATGGATGTTGTTTTTCTTTTTGATGGTTATACTTGACTTCCCTAAATCATGTGATGTTGATCGTGGGTTAGCCTCACAAGTCTCCTCAATGATCCAAGATTAGGGGCCCCGGAGGAATCATGTTAATATGCATTTGATCACTTTCTGAGTAACTTTCATTGCTTTTTAATTAACTATGAAATAGACACAGGCTATGGGGAATTCGGAAAACAGAAGTATCCTTTTGATATATAATAAAAGTGCATACTTTAATATTTTCATTTGTACACATTTCTTTCTTTAAGGATTTACCATGTCTCTGTGTGCATATGGGCATATGTGTGTGAGTGCTCATGAAGGCCAGAGGAGTGTTGACTCCCTTAGAGCTGGAGTTGGATGTGTTTGTGAGCCACCAGATATAAATGCTGGGATTCAAACCCTGGTCCTCTATTGGAAAAGTTAGCATTCTTAACTGCTGAGCCCTCTCTCCTGCCTCATGACTTATTTTCTTTCTTTCTTTTTAATGCTATATACTGTGCAGTTTAAAAAATCAGTTTCACTTACAATAGATCGTGAATGTATGTCCATGCTACTATGGAGATTTTTAATGACTATGTAGAGTTTATATAACCGGTTCCCATTATTGGAATTCATTTATCAAATACTGACATGTGTGCTCTGTATGTGCCAAGGCACATAGAGATACCAACGCATTTAACCCTCATTGTAACCTAGCATGTAAGTCCTACTATTACTACCATTTTGTAAATGAGGACATCGAGTCACAGGGAGGTTAGACAGCTAACGCTATAAGTGCCAGATTCAGATTCAAACCCAGATGGTGTGGCTGTGCTCCGGACATGCTCGGAGCCACCCTCTACCATGTCAAAAAAATGAAGGCTCCCCTTACCTAAGGATTGCTTACTCTACACAAGGCTTCCCTGGAAAATAAGAAAAACTGTTATGAGTCACCATCAGAGTGAAAATCATCAGCAGTTGAGACAGCAGACAAAGAAGCAGCTAGGCAGGATGAGTGTTGGGAAGGCCACCGTTTGGGACCCAAGCAGCTTGACTCCCAGGTTGCTCTCCCCCCCACCCCTGGCAGAGCCAGAGAGGGCACGGCTTCCCCTGGCTGACGGTATAACTTCCTGACACAGAGAAGGTTCTTCTTTTATGTTTTGCATCGGAGCTGCTGCCTCTGACCAGCCAGCTGGCTTGCGGCCAGGGAGACAGATAGGAAGTGGACCGGCTGGCTGCTGCCTCGCTGAGCCAGCAGGAACTGCACTGGTGCCTGTGGCGGTGCTCATCTAGCTTGTGGGTGGCTTCTGGCACAGCACCCAGAGCTTATGGAAACCCTCGGGCTAACCGGTGGGGGGACCTTGGCAGTGCAAGGAACCTTACTCATCCTGGTCTCAAGACCAGGTTGGGAACATGGCCACCTCTGCTCCCAGCCTCTTCTTTTTTTTTTTTTTTTTTCAGTACTGATAATATGACATCGTTGCTGACAGCGATAATGATTGTTTGTCCTCATTCACTCTACTTTAACTTCTTTAATTCCCAGGACAGTGCTAAGATATAGAACAGCCCTTATCAGCAATTAAAAAATAAAATAAAGAAAGGCTACCCTAGAGAGGCTAAATATCCTGACGTAAATAGGGAAGGATGGCCAGGTATAGTGATGCACACTTTAATATGACCATTCACCTTTCTGTCCAAGCAGAAAGACTACAGAAGGCTAAGGTCAACTGGGGCCTACACGGTGAGATTCCCATCTCAAAAAACACCAGCCAACCAATCAAACAGTAGGGCAATATTGCAGAATTATACCCTTGATGCAAGGCTGTACCCAGAAGCAGGCCACCACAGAAAGTAGCTATGGCTGGAAGGGAAATGATGGGTCAACTGAATAGATTTGAGGAAACACTTGGAATTGGAGGGTGGAAGTATTATGGGCTAGAGGAGGTTATACGTTCAGTTGTTGAGACAGGGGCTCATAACTCAGACTAGCTTTGGATTCTATTGAACCTTAAGGCTGGCTTCAAGCTCCTAATCCTCCTCCTACCTTCTAAGTGCTGGGATTACAGGCTTGTGCCACCATGCCCAATTAGAAGTTATGTTTTCTTTAAGCAACTTAGGCAATCACATATAAAGACTGGGAATAGAGTAATATTATGTAACACTCCCATTTTCCTTCCCAGAGGTCTGTTGATTTCGTTACCTTGTTTCTTCTTTTACAAGGGACCCTGAGTCACTCAGACCTGCATGCAAAGTGAGTGTAGTATTGTAGGGTGAATTCTGGGGAGATGTGATTGTCACTACAGTCTCAGTATCTGCACTGCGAGATGCTCAAGAGCAAGACGAGTTAGTTCTGTGCAGCCCCAGAGACCTCTTCTTCCACGCAGTAACCCACTCCAAGTCAACGCTCTCCCCACAGAGGCTGGAACAACGCTGAGCAGAACCAGTACCAACTCAAGTCAGACCTTTAAGTGGGAAGATGCTAGGCTTGATCTGATACCCATTTAAAGTCTGTGAGCAAGGTGTCTGAAATGTGAACGAGGAAAGATGGTTGAAATGTTCGCCTGCAATGATTGGGGGGTTGGGTTGTACACACTGAGGTTTGGAGCACCCAACTCTTAGGAATATGTATGTGTGCTTTTGTATAAGACATAAATTGTTTATTTTTTTTCTATAGTCCTTGAAAATAAGTAAATGAAAAACAAGTTCAATGTCTGGACTGTAAGTCCAAGGCCAGTCTTGGCTACCCAGTAAGACCCTTTTATAAAGCAGTAAACCAAAAGCTTAAAAGGAAGACAAACTGAAGAGTTGCTAGCTAAAGCCAAGGTAGGTGTGGCCTCAGATAAAG
Source organism: Acomys minous (assembly GCF_964271855.1). Taxonomy (NCBI): domain Eukaryota; kingdom Metazoa; phylum Chordata; class Mammalia; order Rodentia; family Muridae; genus Acomys; species Acomys minous. Next base: position 78,256,658 of record NC_140496.1, read on the forward strand.
AGGTGACAGTAGTCTCTGGCATGGTTCTCTGCAATCTATTCTGTGACTAGAGGCTTTTAAATTTGCAGTGATTCTCCATATCACTTCCATGGGCACATCCCCAGCTGGATTCTAGCCTGTTCCCTCACAGGCTGTGTAACTTCCGCAGTGTCTGTCCTCTGAATTTGATTGTTCTTGTCCATTTGATAACAGTACCCACCTTAGTGATCCTGCGGTCACACGGTGGGCACTCAATACCTGTCACCTGGACTTACTCCTTTTGACCTCATTGCTGCTGTTATCCCTCTAACCCCAGGTCATTACACTTCAACCGCACCAATCTCTCTGTTCCTTGACTTCGTTAAGCATTTTGACACTTTCTACTTATGCCAAATATGCCTACATTTCTCTGTGGCGTGTCTGTATGTGCATACCTGTCACCTCCCCCGACCCCGCACCCACCTTAGCCAGGGTTCCATTGCTGTGAAGAGATACCATGACCACAACAACTCAAAACAAAGCATTTAATTGGGGCTTGTGCACAGTTTTAGAGGTTTCATCCGTTGTCATCCTGGCAGGGAGCATGGCGGCTGCAGGCAGACGCGGTGCTGCAGAGGTAGCTGGACATCCTACATCCATATCCACAGGCAGCAAGAAGAGAGGGAGACACTGGGACTAATTTAGACTGTTGACCCCCCCAATGACACACTTCCTCCAAAAGGACCACACCTCTTAATCCCTCTCAAGTAGTACCACTCCCGATGACCAAGCATTCACTTCTATGAGCCTATGGGGGCCATTCTTATCCAGACTACCACACCTCTTCATCCCTGACTCCATCCCAACTTCATCCCCTGCCAGTCAGCAGCTGGCTTCTTCCCATTTTCAGATGCCTACTCAAGGCCCCTCCTCAAACAGGCTTTCCTTTTGTTCAATTTGAGTTATCACTTTTAGCTCTTTGCCATTCGTTTTTTGAGGCTAAAAGAGTTCAGTACCCATGGCAACAGCCATAGCCACATGTGGCTGTTAGCACTTGGCATACTGCTGGAGTGAACCAAAGAGTTTCACATTTGTTTCATTTCATTTTAGTAATTCAAACTTAAGCTTTTTTTTTTTTTTTACTTTTTAACTGATTCTTTTTGAGTTTCACATCACGCAGCCCAGTCCCGATTATCTCCCCATCCCCTCATATCTACCCTTCACTCTTACAACCCTCTCAATAAAACACACACAAACAAACAACAGCAAAAACAAAGCATGGAAAACATCTCATCGTGGAAGCTGTAGTCTGTCACAGTGTGTCCCACAGCATATTCCATTGTCCACCCATCTTCACTTGCAAATGTTCACTGCAATCAGTCATTGGTCTGGCTTGAGACCTCTGGCTTCAGTGATATCATCAATCTTGGATCCTCATTGGGATTCCTCCCAGTTATCTTGCTGTTGTCCTGCAGCTTTGGGACAGCAGAACTGGTGCTTTCATTGGTCCCAACCATTTGAAGATTATATAGATTTTGGGTGGGACAATTCAGAGCCCTGGATCTAGGGCTGAGTGGTAGTTGAGCTGGTCAGCCCACCCACTCTTTCTTATCTGCACCACCAGGGTGAACTCTCCAGCACTGCTCCAGCTAGCTTATCCAATACTGACATCAGCAGGAGGTGGAGGCAGGGGCAGCTCTCCTGTTCTCATGCCCTCGGGCCAGCTAACCTGCACCCATGCCTCCAGAGCTAGATCTACTGTGCTGCTCTGTCAATGTGCAGGTCCACTCTTCCAAGTGCTGCACCCTGTGAGGGGCTGGGACAGCTCTCCTGCTCTCCTGCCCTCGGGCCAGATCAACTGCACCCATGCCTACAGAGCCAGCTCTACTGTGTGGCCCAGTCAACTGTGGGGCCCATTCTCCCAAATGCTGCAGCCTGTGAGGGGCTGGCTACTACAGGTGTGGAGGTGGTGAGTGGGAGGACATCACCCACATCCATGCCACCTCATGGCAGATGAATGGTGGGGCCAGCTCTCCCTTGCTCTTGCCCTCAGAGGTGGCTCATCCACACCCCACCACCAGGGCCAGCTCCTCTGTGCTGCCTGGGCACGGGGCAGGACCTACTCTCTCTGCTCTCCTGAGTGCTGCCACCAGTGAGAGATGGGACCAGCTCTCCAGAGCCAAGCATCCAGTGAGGGGAAGGGACAGTTATGCACAGCCCCTGGACATCTGTGTAGTCTCCAGAGGCTATTGTGACCAGGGACATCCCCACATTCTCTAGAGGCAATATGAGCCACGGACATACACCCTGACCCCTCCTGCTGCTGTGAGGTCATAGGCTCAGACATGGTCCCCAGTGGCAACTCAGGCTGGGACCTCACCATGGCCCCAGGTGGCAAGGCTGGCCACTCACAACAGGCCTCTCCACCCTGGAGTCTCCAGTTCCATCTCTCTTCATAGTGCTCCAGCTGTTCCACTTCTTTCTCTCCCATCTGACCACCACATACTTGTACTTTGTGGTGTCTACAGTCTGTCTGTGCTGTGCAGTCCACGGGTCTTTCTCTCTCTCTGTCTTCCTCCTCCCATACTGCACTGCCTGGATTTTATTTTATTTTATTTTATTTTATCTTATCTTATTTTTATGAGGCTTAGGCATTAGGCAAGTTTGGCCACCACGCCAGCCATCAAGCTAGGATGAACAAAAGACTGCTATCTGCTCTGCCCCTGACTGATAAAAGAACAATACCACCAACAAGGTGTCTCGTTGTTTATTGCTGAGTGTGGGGGTGGGGGTGTCAGACCTAAGTTAAAGTGCTCCTGTGGCTGGCATGGTGGACAGCACAGCCACCACTCAAGCCATTGCCTGACTTTCTGGTCCTCATAACACTTACCAGGCTCTGAACTCATCATCTGTTGAGTACGTTCTGTTAACCCTAGCTGAGGTGAAGCCAATAAAAGTGTATGTGTGCATGTGTGTGTTGGGCGTCCTACCCTTATTGCTCATGGCTTTGATCCATGGAAGAGTGTCTGGGTCCTTGTCAATAAACAATGAATGCACTTGTAGAAGCACTTTAGAAAACCAAAGTACACAACATACCTGTACTATGTTTTCATCTTATATATTTATAGTTATAAAGCCCATAGAGTTTTGCTTTATATAATTATAATACACACATGCACACATACACACACACACACACACACACCAAGCTAGTTGTTAAAAACCAATCATTTTAGTGTATTAGAAATTCTTGGGCAGGTGAGATGTCTCAGCCAGTATTGCTTCTTGCTGTCAAGTCTGATTGACAGCATAGTTTGGTCTGTGGGACCCACATGGTAGAAGGAGAGAACTGGCTAGAACAAGTTGTCCTCTGACTGCCACATGTGCACTGTGCCATGTGGGCATCACCTTCCTATACATGAGTAATTAATTAATTCTAAAATGAAATGATAATTTTTGCTGCTCATGAATGCAATTTTCATTTTCCCTAGCAATACTCCATCCATACTTTATAAACTGTACATAAACCTACCTCCCCTTCAGATCTTAAAGGGGGCCTGGTCTGGCCATTGTTCCATTTCTAGATAACTTCTAAGCAGAACATCTTCTCACAGGGGCAGAACACACCTGAGAGATCAGACTACAAAGAGCAGCTGCCTTCACTGGTCTCAGCCCATTTATCTGCTGTGATGGGCACAGTTTGGGGTGGGGGGGCGGTCAGGTTCAAAGCCTCTTGAAGGGCATGGGTAGCTGCCTCTTTGAGTCCCACAGTGACATGAGTATTCCTAATGCCATACTGTGGAAACTAAGCAACATGGCCGAGCTCCTTCCTGTGGGAACAGTTGAAGCAGAGTTGCCCTGAAACACAAGGCTGATGCATCAGGAGGTCTGGGACCTGCTGATCCCGAGTCACGGGGTGATTAATCGCCTTTTGAGGAGGCTTAGTTGTGATCTGACCTTCTGTCTTCATGACGTGCTTTGGATTCAGGTCTGCACTGAGAGCGATAAGTGACCGAAGCAACAGAATCAGGCCAGAGACAAAGGGCAACCCCGCCATGCAGGTTAAATCGGGGCCTGGGTACAGGGATACCAGGGACAGGGACAGGTGGCCAACAGAACTACTTCCAACGCTCAAATGTAGATGTTATATCTGGGAATCTGGACAGGTGGTTGCGCCCATAAGCTGGTAAGTCATTGGCATAGACTGGTTGTGACTGGTTTTAAGACTCCTTCGTGGTCAGTGGGCTTGAATTTCTTATTGCCATTCTGCTTCCCATACACCTACCTCTCACCCCCACGTCTACGCATGCGCTTCCTGCTCCTGCTGCCCCGCCCCTCTCCCCCCCCTCACCTCCCCAAAAAAATGTCAAACCAGAGACTGGGATCGTGGAAATGCTGAAGCGGTGTGGGGCCTTGGCTTCAGGAACCGGTCTGTTGCAGTGCGGAGGTTGTCTGAGAAGAGGAAAGGGTGTATGTGAGCCCTTTTGGGTGTGTCCAACCTGCAGCCCAGGGGCCACATGAGGCCAGGGATAGCTGAGAAAGTGGCCCAGTACAAAAAGGAAGGCTATAAAGCCCAGGATTTTCTGTGACTCAAGTATGGTGGTTTTGAATGTAAACTTTGAAGATGGCGATGTCTTGTTGTGAGTGGGCGTCCCTTGCTAGAATTTCTCTCCTTGGGGCCCAGTGGGATGGTCCCTGGCTAATTTAGGAAGGTTCTATTGCTTTCCTGAATAAAGTAGCAGGGCCATTGTGCCCACTCCATTTGTTCAGCACAGGAGAATCCTGTTGGGGGAAAGATTATAAAGATATTTGCCATCTTCACAGGGAGTATTTGCAGTTGTTGCTGGAGCTCTGTTGGATGTGTGCGGCGCCATTGCTCCTCTTGGCTTCTGTCTGTAGGTTTGTGCCAGTTTTTCCGCTATTGGCACCCAGACCACTGTCTACAGCCCTAGTCCAGTTTCTGCCCTGTCAGAAGAAGAAGAAGAAGAAGAAGAAGAAGAAGAAGAAGAAGAAGAAGAAGAGGAGGAGGAGGAGGAGGAGGAGGAGGAGGAGGAGGAGGAGGAGGAGGAGGAAGAGGAGGAGGAGGAGGAGGAGGTTCCCTAGGGTGCCTGGCTGCTCAGAGACACAGGAAATGCCTCTTATGTCTCAGGCACCTGCTGCCTCAGTGCTGAGTCACTCGGAATGCTGAGCCTCGCAGGCAAGCTTGTCTAACAAGGACTGTAGGCGCCACCAAAATCAAGTTTTCCCATCAGCCCCAGAGCCTGGCCTTGAAAGTGCACAAAGTGAGGACAGAGAAACCCTCAGTCGCCTTGAAATCCAGTGCTACCACAGTCTGCTCTTTTTTTTTTTCTTCCTGTCCTGATGTCTTTATTCTATTTCTATTTTTTGCAAACACTTTCTAATTGGTCTTTTTCAAAGCAATAATCTGTTTGTGAAAGTAATGTCTTGAGGAAGGACTCTCTGGGGCCTCCCTCACTGCCTAGTAGACAGACATGTGTAGAGATGTCCTCCACATCCTCACCTGGTAAAATGGGCCCCAATTTCAGTGGCAACAGAGGAGACTTGCACAGTGGAGCACGGTCACATAGGCCTCTCCTGCCATTCCTGGAGGGGCTTTGGAGTTGGTGGGGACACTGGGTCCTCCTGTGGGAAGTTCAGATCCATTGGGATGGCATACCCATTAGATTCCTTTCAAGGCAAGTGGACCATCTCAGGATGACTGTGTCCCTGTCTCTGTGCCCCGTGCTTACCTGGCATCCTCGTGTCTTATCCTCAAGAGCTAGTCCTGATAGTATACCCACTGCACAGTAGAGAAACCAAGGAGCAGAGAAGGCAAAAAGATTTGGCTAAGATCACTCTGTTTGAAGCAATAGAACAGCCCTCACAACTCTGGTGGGGCTGCCTCAAGGGTGTGCTCTTAGTGACTAGACTACCACCTTTCACTGGATGCTATCCTCTGAAGACTGCATCAGGAGCTAAAGGATGCCGTAGACACCTCTGGGCAGTTCCCTGCTCTTGAGAGTAATCCATTTTCCTCCTCCACAGCCAAGAGGCTCAGACCCCTCCCATGATGCAATGTTTCTTCCTGCGGAATTCTGAGAGATGGCTCCCGACTGTGTCCATTTGTTCAGCACAGGAGAATCCTGTTGGGGAAAGATTATCAAAATATTTGCCGTCTTCACAGGGAGTATTTGCAGTTGTTGCTGGAGCTCTGTTGGATGTGTGCGGCGCCGTTGTTCCTCCTGGCTTCTGTCCGCATCCGCCTCTGAGGAGGAGAGCAGTGAAGACTATATTTAACCCATAGGTGGAGGCTATATTTAGCCACTGAGCCCAGTAGGGATGCTCAAGTGTAGTGCAGATGTCTGCCACTGGCACATCCAGATAAATACGCATTTAGGAATTGTCTACTTTGAAGTGTTAGGTGGAAGGTGTTAATTAGCATATGCCTGGAGTCTTGGGTGCTCTGGGACCCCAGATGCAGGAAAGAGCCCCTGAGTTCTGACATTTTTACGGCTCTGACCTTGACCCGAATTTGTATCCCAGTCTGTGAAATGGAGAGGGGACAGCAGGACAGATTATCCTTAAGTAGTGGGGAAGATTCTTCTAGGAGCCAGAAGTGATGAAAGGCCTCTATGCGCTCCACTGTCCTTTGTCTTTGTGACTATATACACATGTGCATGGTGTGTGTGTGTGAGAGAGAGTGTGTTAGTGTGTGAGAATGTGTGAGTGTATGTGAGAATGTGTGAGTGTGTGTAGGAGAGAGTGTGTGAGTGTGTGTAAGAATGTGTGAGTGTGTGTGTGAGAGAGTGTGTTAGTGTGTGAGAATGTGTGAGTGTATGTGAGAATGTATGAGTGTGTAGGAGAGAGTGTGTGAGTGTGTGTAAGAATGTGTGAGTGTGTGTGTGAGAGAGTGTGAGTGTGTGTAAGAGTGTGTGAGTGTGTGTAGGACAGTGTGTGAGTGTATGTGTGAGAGAGTGTAAGTGTGTGATGTATGTGTGAGTGTATGTGTATGTGAGTATATGAGTGTATTGTGAGTGTGTATGTGTGTGTATGTGTGTGTATGTGTGTGTATGGTGTAAGGTCTCTAAAGTGGTGCTTGGCTATGATACAAGCATCCAGTGAACACGGGCTGTTGTTCTGGTCCTTCCCACCCTCGTTCTATGGACTGCAGTGTGGATCTTGGCAGTCATTCTCGCAGGGATGATGCTTTGTGTGAACAGTGTGCTGAGAACCTGGCTGGAAGAAAAGAAGATTGGTTCTTTCTGGGATTTCAAAATGGATAGGGGAGGGCTAGGACTCACCGAGGCCCATATGTCATCTATTCCTGAGAATCTTCTGACACCCTTCCCACCCTCCCATGGTACATCTTTAGCACAGTAACCTCACCTGTATGGAAGTCTTCAAGGACAGGATGACAGGCAGGGAGTCTAATCTTCTACAGAGCCTAGCTTCCCTGAGATTGGCCTGAAACGTTGACCATGAGGGGAAAGATAGCAGGAAGATCGGCTTCAGTCACTCCGGTGGATCTCTTCCGGTGGATCTCTGTTGATGTCTTCCGCTCTTTAATTATTTTGAGTTTTTTTCCAGAGAAGGCATTTTGCATGTAATACAGTATGGGTAAAAAATAAACAAAGAGACTGATAAACAAGCCAGCAAACAAGCAAGCAAGCAAGTAAGCAAGCAGACAAACCGGAAACCATGTCAGAGCCAGTCAGCTAGGGATTTCAGATGGAAATTCCTTAAGGCTCACAAACTGGCCAAGGATGTTTCTCCATACCAAGGTCCAGTTCTGAGGAGTAGAGATAGTGAGGCTTCCTCTCAGGGTTGCTGTGGGGCTGATGATCCCACACACAGCACAGGCTTACCCCCCCCCTCCCCCGTGCTGTCCTGAGGAGGGCGCTCTGCTTCCCTTCTGTGCCAAGCCAAAAGGCTGGGAACAAGGATTCCTCCTGTTAGATGCGGTTCTCTTCCAGAGCAAGACTGTAATCTTCCTAGAGGTTTCGGGCAGGTTAGAACCTGTGGACGTCGTCCGCAGTGGCTGCTGTTGAGGAGAAGCTATAAATAGGAAAGAACCCGAAGGAGAGGACTCAACAGTCCCTTCCCGCCTGGTCTTCAGCCACGAAGTGGTAGCTTAGTTTAACTCAGGTCTTGGCTAGGGACTGGACAGCAGGGCTGGACACACGCAGGCTGGGGACGACTCTTCATATACAAGGCATCTTCCACCCTATCCAGAAGTGGGATCATTAGATTTGGGGTGGCTAAGGCCAGTGTCATGACTATTTGCCTTCTTTCCTCTGGTGGCTGAGGCCTCAGGGCTGGGGAGTGGGCACTGCGAGGGAGTGAAGAGGACAATTGGAGGTGGGTATAAAATAGTCTATTCAGTATGCCAACAGGCTAAGGAGATGCCTCTGGTAGACACCCGGAGGGTTCCCAGAGCCCTTACCACCTTCTGCCAGCTACTGGGTTCCTCTTGCCTTCTCCTCATAGCTGCCACCAATACCTTCTCCAGTGACATCATGACCATCTCAAATGGCACCTTTTTACAGACTAGAAACAGGGACCCTCTTTTCCTAGCAGATGCACCTTGCCCCAGCTTGCCAACCAGGCGCACAGGTTGGGTTCCAGCCCCAGTTGCTCCCTTGGCCGGGCACCCACATCCAGACAGCAGCATGCACAGCTATTTGGCAACCGTGCTTCCCACTCTGAGGCTTTATTGGCCACACCGTGCTCTTGAGCTGTCTCCCTTAGACATGCTGCTCCTGACTCCGCTGGCGCCCTTCCTAGCTGCAGCGCCGGCTTGATAGTTTGCAAAGATAGCTCCCATCAGTTTCCAAACGTGCTCTTGAAGTGGCTGGTGACCCATTTCAGAAGTTGGGCATCCAAAGGACCCCACAGCAGGTAGCTCAATAGCTCAACAAGATTCTTTCTGACATCAGTCAACACTCCAAGCCAGGTAAAGGTCCTCCTAGTCTCCCATAGGAAGACTCCTAGGAGATTCCTCTGCTTACTCAGAGGCTCAGGTCAGCATCCCCTCTGTGAGGGCAAAGGGTGAATCTACAGTCACGAAAGTGCTGCCACCCACCCTGGCTGTTTGCCTTTCCTAGAGGAGCTTTTGAGGTGGTCCTTCTGAAGCCCTGTTTCAATGTCTGAGGGTTCCTAAGGTGGGCAGCTAAGCACATTCCTACCCTTCCTCCCACCCAAACTGTTCCTCCACTGATGACCTGGCTCTTGGGGCACAGGGTGGTCTGAAAACATGGCATTTGTGCGATTCTATCTCTTCCCCCTTTGAAATCCACAGTTCCTGTCAGAGTATCTGGACCACCTGTTTAGACGTGAATGATTTGAAGCCAAGTTTCTGGTAGCTTTGCCAATAATCAGGGGGGCCATTCCCCCAAGGAGCAGAACTAGAGCCGGGCTGATTCCTGGGTGGTCCTGACGCTTCCCCGGGAGAGGCCCAGAGTGGGGGTGTATGTGGTGTGTCAGACACCATCTTCCTAGGAGCAAGGAGGAGCCAGCTCTAGACACCGATAACAACCAGGACTGGGGAAGATGTAATGATGAAAAAAGAAATACACAGATGCTCAGTTCATGCAGAAGTCACCATAGAACCCAGTCACTGAGGGCAGTTACGAAACGCCTTCGAGGAGCACAAACTTTGATAGATAGAGCCAGAAGAGGAACTGGGGGCATGCGACGCCAGAGCCCAGGAAGGGGGACAGAGGAAAGATTGGCATCCGTGACGAGGATGGAGAGTTTAAGGGACCGTTCCAAGATGTCTGGCTTTCAGCCTGTGCGTGCAAGAAGTACTTGAAGGGCTTCACATAGTAAAGACATAGAAAATGAAGACTGAAGATGGGCAGGACAGGAAAGAAGGAGACCAGTTGGGAAGCCATAAACAGCCTAGGTGAGGGAGGATGAACACTTGTCTGGAAGAGAAACAGGAACAAGGGAAGAGGCCCTGCTTTTGAGGACTAATTATGGATACAACAAAACAAAACATACCCAGGTCTTCAGTGAACAGCTCAGGGGAGGAGCATGCAGGGCACGTGTGCACGTGTGTGTGTGTGTGTGTGTGTGTGTGTGTGTGTTCACACAGAGAGATGGAGTGAAAGCAGGATTTAGAAAGATCAGCTTGGAACCAGCTGGATGGAGGAGCCATCCCTCCCAGCTTAGGTAAGTACAGCTAGTTTGGGGTGAGTTGGGCTTACGATGTGCTAATTTTGAACTGTCTGTGCCATAACTAACACTTCCCAAACCATTTGAATATTAAAAGCTAAAGCTCAGAAAGCAATTTTTGTTAACAGTATAGACATGTATGTGGTGACAGGGAGTGTGGGCTGAGTTTAGGACCAGACATGCTCATTTGCAAAATGGGTGGGGGGAAAAAAAAAAGACCCACAAGGAAGCTGAACTGGAAAATCTTGAGCCGCCTGAGGAAACAGTGTCTTAGAGGTCACAAGATCAGGAAGATTCACAAGGGAGGAAGTGAGTAGCCGTGTTCAATGAAGCTGAAGGACCAGGTGATGCAGGTCTGTCTGCACTGCACACACCAAGTCACCAGGAGCAATCTACAGAGCTGAGCCTTCCAGGGCCTATTAGGAAGAAGACAGGAAGGAGGAATCGTAGGCAGAGAGGGACAGTGAGTAAAGCAAGACATTTTAGGGTACAGGAAGCCTAGGCAGCACACCTGGCTGAGCTGGGCTAGCAGGCTGAGGAGGAGAAGTCATAGACACAGAAGAGAGAGAGAGGGGTAGTGGTAGGGTGAGGCAGGCTGTAAGGTGGATGCACTGACAAGCAACAACAGGAGTGAGGCCTGGTCCTCTAAGGTGGGAGGAACGTGTGGTAAGGATAACTGTGCTGTTGGGCCTCCTGTGGGTGAAAAGAGGAGGAAGAGGTGAAGGCTTACCGGACTCAGCTTCTAGGTGAAGCAGAGCTCAGGTAAGGTTGCAGATCGCCCATTTGTGGTGGACTAAGCCTGGGGGATTGTGAGCCATCTCCGAAGACCTTGAAGTTCAGGAGAAGATGAAGTCATCAGAAGCTGTTGAACAACTATAGCAGAAGGATATGGACGGCCTCAGACTGGCAACAGACTAGCTCATGTGATCAGCCATGAGTTCCAAATGGCCAGGAAAGGAATAAGGCAGCCCAGGAAGAAACCGATAGGCCATCGAGATGCCCGGGCATGAAGGGACAGCATGAGGGGGCAGGAAATAAGCATGGGGGAAAGGGGAGGCCATGCAGGTAGAAGGAGATGCTTGGAATGTCATGTCGGAGCCAGGGGATAACAAGGTCCAGGTGGGGCCATTGAAGGCAGCACATGCATAGGTCACTGGAGTTGGGGGTGAGTTTATGCTAAGGCTGGAGCGTTGGGAGGCGAGGAAGACGCCTTTGGAGGTTACAGCCACCTCCTGGTGGATGCGTTGTAGCTATTGTTTGATGGACAACAACCGATCATTCCAGTGGTCCCCAAATGTGGGATCTTGTGGGGGAGACCTCGGATGCAGTGTCTCCGGTTAGAACTCTCAGTTTAGGTATCTTGGAGAGGAGCCTGGGAATCCTCATATTCAAGCTCCCCAGTGGCTTACGTGATCAGACAAGTTTGGGAGTATTGCTATGAGAGCGAGGAAAGCCTCCAAGGAAGGGAAACTGGGCTATGCAGAAGAACGGATGGAGAAGGGTGGAAGTGAAAGAAGAAAACAGGGGGGTGGGGCATGGATAGGCTACAGAGGTCATGCTCTACCACTGCAGCCCAGGCTCCAACGATGACTGAGACATGACCAGTCCCTGGAGAGTTCTGCTGTGCAAAAATAGCATCCCACTCACCTGCATGGTCTTCTCATGGAGCCGACTGACTGTGTTGAGTTCTTTTGTGGCCTTGGGTCCTTTTCGTCCTCTGAGGAGCTGTATAAGAGGGGCAGTTAGCATTCGGTCAGACTCCATTGCCGTTGTTTCTTTGGGCGCCATGTTCTTCTCTGCCTCCGTGCTCATGGATCCAGTGAACAAATGGCCAGTACCCATGGCCTCAGTCTCCAGTTTTGTCCCTTAGTGATTCAGGAGGCTGTTTCAGGAATCTAGGCCTGCCAATACATTGACACTTATATGGAGTGGACGGTGACCAGTGTGACGTGACATATATGTACCAAGGAGACCCTGTCCGTTCCTGCACTCCCCGTACATATCTCTTACATAAAGCCCAGAGTTGGAACAGCCGAGTGCAGGGGAGTAGACCTGCGCTTAGACTCCATGTCTCACCTGCATTCTGATCTCACACCGTTTAGACGCACAACTTCTCGAAGCTTCAGTTGCCTTGTCCACGAGATAGAGATAATGGTGTCCAGTTTAAGCGCCACCTTAAGGGTTAAGGAGGCAAAGCCACGTGGGGTGCCTGTAATATGTGCTGATGCAATGGCAGAGCTATGACCACGGAGTCAATATTAGTTATATTCTGTACTGTGAGCCTAGAGTAAAGGGTGTAGGAGAGGTTAGGGACCTAGAGCAGCTGTCCAGCTCTTTCCTCTGTGTTAGCACACAGTGTTAGCATGTCAGTGTTCACAGAGGCACCTTACCTGTGCTGAGTTTTGATTTTGTTAGCAATGTGGTAACAGTGTATTTTCAGACAAAATGCTTCAAGGCCAGAGACCACCCTGCATGCAGGGAGACGGGAGTTGGATACTCAGAATTAAGAAACAGAAACTAGAAATTTAATCATCCGGCTCACAGTCCACTGTGACTCACTGCAGAAAATGTGGGGATTATTCACTGATTTCCTTCCGTTTGTCACCGAGGAAGCAGAGCTCTCACTCCCTCCATGTTCATGAGCCTGTGACATAGGAGGTCACATGGAAATCACCTGGGGGGGTCAGTCTTCTTAGAAATGCTGACAATTGAGCCGTCCGCCTCCCATACCCGCAGGGATAGGTTCTGTGAGGGGACAGAGGCCAGGGTGAGTGGTGCTTTTTCAGTCCCGAAGTGCAGGAAGAAGGACTTTCCCTCACGTTGCCTGAGGTGATGACTGGGACATTCCTTCACAGAACAGAACACTGCCAAGCCCTGCCACTCAACTCACCTGGGACATTGCTGACGTGAGGTTCTAGGGCAGTGCCCCTGGGTGGGGCTGGGCCTTGGCATTCCTGACAAGTACCTGGGTGATGGATGGTGACAGCAAGGTTAGCTGCTTCATTGTTCTTGAGGGAAGAGAAGGGCCAGAGAATCACCTCTGTGAGCCGTCTATGTGGTGTATACCACAGAGGAGGCTTGGGGTGAGGTTCTGACTACCAGCTTATTTCTTACTTGCCTTGTTTTTAGTGTTAGGTTTCAGTGCTGGGCTTGAGCCTCGGCACTGTGCATGAGAGGCACACATCTCACCGCTGAGCGATACCATCATTCCGCTAGACTCTCTCAAGATTCACTTTGTCACTCAGGCAGTTTAACCAGATCGTCTCTGCTCCCTCTGCAGAGCAAGGGTTCACACAGAGGGATGGTGCCTGCCACCGAGCCAGGCAGTGCAGTTCCGGGACCTGTGATCCCAGGTCTGCTGTGGCTGCTTGCTCTGCCTTTTGGAAATACTCTGTATTTTCTCAGTTTTGAAACAGGCTCCATAACTCGTCTTTTACACTTCTCTGGACGTCTGGAAAGACTCATGAAGTGATAGATGAGTAGGTCTGAGCTCAGTGATGGTAAGCATGGCTGTTTCCTCCTCCAGAACACTTGATGCTCTGTACCTCATTGCACACACGTAGGGCGCGACATTCTGAGGATCACACTCCTTGCATTTGACTCTGTAACCCTTTGGAAACTTTAGTACTGTCCTAATGGCCATTGCCCAAGAGGAGTGTCCCACACTAACTCCAGTGTGCTTGCACACTCACCCACACACACTTGTGATGGGGAGGGAGGGGTTCCCATGAGGAGGAAACAAGAGAGGAAAAAAACCAAACTGATGACCTTACCCAGGCTTCTACCCTGTTGTCCCAGCTCTTTTGCACTGGGATGCTGGTACTTACAACAAAGGGCCATATATTAAAATGCATTTTTCTTTGAGTATTTCATGCATATATACAATGAAAACTTATTTTTAAAAAGGAGTTACCAGACACAAGCTTGTCTCCATCCAATACCATTTTGCTCACTTGTATTCCAAAGGGCTTGTTAAAAAAACAAATAAACAACAACAACAACAAAACCCCCACCCACTTATGTTAACTTTTCATTGTGGCATTTTCAAAGCATGTTCAAAAAAGAGTGCAGCAAACCTTTTATTCCAGGAGGGTTTTATTTTATATATGTTTTGTCTGCATGTATGTCTGTGCAACACTTGGATGCCTGGTACCTGCGGAGGCCAGAAGAGAACATATTATGTCTGAAACCAGAGTTACAGATGGTTGTGAGCCACCACGTGGGTCCTGGGAACTGGACTCAGGTCTTCTGAAAGGACAGCAAATGGCTCATAAGTGTGACGCCATGTCTTTAGGTCCCTGGAATGTCTTTAAAACTCATGTGAAATGGGTTCATTTGACATTTCTGCTTTCTTGGGCATATCTCTCTTTCCCAAAGCAGTATATTTAACCATTTCAAACACAGTGTGTGTTGGGAGGTGGGGGTGCCTGAGAACCTTGGGTCTCCACATACACTTAAATTTCCTCCATCGTAGGACACCACAGGGATGTTCGTAGGTATGGACTTTAGTCCACATTTTAGCAGATGCAGGGTGTTGTGAGTGAGTGACAAAGGTGTAGAAGGATAGCTGTGCCATGGGACACATTCTGTGGTTCATCTGTGGTCAGATGAACAATATTCATGCTTTCTTGGGGGAAAAAGGCTGAAGACTCTCAGACCCCACTGAGGTGTTAATTCTGCATCTCCCATTTTTCAGTCATATCGTTGCTTTCCCAACACCCTCTGTCCACTTTTCCTTGAGGCACTAAGCACCATCAAGAAAACAGTCAATAAAATTAATAAGTTAAAGAACTAATAATTCTATTTAAATAGAGAAAACAGATTGTCAAATGCTCACTAACTAGGATTCAAGATGGCATGTGTAGTCGTCACAGGAGTGTCACAAAGGATGTAACCACCATCACCACTTATAGGTGGGAAAACTGAGGAAAAGTAAGAAAGTTGCTAAGAATGTCACAGTTAAGTAGCAAGATACTAGGATTCAAAACCAGATGTGTCCAGTCCATGAAAGCAGTGCTATTGTTTATTTAATCATCTTGAGGCATTACAACCTCGTCATTAAGAGCACAAAGTCTGGGCCAGCTGGCCTCAGTTCAAAGCTCAGCTCCTTCGCCTACTGTTCTGATACCTGGACAGAAACTGTCCTCAATCCTGGGAAGGGGACACGAATAGTTCCACCTCACCAGGACTGGTGGAACAGGCTTGTAATTCCAGATACACAGGAGGCTGA
The DNA here is from genome assembly GCF_964271855.1 of Acomys minous. Classification (NCBI taxonomy): domain Eukaryota; kingdom Metazoa; phylum Chordata; class Mammalia; order Rodentia; family Muridae; genus Acomys; species Acomys minous. The sequence goes on from NC_140496.1 coordinate 78,272,022, forward strand.
GGCAGGAGGATCAGGTCTGCTCCAGTTACAGGATGAGATCGTGGCTAGCAAAACAACTTGGTGAGACCCTGCATCTTTGAAAAAAAAAAAAAAAAAGAAAAGAAAAAGAAAGAGCTCTGTATATAAGTCAGAGGTAAAGCACTTGGGTAGTCAACTCAGTGGGATGTTTTCATAATCCAAGGATTTAATTATATAAGGCTCTCGGAACAGTATCTGTACATAGTGAGTGCTGTGTCCATTATTTTTAATTGTAAAGGCAGTTGGTGTTCATTGCAAGGAGGAATCAGACAGCGTAGGAAAACGTGAAGGAAACAGGAAAGTCCCTTTTGCTCACTCATCAATTTCACTTTGTCAGACTATCTGATGGGAAGACGTCTCAGGCTGTCTGGGTCTCTAATGCAGTCTACACACTCCCACACAAATGCACACTGATACATAAATTTGTTTTTAGATATTAAAGAGGCATTAAGAAAAAAATAAGACAGAGCCTTGCCATATTCCTGAGGTGTGCACTTCAAAGAGCTGGGTTCAAGCTAGCATCCCGCCTCTGCCTGCCAGGTAGATGGAATCACAGACATGTGTCATAGCCCCTGTCTGAAAGGCCTATGTGTGTCTGTTTTGTTTACCTTTCATTTCCTACTTCACGGCTGTTTCTCTTTCGCTGTGCTCTTGTCGGCCGCCATAGTATGGAAACACCATACTCTTGTCTGTGCCACGGTATGGATGAGCTATAATTTAATCACTGCGGACACCTTGCAAATGAAACCGCCATAAATGTCTTCAAATTTAAACATTAGCATGCTCAGGTGAAGGGAACACCTCAAAAGTCAACTTTGCTCTTGGGAATCGATTAGTATGTCTACACAGGTCGGAGGGGTTGTGTCAGTCTGGCTCTTCTGTATTAGCGGGGCTGATGGCTGCGTTTCTTCCATCTACCCATATTCCTTTTGTCCTAGGGCTAAGCAGCTCATCTCACCACCACCCACCCTGTCTCTCCACGGGGGCAACACATGGCTTAGACAGAGCCTCTTTTACATCAGATGGTCAAGTGGCCATCACTGGAGTTCGTATACATTTGTTCCCTCTGATTTTCCATAGTTAAATGGATAGATACATGTTACAAGCATATTTGAAATCCCACCCTCTCCTTCATTTTCATGAGCATCACCAATCTCCACTGTGGTCTCCGAGTCCCACAGTACAGGGACCCTCTGCTTCAGCAAGTTTTCTTGCTCACTTTGATAGGAAGCCCTGGCACAATTTCCCGCTTCCTAGCTCCCAGATTAGGCATGCTTCCTGGTGGAACATGAACAATGACTTGGCTTCTTAAGTAATGTTTCAAATAAAGATGCTTACTAGAAGAGAAGAAAAACTTGAAAGGGAAGGCTGTAAAAAAAAAAAAAGAGAGAGAAAATTTAAAGCATTTGGAATTCCATAATTACCCAGAGACATTTTTGCTTGATTTCCCTTCTGAATGTTGAATTAGTTAAGAAGCAGATTAATGAAAAGCTAGTAATAAGACCAGGAAAGTAAATGGTAACCTCGGAATCCCAGCGCTCATGTGGTCAGGTCAGCTTGGGCTACATAGCAAGACTGTATTTCAGAAACAAAACAAAACAAAACCCCAAACACACACACACACACACACACACACACACACACACACACACACACACGAGAGAGAGAGAGAGAGAGAGAGAGAGAGAGAGAGAGAGAGAGAGAGAGAACACCGTACAGACTTCAGTGATGAGGACAAGTCCTGAAGTGGCCGGGTCAAACACGGACAAGCAGGTTTAAATGGGCCTTGAATAGAATATGAGCCCTTGTTGCTAGGCACATTTCTTTCACCCTCTCACTATTCAGTAAGGACTGAGTGAGGCCCATTAAGCCATAGCCCTCATGCCATGAGTTCTCTGGCCAATGTGGCAACGAGTAAACAGCTGTTCTGCCAGCCTCTTGGAAGCAGACTGACTGCCCAGCTTAGTAGACTGGGGGTTGCCACGGCACCAAATCCATGGCAGGAACCTAGAGGGGGAATGTTCTGGAAAATACTGCAAACCTTGCTGCCATAGTCTTCATCAGAGCTGACAGGTCCTCGTGTCACTGATTTGTCATATATAAATGTCAGGGTCTTCGTTGTCACTCTTTCTGCAATTGTGAACATTTGGGCTTTCTATTTGGGCCCTAGCGTCGTAGCTGCCCGCATCTCTTGTCCCCCCCCCTGCCCCCCCCCACTCCCCCCCCCACCCCCCCGCTTGGACTCTGCAAATCATTCTAGCTTAATGTGCAGTTTGCCCTGTGCCTCCTGCAGCTGCCAGTCAATGCATGATGTCATGGGACAGGACTCAACAAATTCCTTTGTGGATCCCCAAAGTTGTGGATCAACTCCAGGCTGAGTCTTCCCTGACCAAGCTTCCTGCTCAGCCCTGAAGTCGTTAGAGTGTTGACCTTTCAACAACTCTTTCCGGGACCAAGGCCGCTAAAGATCTCCCTGTCTAAAACAGCAGGTAAAAGCTAGCACGTAGCCCGAAGCAGTGTGAATCCTAAGCCTGTTTAAGGGCACAGCCAACATAGCATTCCATTTATCCAGCCTGCGGGGAGCTTTAGAACGGGGTAAAGGATAAAAGGCCAAAGGACCTGTAGTCTGGAGTTCATTTATTCACTCCACAAGTACTGAGTAATAATTCTAGGCCAGGCCCCTTGCTAAGAACAAAACAAAGTCAGATCCAAACACAGGCCACACATTCTATAGCGCAAGACATATTAAACAGCAATAACAAAAGCAAATATATAACTAGCAACAGCAACAAATTCAAGGAAGGGAAAGGAGCTCTGTGCACGTGTCACTGGGGACCCTGACCCACGGTATGAGCAAAGGAAGGCTTTCTTTCAGGGCAGGATAACTGAACTGGGACTGCTATTTAGTCTGCTTCCCATCAGCAACACAGGGGCGGGGGGGGGGGGCAATGCCACCCCTTTTGACAGAGAGAAGTAGGGAGAACGGTCACAGAAGAAACTTTGAAAAACTCCCCGTGTTCCTAGACCTAAGCACATGTCTCCATGGTCAGAGGCAGCTGTTCCCAGGCGTCTGCATCTGTCGTCAAGCTAAGCACTACTCACGTGGACTGAAGACTTTGATCATTTCCCTTTCCCCTGCCCGGCAGCTGGGGGTGGACAGACCAAGGGTTAGCCTTACTTTGCCATGTACTTCCCATGTGAGTTTGAACGACTCATTTAACTACGCTTGCCTGGCGTCACTTGTCAACCCACTGTGGCTGTTATCATTAACAGGTCACTGATTCTTGTCAATTTATTCCTTGGTAATAACTTCGGTCCTTCACTCCTGTTCCCACTACCACCAGCCAAGTGAGAGCCCTTGTTGTGTGACAATAGGACTATTGTCACAGCCTTCTGATCAACACCCACACCTCAGCTCACTATTCTGAGTGCTGCCTTACATCTCTGTAAAAAAGTGATCATAGAAGGCTGGGCGTGGTGGTGCATGCCTTTAATCCCAGCACTCGGGAGGCAGAGGCAGGTAGATCATTGTGAGTTCGAGGCTAACCTGGTCTACAAAGTGAGTCCAGGACAGCCAAGGCTACATGGAGAGACTCTGAAAAACCAAAAAAAAAAAAGTTATCATAGAAAAAAAATTTTACAGCTCATACCATGAAAAGCTAAACTTCCTAATATGGAAAGAGACCCTAGAAAAGACCTCCACAGATGGAGTTTTTTTAATAGGACTATGAGGATCTAGAGAATTGTTGATTCAGTAGCTAAAAACACTTGTTGCTCTTGCAGAGGACCTGGATGTGACTCTCAGTACCCTCCTGGTGGCTTTCAACTCTGTCTCCAGAGGATCTAACACCCTTATCTGATTTCCTTGGACACCAGGCATGCACACGGTACACAGACATAACACTCAGGACACATAAAGTAAAATAACTTTTGTGGAAAAAAAAAAAAGAGGAATGTAAACTCAGAAACAGAAAAACAAAAGACTAGTAAGCTTGAAAATATAAGTACCCTCATTTTTTATAAGCAAAATGCAAACTAGAAATTCCTTACGTTCACATTTTACTTGACAAGTTGATGAAAATCCCAGAGTTTAAGAACACCTTCTGATCAGGCTGGCGTTTTCTGTCATTTATAAGTTGGCATAATTCCTCTGGAAAGCAAGTGCCATTATTTATCACAGTTTTTAAAAAAAAGCATATATCTTAAAAATCAGAATAATTTTTAATTGTGAAACTGCGTTGCGTGGATAATACTTGTATATTTTATTCACTGCAGTATTCTTTGTACCAGGTACGGCTTGGAGACAAGATAAATGTCCAGGGAATCTGGTGCCACCTTCTGCTCCATCCCAGCACCAGGTACGGACACGATGCACATACACTCATGCAGGCAAAGCCTTCACATACATCATAAAACAAATACATCTTTAAAATGTCAGAAAAGTACACCTGGGCGAGTTAGGGGTGCGCCCGGATGGGAGAGGTTTTGCCTAGCGTTCAGTTCCCAGCCTTGTATAAACCAGAAACGGTAGCACACAGTCCTGTGATGCCAGGACTGGTGGGGAGGCAGGAGGACCATATAGTAAATTCCAAGCCAGCCTGCACTACACGAGACCCTGTCTTTATAAAAAGGAATCTGTAGTTGGGAAATAGGAGGGGCGGGTGGGAAACAGAGGATTAAAGGAGGAAGGTGAATGTAATTATTATACTCACATATGAAAATGTCATGGAGAAGATCATAATTTTGTATAATTAATATATGTTAATAAAATAAGTGAGAATATGTTCTTACTCTCTAAACAATGCAACTTAACAAGTATATGCATAACATTTGTATTATATTTGGTACTATAAGCTATAGAGGGTTTGGAGCACCCAGATATGTAAGTACTATACCATTTTCCATAAAGGGGACATTGTGGGTTCTCTTAGAGCTTTTCCTTGCATGGGTAATGAGGAACAACTTTGTGCATGCCTCTCTTTCTGGGTGTGTGTGTGTGTGTGTGTGTGTGTGTGTGTGTGTGTGTGTGTGAGAGAGAGAGAGAGAGAGAGAGAGAGAGTGTTAATTTGTGGCTTATGTGCACACTTCCTAGCCAAAAAATATATTACTCTTTTATTCTATTAAAATGCACTCTCATTAATTCCGATTACAGTGTGGCAATCCACACATATTCAATGGCTATGAGAGGCATCTCATCAATAATATGTTCTTACAGTTAGAAAGGAAAATTAAACTTGACAAAGAAAGGTAAGAGGCCTATGTAAAGTCTTACAAAATGGTATTCACATCTTTGAGGCCCCATTTGTTTGTCAGTGAGCAGTAAACAGTGAAGGACAACCGCCCAATGCTGCGGGGGGTGTGTGGGGGGGTGGGGGGGCAGAGGTCAGCAGATTCGATGCTGCAGGGGTGGGGGGGGTGCCGGGGTAGGGAGGGCGGAGGTTAGCAGACCAGACCAGGGCTTCTGTGTCCGCTGATGCACTGTGAGTGCTGTAGTGGAGTCTCACCTTGGGAGAGGGAAGTGTAGTGACTGCGCTGTTACAAGTGGCCGTTTACAATCTTGTACCCACAGACAAGGCCAGGGCTTTTGGATACTGTGTTATAAAGCCTTCTGCTGACTTGGCCTCGGAATCTACTGGAACAAACTTAATGTTCTGGAACCAGGTTTTTTTTTTTTTTAAGGCTACTTCAAAGCAAAACTAAAACCAGTGGCTCTTTCAACAGCGACATGGGGGTGGGGCGTAGTTTTAAAAGGAGTTATTGTGTTGTTAATATATATACCAATAAATGCCAGGACTCTGCTTTTTAAAGTATATAATGTAAATGTATAAATATAATGTATAAAATAAGTAACTGTAAGGGCTCCACTGTAAGAGAGAGCTTGTGCTTATACTTAATCAGGGCAACATTCTCTGGATGTTCCTTCCTTAGTCCAGAGTCAGGACATCTTCTTCCACTGTCTCTTTTTCTGCTCCTCCCAGAATGCCCTTAAGGCAGTATATTGGTTCACTGATGGTGTTACATAAACTGATAGGATCCCTCCCCCCACCCCATCCCAAACCCAGAAAGTTCAAGTTGATTGGTTGTTTGTGCTTTGGTTTTGTTTTAAATTCTTGAGGCTGTTGGGTTTTTGTTTTTGTTTTTTGTTTTGTTTTGTTTTGTTTTGTTTTGGTTTTTTGGTTTTTCAAGACAGGATTTCTCTGTGTAGCCTTGGCTGTCCTGGATTCACTTTGTAGACCAGGCTGGCCTCAACTCACAGTGATCCACCTGCCTCTGCCTCCCTAGTGCTGGGATTAAAGGCATGCGCCTCCACACCTGGCTTCCTGAGGCAGTTGTTAAAGCTGTCTGTAGATTGTTCACCTCACCCCATCTTTAGCTGCAGAATCATTTGGCTCATTTTAAAGATTTATCCTTGATGAACTTCTGGTTGCCACCATGTATTGCTTTCCTGGTTTCATCCAGTTGCCCATTTGTGCAGGTTAGTTTTGTCAGTTTGTCAGTTTGAACAACCTAGAACAGTGGTTCTCAAGCGTTCTAATGCTGTGACGTTTTAGTACAGTTCCTCATGTTGTGGTGACCCCCCCCCACCATAAAATTATTTTGTGGCTCCTTGGTAACTGTGATTTTTGCTACTGTTATGAATTGTAATGCAAACATCTGATGTGCGGGGTATCTGATATGTGACCCCCGCACCCCTTGGGGTCGCAACCCACAGGTTGAGAACCACTAGTCCAGAGTCGCCTAGGGAGAGGGAACTAAGAAGAGGAAATACCTCCATCAGATTGGCCTGTGGGCATCGCTGTGAGCTCTTTTCTTGATTAATGATTGGTGTGGGAGGGTGTGGGTGGGTGGTGCCACCCCTGGGCAGGTGGGTCTGAATTGCAAATAAAAGTTGAAGCAACTGTGGAGAACAAGGCCAATTAGCCTTATTCCTCCGAGGTCTCTGATTGAGTTCCTGCCTTACCTTCCCCCATGGCAGACAGTAACTCGTAAGCCAAAACCACAATTTTCCTCTCACAAGTTACTCTTGGTCATAGCATCTGGCACAGCAATGGAGAAGCAGACTAGGGCACTGTGTAAATAAAAAGACCTTGCCAGTTCCCGGTTGAGTTTCCTGATGCAAAGGTGGTCCTTATATTTTCGGTACACATTCCTTTATTGGATGTATGTATTGCTTATGTTTTGTCTGTGATTTGCGTTTTCATTCATGGCGTGGGAGCTCTTAATGTCAATTATGTCAATGAGCAGTTTTAGTTTATAGTTAATACTTAGTGTATTTAAGGAATCTTTACAGCAAGTTTCGTTATTATTATTATTATTATTATTATTATTATTATTATTATTATTATTATTATTTTAGTGTTACCATTTTACCTTTTATATTTAGATATAAAAGCCACCAGGATTTGATTTGGGTTGCGGGTGGGGTGACTCCATGACCTAGTGTCTTTTACTGAAGTGTACCGTCGCCAGCTCACCACACCAATAACTGACATAAATCAAGCCACAGTGCAGGTGTGTCTCTGGTTCACTGGTTCTTTTGTCTGCCTGCGTGCGGTTTCGGTGCCTTTATAACTAGGTTTTGATAACTGCTAGCATGGGTCGCCTCAAGAAACCACCTAGTACTGCGTGCACCTCCACCCACTTGCCTTCCCAAGCGCGCGTGTGAGAGAGTGATTGATTTGCCTGTTCCCAGACTCTTTCACTGTGGTTACCTCGCTCTTTGTCCCATCAAAGCCCTTTAAATTGAAAGTCAGCCAGGTGTCTGCAGAGCCGCAGATCTGCTGGGTAATTAAATAACGCCTGGGGTGGGGGTGGAGGCGCCGAGAGGAGTGGATTAGGCGAGGCTGTCCGATTGAGCGAAGAAGTTCTGTTAGGAAGAGAGGTCTAGCTACACTTGAAGTCTAGCTTCTCGGGGGAGTTAAGGGGGAGTCAAAACTCTCAAATCCCAGCCGAGGAGAGCCAGACGAGGTCACCGAATGTAAATGTCGCGGGGGGTTCGGCCCAGCCGGGCGAATCGGCTGGGCGGGGTGGGGCCGCGAAGCCGCAAATCACCAGTTGAGAGCTAGAGAGCGCGCCGCGGGCTCAGAGCTGCGCCTGCCGCCGCCGGGCCAGGCAGGAGCCGGAACGGAACCGTGGTGCGCACCGGCCAGGCGCGCCGGCCTCTCGGCGGACGCCCGCGGACCATGAGCCACCCCAGCTCCCGGAGCAACTGCTGTGCGGTGCGGGCAGCCCGGCGCTGAGCCGCAACCCGGGACTCCGAGCGCGCGCGGGGAGGTGAGTGTGCACCGCGCGTTCCTGACCTTAACGGAGATTGGACTAGAAGTTCTTTAGAGAAAAGTTAGGCTCGGAGAAGAGCGCAGCCCGCGAGTGTTTTTACTCCCTCCTCCCCTCCTCCCTCCCTCCCCCGCAGATTTGGCGTGGGAGTGGGGGTGGACAAAGTGGGGATGAGACTTGAGCCTCGCGGTCGCGGTCCTCGGATCCGGGAGCTCTTGGGAGTGGAGCGTGGTGATATGCCTCGAACATCCCCACTCGTTGGCTCTGGGGCGGTATCTTTCCCGGAGCTGGCCTTGGGAGCCTCTGTCTGGACCCCCTCTGGACCCCTCCTAGTTCAGTCTCAGTCTGCCGGAGGCCGGTCTAAGCTAGGGAGCAGAGACGGCCGGGACGCACGCCTGAAAGCCTGAGGCTTTCTCCACTAATCTCTTGGGAAATTAAAAAAAAAAAAAAAAAAGTGAAGGAGCTTGCCCAGTAACTGTTGACAACATCTCTCTCCCCTCGCCTTCCCTTTGTTGAGAAAGAATGAATAGTTGGTTGTGTGGCTCCCCCTGAGTCGGGGAGGGGAAGGCAAAAGGAGGGAGGGACGGGTCGCAGCCCATCTTCCTTTACCCGCCTAGTCTACTGCCACTTAAAAAGTTTGATCAGGCGGAGACACTCATTGGAGGGCAGCTGGCAAAGGCAGCGCGTGCTGTAGGGCAGCTGCACAGAACTGAGGTTTCACAGTTGCCTGAGGCAAGTTGAAAAGGGGAGTAACCCGAATCTGTTTTTGCCTACAGCAGTTAGGCACCGAAAGTAGAGCCCTGAGTTCAGAGAGTCTTTTAAACCTTGACTCTTATCTCCCAAGGTTCCACAGGCAAGTACATGCCCCCACCCCCACCCCCAGAAGGTCAGTTTAGAAGCTCACGATCCCATTCTGTGTTCCCCGGTGCAGGAGAGAGCCAGAAGGGGGCTCTCGGTCATGGGGGAAGCCCACTGCCCACCGGCAAGTGTGCCAGAAAGCCTCCCGAGCAAGAAGTAAACAGTTTACCATGCCAAACGCTCTCTCAGTGCCCAGCACGGGCTCACTCACAAATGCTGTTAAAAAGCCTGACACGTCCAAGATGAGTAGCCAAGATTTCAATTCCTATTGATTAAAAAAAAAAAAAAAAAAAAAAAAACAGAACAAAACAAAAAACAACAGCTTTGTCAGATGGGTGCTAAGCTTAAGAACCTTGCCCTGTAAATCCTTCACTGTATTGCTTGAAATACAATCCGTGGAAGAATTATTCATACTTCAGTCGGTTGGCTAGACTTCAGAAGTTTACTTCAAAAACCAAAAGGATGCCCCCCGATTCCTAAGGCCAGGCAAACGTTCTAAGTGAAGAAGCCAAATTTATCTGTGGGGTCTGACCATCTGCCCTCTTGGTCAGACTTTGCAAAGGAGATAGGACCGCGGATTTGAATTGCAAATTCTCTGTCATAGTCGGGTAAGGGCAGCTGAGGCAGTGGGGTTTCCAGCTTGAAGCATAAAAGTTCTTAAGGGCCTTCCGATAGATGACCACGTGTGAGTTTAACTTGAAATTATCCTGTTTCAGAAACCAGAGAAAAATCCAAGTGAGTGGGGCTTTGCCTCAACTTGCAAGGTCATCACATTTTGTTGTTTGGTTCTAGCCATCTTTGTAGAGCAAGTGAGTTGGACAGAGTTCATAAACTTTTCAAAGCTCGTTGGCTGACCGGAGTCAGGAAGGAAGGCAGGCTGCAAGGCTGTGAGAGTTTGCCGGGAGGCTCATTCGTCTTCTCAGCATTCCCAGCGGCTCATACTTTCCTCTCAAGATGGAGCACGTGACCTTTGTATGTGTTTCAGGATCTGGCGGTGGAGGCCAAAGTCTTTGCGGGTGTTTGTTTGAAGGCGTGCGGCGCGTGGTTGGTTCACTTGGTGCCCGTGCCCTTTGGCGTCTATGTCCTCTCGGCTTGCTGTGCTTACATCTGTTCTGGGTTGAAACATCCTTGGCCTCCCCGTTCCACCTGCAGCAATTTGATGTGTGAACTCCCACTTCAGTGGGGACATAGCGCATAAGCTATGCACACGTGCATGGCCCCTGCCCTGATTGGAGGAGGTGCACTCTTGCTTGCTGTTGCATCAAGGGCTTCATACACGTGATCACATTTCATTTTCACAACAGTCCAGGAAGACGGGATTGTTAACATGTTTCACAAATGACCCACTGACTGTCAGAGAGTGGTGTGTAACTTGTCCCCAGACCTCATAGCTATTATGGCCGAGGCAGGGTTGAGGTTAGAAGTAGTAAATACTGGCTCCAGGGGATGCAGGCTCTGAGTCATACTGTTTTGATGTTAAAAGACCAAATGGCACACAAGAAGGGTTTAATGACTGCTGGCATCGATCGGCACAGAAACATCTGCAAGCGAAGAATACAGGGGAGGCAGCGGTTAGAATCTCCCGTGGAGCTATTCTGGCCACTTATTTCAGCCTTCTGTGTTTGCTGTGCTGGAATCCTTCCCCTGCCTGCAACTGCCTTCAGATCTCTTCTTGCCTGGTGCCTTATCTTCCCCCTCAGATCTGTTATTAGCTCTTCAGAAAGACCCTCCCAGACTGTCATATATCATAAAGCCATCTTTTCCTCCAGGCAGCGTCCTATCATTTTTCTCCGTTTTGTTCTGTCTTGGAGTCTTTTGGGGGAGGTACTTATAATGTGGGTATTTCCTGGTTTATTGTGCTTATGTGGGTATGCTTGGACTCCTCATGACTCAATTCAGGCTTCTTGAGAGCAGAGCCTTATCACACATTTACCTCTGGTACCCTGGAGGCCCCCAGAAAATATTTTGAATGGATAAACGTTATCCCTCTGAACTGTGAAAATAAGCTTGGAAATACCAATGTTTGCTCTTTTTTTTAAAAAAATTACTTTTAATTTTATGTGCATTGGTGTTTTGCCTACATGTATGCTTGCATGAGGGTGTCAGATCCCTTGGAACTAGAGATATAGTAGTAAGTCATGAGCTACCACGTGGGTGCTAGGGATTGAACCCGGGACTTCTGGAAGAACAGCCAATAATCTTAATCATGGAGCCATCTCCCCAGCCCCCCAACATTTCCTTTTTCTGTCAGCTTCCTGTATAAAATACTAACCTGGTGAAGTCAGGGATCATTTCTAATTGTTTTTTTGTTTGTTTGTTTCAAAGACTTAGTACAATATCAGCCATATTTGAGGCCTTCCACCATTTATTTGATTCTGTTTCCCAGGTAGACAGTTAAAGTGAAAGGTACCCTCTACCAAAGAGACTCCCCAGTGCGGTGCTTCTCAAGCCTGGCTCCAGATTGGGAAACGCTGTAGAGCTTTGGAAATGCTGATGCTAGTGTCCTACCAACAGAGATTCTGATTTTAGGATCTGGGTTGTGGTTGGGCCACACTGTAAGCAGTCCTTATAGGATCCTTACACAGCAGCCAGACTGAGCCCTAGGTGTTTGTATTCTCAGAACTCATTTTCTGCGTTGGTCCCAATAGGCTTGAGGCAGCCATGGTGAGAAGCAAGGATGCGTTTCATGCTGTGTTGATGGTCTCCGGTAGTGTGGCAGATGCTTCACACCTGCTCTCATAGGTGATCCTAATAAGTGCCCTGGTTTGTTCCCTTTGTGTTGATGACTCCTTCTGGATCCATGTCTAGCATGATAGAGTCTAACCTCCTTCACCACCTAGCTGGGCCCCAGTGCCTCACAGCTCCAGTTGGTGAGCTCTTGCATGGCTCCCTCCTGAAAAGCCCTTGTTGTGCTACAGCATCACGCCATCCTCCCATGGCCATGGCTTCCTTCCTTCCTTCCTTCCTTCCTTCCTTCCTTCCTTCCTTCCTTCCAACTTGAGACCTTGCTTGGGCCTCTAATGATTCTTCACTCTGTCCCGTCCTTTCTCTTGGCCACTTCCTGAGGTCAGAGTTCTTCATGGTTTACTGTCACCTGTCTGAGTGATGCCTCTGACTTCCCTTAACAGGGTCACCTACAAGTTACAGACGGGATCCCTCCTAACACTCACTGGTCAAGTCCAGACACTTGGGCAGAGCCTTCAAGATTCCCTGGCCTTGCCGGATGTGGTGGGTGTTTTAGGAAATGTTTCTCAGTTTCTCCACTCAACTCCTAGGGCATGGCCTGAAGTATGTAACGTGTGTGCGGATGTTTTCATACCTCTAAGGATCTGGTGTGTCATAGTGTCCTCTTAGAGGGCTTTTCCCGATACATTCAGGTATTGTTGTTGTTGCTGCTGATGCTGCTGTTTGTTTTATTTTGGTTTTCAAGACAGGGTTACTCCGTGTAGCCTTGGCTGTCCTGGACTTGCTTTGTAGACCAGGCTAGTCTCTTGAACTTACAGAGATCCCCCTGCCTCTGCCTCCTGAGTGCTGGGATTAAAGAAATGCACCACTGTGCCCAGCTATAGAGTGCTACTTAACTGTTTGTTGAATTAAAAATAGAAAAGGAAGATGTTAACAGAATAAAGAGAGGTGTGGGGTACTTGAGAAGGGCATTTTGGAGCCTTTCAGGGCAATCTCAAACTCCAGTTCAAACTTAGATGTACAGAGAAGCCAAAGTCATTGGAGCTAAAGTCATATTTGTTCCTCTTGGGTCATGGAAAGAGATTTGATTGACAGCGTGGCCCTTACACATGAGGATGTTTTGTGTGGTCCTAATGGCGTATGCTGTGTCTCTCCCCCCACTCCCGCCCACACCCCACCAGTGTCTTTGAGATGATGCAGGGCTGTCAGGAGAGAGGGAAGATGCTGACAGCTTGAACAGAGGCAGTTCACAGCTGCGTGGGATGGTGGTGGGTAGGAGTCGGTTGGGGGGCTGCTAGTTGGTTTACATCACTGGTGACCAGGTAGAGGGCTAGGGAATTTTGGTTTCTTTTTACAATAACAATGATTAGCATTGAGTAAGTGCTGGCAGTGAGCCAGGAACTGGCCCGGATGGGAGGGGCCCTCCCAGGACTCACCTCCCTATTTTTCTACATCCCTTGTGAGCCAAGCCTTCCATGTGGTCTCACAAGCGGCAGACAAGCTTCTGAATTATCAGGGCTGGCAAAGAACAGAGGGCTGGCTTAGGACTGTATTCTGGAGTGTATTACACCCAGTCCCCAGCACTCCTGCACTTTTCTGTGTGGATTTTGTGTGGCTTCGCATACCAAGTGTGTTTCCTTTGCAGACTCTTTTTTTTTTAAATTCCATGGCAGCCTCCATGAGTGCACAGAGTGGTGGTAAAGCCAAGCCAACAATGACTGTGTAGAGCCAGCTCTGCAGGGTGCTATGGGGGCAGTTGTCACTCAAAGCACCACCCCCTCTCCCCGCCCCCTGCCCATTGCAGTGGAAAGGGTGGTGAGTTGAGGAATGGGTGCTGTGAGCTTGAGAATGGGCTGTTTTGTTCAACTGTACAGACCCTAATTGGATGTCATAGGTAATGCAGGGCATCTTCTGGAACTTTAGGTACCCAAGGAATCACTACAATTTTTTTAAACTAGGGCTCCTGTTTGATTTGTATGTTAGCCTTGATGGACCTGGTACAATTTGGCTTAGGTCAAAAGTATAATTTATGTAGGAGCTTAAGCACTGTTGAAGGCAAATGACCGCCAGCCATGCTTGGGAACAATTGTTGGAGCTGGTGCTGTGCCTCACTGGCCATTCCCCCACCCCCCTCCCCATGCTTTGCACTAATTTCTCTCCTGCTTCCCTTTTTCTTCTTCCCTGAGTTTATGGGATGTATATACAGAAGAGAGAGACACCCCTGACCCTTGACCCTGCCTTGGTTAATTAGAGCACAGTGATTTATTTATACGCATCAAGCCTTTGCTGGAAAAGCTGCCCTATCATTGTGGGTAGCACAGTTTTGGTCTGGCAGTGCACAAGTTCCGGGAGCTGGAGAATCCCAGTCATCTCTGCCTGTTTTATCATTCGCTGGGTAGTGGACCAGTGTAGCAGTCATCTGACAACTTACAGGGTGTTCCCTGGTGTGTATTACCAGTCCTTTGATAAGTCTTTTCCCCTTAATTGTTCCCCCCTTTCAATAACGATAAAACGGCTCACGTGGTTCTAACAATTCTGAGATGTGGTCATGTCTTTGGATTTGCCGCCCCTCCAGCTGAATTTCTCTTCAGAATCCTGACGTAGAGAAATGGGCAAATCCTTCATTCTTACGAGGTTCCACTAGTGATGTCTGCGACATTATCTACCTTTTGATGAGTCGTGACTGTTTCCAGTTTCTTCCATAAGCTTGAAGTTGGTTCTTCTGAATATCTTAGCCGTGCTCTTCCCTCTGTTTCCCTCCTTAGAGTTGAGAATCATGGCTGCGGGAAAATTTGCCAGCCTTCCCAGAAACATGGCTGTGAATCACCAGTTCCCCTTGGCCTCGTCCATGGACCTTCTGAGCAGCAAGTCCCCTCTCGCCGAGCACCTCACAGATGCCTATCAAGACGTGTCTATACACGGCACTCTTCCGAGGAAGAAAAAAGGCCCTCCTCCCATATGGTCCTGTGACAGTGCCAGTCACCTGGGTACCCTCCCCCACTCCAAATCCCCACGACAGAGCTCACCTCTGACCCAGGACATCATCCAGGAAAACCCACTGCACGACTGGAAAGGGGAAACCTTCACCTTCAGGTAACTCCTGTCACCGCCTCATGAGTGAAAGTCATTCATGTTACACGTATGTTTATGAGTCCCTCCTTCCCTTTCCTTCTTCCTTCTTTCCTTCCTTCCTTCTTTCTGGTGTTGAGGACCAGGGCCTTATATATGAGAGGCACGTGCTCTGCCACTGAACTGCATCCCTAGCCCAAGAGAATAGTGTGACCTCTGAAAAGCCATCATACAGCCAGTCCTATTTTGCCTTTATTTCTGTCTCCTTCCCCTACTCTGGCATTACTGAAGCAGTTCTCATTTTCTAATAAACGTATTTTATCTAAACATATTTTCATATGTGCCTTTCAAGATTAAGGATCCTGATTTAAAGTGTATGTAATCACAGCATAAATATAACAGTTTTTTTTTTTTTACAAATTATTTCTTCTTACCATCTAATATTAGAGATTTAAAAACCTAACTTGCTACATCTAGACCCTTAAAAGAAAGAGCAGTTTTAAAAAAAATTTAGCCAGGTGTGGTGGCGCACACCTTTAATCCCAGTACTTGGGAGGCAGAGGCAGGCAGATCGCTATGAGTTCGAGGCCAGCCTGGTCTACAAAGTGAGTCCAGGACAGCCAAGACTACACAGAGAAATCCTGTTTCGGAAAAAAAAAAATCATAGTATTGGATTCTGAACTACAAAATCCATTTAATTCTGTAGCAATGCCAAGGCATTTATAAATTAGGATCCATACTTCCTTTAGTTATCAGTATGTCAAAATTAAGTTTTTGTGTGGCTGAGTTACCAAATCAGCTTCATGATATGGTTGTGGGAGGATTTGTTGCTCCCTGCTGAGGCCAGGGCTCTGGGTGAGTAAGCCTCATAGCTGCAAATGCTACTTCTCTGGGATTATAAAGGCTGGGCTGTGATTGGCTTCTGCTTGTTAGAGCCAGCTTGGGAGCTGTGCTCCCTTTTCTGTGGGTCTGCAGCATGTGATGATATCAGGCAAGGAACAGGGCGTTTTCTTCCCTCATCTTTCTTTTACGTCCAACCTTGTAGCAAAGAAAGCTGCTCTGATCCTGGCTTAGTTTTTTGTTCCATCTATACATTAACACCTATATTCATTAGAGGATATTGATTTTCTGGACCCCAGGGTCTCATTGAGTACTTATAGGGTTGGTCCAGCATTGAGGACACTCTAGCAGCCAAAGTATTGCAGCAATCTGCTTTTGTCCTTTTGTATCTGAAGCAACATCTTCTCTGAACTGCATTCCAGTGAGAGACCAGATACAAGTCATTAAGACAACACAAGATTATACTAAATGCTGTAGAAGAAGTGGGTTGCCTTGCTGGCCCCTATGGGCATGGGTAGTTATTGCTTTGTATTTGTAAGGGTCTTTAAAGATATGATAATTTCTGATCTAAGATGACTGCTCGATGAAAGAAGGCAAGCTTGACCCGTGTATGAGCTTCCAAACGCAAAGAGCTGGAGATGGGAGCAAGTTTGGTGTGTGTGAACCCCAGAGAAAGCTGGTGTGACCTGTGGGTTAAGTTGAGAGGGGAGCAGTAGAGCTTATTAGGGGCTGAGGAATGGGTAGATAGTAGTAAAATATCAATTTTAGTTTCACATATTTGTAAGAAGAAAATTGGTGAAACCCAGCTGTGTGCCTTCCTGGCATAGAGAACCTACAGGCAGATTGATGATGAAATAAGCACATATGGAGTTGGGCAAAAATAGAGGCTCATACTTAAGTTCTCTTTGTTAATATGGCACCATTGGCATCCAGTAGGCAAGCACCAATCAGTGTCAGACTGCAAGATGCAGAGATGGGACTGGCTGCTATGGTTGGCTTACTGGGGAGGGCATCTTTTTAACTAAGCTCTTCTTGGGCTAGGTATCAACCATGTACCAGACACAGGCAGTTCACAGAGTTACCCCTTAGAGCCATGAGATCCTCCCTGACCTCAAGGGAAAGCTGTAGAGCGGGCCTGCTGGGCAGGAGGCAGTGGTGGAGTCACCGCCTAGCTCCAGGAAGTTCTTCATAAACACCCAAGGTCCAACCTGCCAACCTGCCTGGAGTTCAAAGCTTTTCTATTTGGAAACTGACTTGGACAGAGGTCAGAGCTCCGTGAAAGATCTTATCAGAGGGTGGGCACAAGTCCTGAGTCTGAAGTCCTGGCTTCAGAAGCCAACAAGTCCTGCTGACCTAGGCTTTGTTTATCATTCACAACCCCAGTAATCTAAATTCGTATCCTTTTCTCTTCACTCAAAAGAATCATATTATTTAAGGTAAACACAAGAAATACCAAATGAATATCCTGCATAAATCACAGAGTGGGAAGGCCATAGGTGGTGTACCAAAGGCTCATGAAGTCTGACCTGTTAAGACTCATCAACAGAATCATTTTCCATGTTTTTTAAAATCTCCTCTTGATAAAAAAAAAACATTTAATTATTATTTATATAGCATTATACCTGCATGTGTGCCTGCCCATTACAGGAAGGTACTGGATCTTATTATACATGGTCATGAGCCACCATGTCATTGCTGGAAATTGAACTCGGGACCTTTGGAAGAACCAATGGAGTTCTTAACCTCCGAGCCACCTCTCCTCTTGATTTTTATGAGTTCAGAGTACATGATTTTTTTTTCCCTTCTTTTAAAAATACTCCAGTAATGTTATGAGCTGTCTCAATTCCTTTTTGAAATAAACCATGACATGAGGAAGAGTTTTGTCCACGACAGGTTAGTGCTGAGGAGCACGAATGAGAAGCCAAGGTTCTGGAGAGAGAGGCTCTATCAGAAAGAAACACAGTGAATGGCGACCACCTACAGCTGATTCAGCCTAGAGCTGAAGGGAGCTAGAGAAACACCAGCCACCAACCGTTAGTTTCACTTTACAGTAACCTGGCCAGATGCAGAGTATGACAACTTTCCGCCTCATCCCATCTGGCATTGACATGGCAATGGCAGGTCCCCATGGGCATCCTGGGCTCCCTCCCTCTCCACTGTTATCCCACCTACACACAGAAAGCAACAACCCAGACAAGTGCCTCCTTGTCTTGTGAATCTCTTTATCTGCACTTCTGCTTTCTGGGGCTTCAGTTGCCCACCATCAGCTAGCTGTTAGCAAAAATAGCAGATGGAAAATTCTGGAAATAATTCATGATTTTTTTTTCAGTGTGAGCTACTGAGTAGCAGGAAACACCTCACTGTGTTCTGCTCTGTCCACTCAGGACAAGAATCATGTCCTGGCACATGATGTTGGGTACAGTGTACCTAATCTATATATGCTCCCCACCCCCCCCCAAAACCCCAAATTAGTCACGTAGAAACCATTTTGAATGTTATGGTATAGCAGTGTCTGTATTTGGGTAGGCATCACTTGACTTTATAATGGCCCCAAAACATAAGAGGGGTGATGTTGGCAATTCTGATGCTCCAAAGAGCAGCTCTAATGAGCTTTTTAAAAGTGAGAATTGAAAGGTTTTTTTAAAAAAAGATTTATTTACTTATTATTATGTATACAGTGCTCTGCCTTCATAAACACCTATAGGCCAGAAGAGGACATTAGATCACATTATAGATGGTTGTGAGCCGCCATGTGGTTGCTGGAAATTGAACTCAGGACCTTTGGAAGAGCAGGTAGCACTCTTAACCACTGAGCCATCTCTCCAGCCCCCGAGAATTGAAAGCTTTAACTTAGGGGGGAAAAAAGTATGTTGAAATTGCCAAGATATACAGTATATTAAGTATGTTATTAATCTTGTTATAGTTTCCTATTGCTATTATTCTCTTACTATGCCTGATTTATAAATTATGCCTTATCATAGCTGTTTGTCTGGGAGAAAACATTGCACATACAGGGTCCAGTACCGTCTGTTGCTTCAAGTACTTTTGGGAGATAAGAGGGCATCTGTATTCTCACTTGTTGTGGATTTGCTATTTTTACAACAAACATGCTTATCATATTAATCATTAAATTGTGACCTTTATTTTTATTTATTTAGTTTTGTTTTTTTCCAGACAGGGTTTCTCTGTGTAACCTTGACTGTCCTGGACTCGCTTTGTAGACCAGGCTGGCCTCGAACTCACAGCAATCCACCTGCCTCTGCCTCCCAAGTGCTGGGATTAAAGGCGCGTACCAGCACCACTGGTTATGTGACCTTTATTGTAATGGAAAACAAATTGAATATCCCATCCCATGGGAAGCCTTGAACAAAATAGAGTCTCCCGTGTGACCCAAATGTTTACTTTTTTTTTTTTTCCAGTTTTTTGACACAGGGTTTCTCTGTATAACCTTGGCTGTCCTGGATTTGCTTTCTCATAGTGATCCTCCTGTCTCTGCCTCCTGAGTGCTGGGATTACAGGTGTGCACCACCACACCCTGCTATGTTTACAGTTCTTAAGCTGACATGTCCGCATACATCATATCCTCCCTTTTATGAATAAGCCATAGACAAGGAAATTATATAATACAAAAAGGTGCTATTAGTATCTCTTACATTTTATAGCTTTATAATATCTTAAGGGGCTGCTGGTGGTAGTGCATGCCTTTAATCCCAGCACTTGGGAGGCAGAGGCAAGTGGAAATCTCTGAGTTCGAGGCCAGCCTGGGCTACAGAGTGAATTTCAGGACAGCCAGGGCTACACATAGAAATCCTGCCTCAGAAAAACAAAAACAAACCCAGAAAAATCTTAAAGGATATATCCATATTCTTATTGGAACATCAAAACCCTGTGTAAGGCATGGCAGAGCTCTTCCTCCTCCTGTTCTTCTTCCTCCTCCCTTTCCTCATCCTTTTCCTCCTCCTCCTCCTTCATCAACACCACCATCATCATCATCATGAGTTGGGGAAGTAAGGATATACCCTAGTCGATAACTGAGTTTGGAGAAAAGGCCTGGCACTCGTTGGCCACTCCCCAGACAGACACTGTGTGCCACAGCCTCCAATGGCATTGGTACAGCTGTCGGCACCACTGAACTGTCTGCTCCAATGGAAAGGGGAGGCTCCCATCTGACACCATAACACCTTGGACATGGGCTTTGGGGAGAATAAGATCTCAGTTGCCGAGAGGCAGAAGGCCTGTCTGGAAAAGGGAGTTGGTCTTCTCTTTCGGAGACCATATCTCTTAGCTTTCTTGTTGTCTTGGCCGCCCTGGATGTACTTGCGGTTTTGGACAGGGGCCAAAGCCAGAAGCCAGAGAGTTCTTAAGCCTGCTGTTTGATGTCACAGGGGAGCCTTTGTTCCAGATGCACAGCCAGGCTTCTCCAAGAGGCCTGCAGACAGGATTTCCTCTTGACATTAGCACCATTTGGTTGCGTCCCTTTGATTCATTTACCCTCACGGATAGATCTGTGTTTGAATCTAGAAGCCTCCTTGAGCTGAGAGCAGCCTGGTTCCTGCTGGGATTTCTGCGTTGCCAGGATAGTTGAGTGATCGGGGCTATGGCCCTTTTCCTGCCTGTGGGTATGTGGAGGCATACATTCCTGGGAACAGCTGTGAGAGACTAATTCCTTCCGCATCTTGTGCTGTGGGCACATGTGGTGGGGACAATGTGGGGTTTCATTAGTTTGCATGAAAGGTTCTGACTGACTCGGCACAAGTGTTGTAGCTGATGGTGGCCACACAATCTGCACAATTATTCCTGTTGAAACTGGCTTGCTTTCCCCAGCCAGTACCCTGCCTTCTGCATCAGCCCATACGATCTTTAGAAGAGTGTGAGGCCGGGGGATCGAGACCAGGGTCCACGCAGACATTTCTTGGAAAATCATTTCAAAGACCTGACTCCGGGCTCTATGAGAGCCCTCGTCTGAAAGATTCTCTAAGTATGGCTTTCTCCTCGACAAAGCAAGATGTCGCCCCAGACATGCCAGCAAGCCAGCCTTTCCTCTCAAAGGTAACTGGAAAACCGGCAGTGCGAGGGGCTACGTGCGGGTTTCTATAGTTCGTGCACGTCACATCTGCCGCCTGCACGTTGCAGACTTCTCATATGCAGAGGGAAAACGGCATTTTAAAAATGTACTTAGTAGATTATTAATAAAAGGTTTACTTATTGGGTGACCAGGGTAACGTTGGATTTTTAACAGCTCTGTGCATAAGAATGTCTCAAGGAAAGAATAGTCAGTGGATGGAGTTTTACTGCCATTTACAAGTGCCTCCTTGATGGTCAAGTGCAGCTGCTGTGGATGGGCTACTGATGTCCCAGAAATGGTATAGGGCTTGGCCCTGGTGGTCCCTCGTGTTCTCAGGCTAGGAGCAGCTGGGTCAGGGGTGAGCCTGGTCCTCTATCTTTTATTGTGTCTATCTTGAAGGAGACCAGAGGAGGAGCTGCCGGGAGGTCTACCAGCTGCCTGATGGGAGCCCTAACTCCTGTCCTGACAAGGAGCAGAGAGGCTAGAATCTGTGCATTCCCAGCTGTTCTGGGAGAAAGGAAAGGATTTTGTTTTTTTTTTAACCGATTGTAAACCACAACCAAGAAAATGACCAGCGGGTGACACAATGCAGTCCCTGTGGCATTTCTTAGTTGTATCCCCTTCCCCCAGGCAGACGTGCTCTAACTCAGGCTTTCTACAGCCTCGCCCCTGCTACTTGGGAAGACCCGGGCTTCAATCTTTGTTGTTTACCTCCCACAGTATCTGCAAAAGTGCATTGTAAATAGGATCCACAGATATGCCAGTGGATCTGCCAGCCAGCCCAGCCTGGCCAGGGTGTGCATGCTAGAGAATTCCTAACTGCTCTTGTTCACTGGGGAGAGAGACTGTCTTCCAGGAGCCTGGAGTGGGTGGCCTTCACACCCTCGGGTCTCAGCCATTCTGTGGTTTGTAACGGTCATCACCCAGTCTAGCCTATGGAATTGGAAGCAGAGCATCAAGTTTTCTCTCCCTTAGGTGCCCAAAGACGAGCTCATGTTGCCTGGTTGAGGGGTTGTGTTTTTGTGTGTAAGCTGGGGAGGACTGAGGAACCTTCTAGACTGTGTCATCTATAGTTCCGGATTCACCTGCAAATAAAGATATCAGATCAGAGTGACTCTTGTGATCAAAATAACCCTTAACACAGATGAGTTAGAAGCCTCAGTTCTGTCGCTTTTAGGCATGTGCCTGGAGAACATTCTAAATTATAAACTTGATTTGAGGATAACCCAGCATGGGGAGTGCTGTATTTGTTAACTGGTCCCCACATAGGAAGGTGTCTCTAAATATCAGCATTATAAGTTTCACAATGAAGCCTGGGCTACCCGCTGGGCCTCTGCTTTGAGCAGCTCACACACAGGCTTGCTCTTAACCCTCACCTAGTCACCAGTAGCCAGTTCCTCGGCTGCTCAGCTCTACTGGGACACCTGACTGAGGATCCTGGGAGGTTTGTATTGTTGTGACTATCAAAGCTGCCAGGGATCTTGACATTGATTCATCAGCCAGAGCTGATAGCATTGGGGCTGGACGTCAGGTACATTACTTTGCTCTACTGAATTACTACGTTCTTAGAGGGTAGCTCGAAGCGCGGGTACGGAGGAGGGGCTCAAGCTGGGTGATTTCCTTCCTTCCTCCTGGAAGGCAGAGTAGGGAGGCTCTTAGGGAGGCTCTTAATCCGCCTGTGTAACCAGAGATCACGTTCCACGCCTCAAGCTGCCCTGGGAGAAAGTTTCCCAGAGGTTGATGGAGTCTGGCTAGGATTCCATTATGCAGGCCTGCCTTCCAGCAGTGTGTCTCAGCCAACACTCTCACGGTTTGTGAGTGTAACAACCATGCTGGGTGGTAAAATAGCATCACGCCATTGCATTCATACACTAAACAGAGCCTGGCTGTCCCCAGTGGACTTACACAGCCCCTTCCTGATCTTGTGCTTAATGTTAGAGTCTGCATTTTTATTAGACTGGCTTTATTTGAGGTATTGTGCTGGCTACCAGGTACGCAGTAGATAATGAAATAGATACGATCTTTGTCCTTAGGGAGTACCCAGTTTAAGGGTCCTGGGACAAATGCACTGATACAATGGGGACACAAAAGGAAGCACCAGGAAGATACCATCAGAGGACCCTAACTTAAACTGGTGGTGACAGCTTCTCTAGGGGAAGGAACACTTGGAGATTTTTTTTTCTCTTTTTCTTCTTTAAAAGATTTATTTATTTATTATGTATAGTGTTCTGCCTGCATGTGTGCCTGCGTGCCTAAAGAGGGCACCAGATCTCATAGATGGTTGTGAGCCACTGTATGGTTGCTGGGAGTTGAAATCAGGACCTTTGGAAGAGCAGCCAGTGCTCTTAACTTCTGAGCCATGTCTCCAGCCCTGGAGATTAAAAACTTAAAGAAAACACAAAATACTTCACCAATATTTTTTTATGTTACTATGTATTGAAAGGGTAACATCTTTGAAATGGGTTGTATAAAATACACTCTACCCCTCGGTCTCTTTTTACTTGACTATTAGGAAACGATCAATTGCCTGTGTGTTGTCGTTGGACAGCACTGATCTAGACCGTGGTTAAAGAGTTAGATTTCCTCTGTATGCAGAGGGGAGCTTTTGAAAGGGACAGTGTGGCCAGACTGGGGCATGCAGAAGATGCCTCTTCTCTCTTTGGAGGACTGAGTTATAGAGAAGATGATTGGGATGGGACAAGAGGCCGTTCTGCTCCCGAGAAACAGAGGACACGAAGAGCGTGGGTCCAGGATATGAGCTAGTGCATGTCTACAGTCCCAGCTCTTGGGTGGCCAAAGCAGGAGGATATTAATTTTAAAGCCAGTATAAGTTAGATGATAAAAAAAAATCTATCTCAAAACAATCAAACAAACAAAAATACAGTTTGTTTGTAGAGTCTGGCAAATGTACTGAGGGTTGAATGTGACAAAGAAAGGAAGACGTGGCCAGCTGTGGCTCTGGCAGTGGGGGATGGGGGTGGGTGGGTGGAGTGATCCTTACAACATGGGAAACGGAGGTGTCGGAAGGAAGGGTCTTTATTTGGCTTGGGTGCTTTTCCTTGGAGAAGGTGATGGATGATCTCTGGGAATGAAAACTTCTGTTTGGGGCGTGCCATGTCGGAGATGCAGAAGTGGCGGGCCTCCTTATTGGACAGGCAGTTGGCATTATGAACCTGGAGCTGTGGAGGGAGGTCTAGCCTCAGAAACCAAGAAGTCCACCATGAGAAAAGGCACTGTCACCAAAGCAAAGCCCTGGGAAGGAGGAAGGACGCTGGGATCCAGTCCTGAGAAAGCATAGCTTAGTCCCTTCTAGGATCAGCAAAGGGAGCTGTGTTTGTGGGAAGAGAAACGAGTTAGGATCTGACGGCTCTGGAACCTGCTGCCTAGATCAGGCTGGCCTTGAACTCACAGAAATCCACCTGCCTCTGCCCTCTGCTGGGATAAGAGGCATGTGCCACCATGCCTAGCTCAAGAATCAATCTTAGGAGCTTTTGATAAAATAAAGCACAGTATTTTTTGTTGTCATTGTTGTTGTTTGTTTTTTGAGACAGGGTTTCTCTGTTTAAAAGCTCTGGCTGTTCTGGAACTTGCTCTGTAGTCTGTGCTGGCCTTGAACTCATGGAGATGTGCCTGCCTTTGCCTCCCAAGTGCTGGGATTAAAGGCGTGCGCGACCACCTCCCAGCAAGCACACTATTTTAATTGATTGATTTCAATAAATCTTTTCATTTAGTTAAGGCAGACATACCTTCAGGGACCACCACATCTATGTCTGCATCTCAGCGACTGTTCTTTAATGGCTCTAGCTATCCCAGATGTCCCAGATGCGTCCAAGCTGCAGCCAAGGACAGCGCTGAGTATGACCCAGTATAAAGTCATAAACCTACTTAAAACACTGTGGCCCTTGTTTGTTTTGACAACTAGATTATTTGGTTCCCGAGAATCAGGTGTGTAGATGACAGCATTGTGATGTATTGTCAAAGGTTGGCCATGGCTGTCAGGCTTTGGCATGAAGAGCAACAGCTGCTTTGCCAAGGATTGGATGGGCAGACCCCACGAGGATGCCTGTCTACTCTAGAAGGCAGGGCTTTGTCTTCATTTCTGGCTAGATGAAACTCTTCTTCTGAGCTGCCTTGACGTTAACTAAAACTCTTAGCTCTTTATTCTACATAAGAAGAAACCTCAGCAAATATACTCTTTTAGAAGGGGGAGAGGGAAGGGCGGGGGTGGGGTGGACGAGGGAGGTGGGGGGAGGGGGAGGACTGCTAGACACCAGCCAGAGAAGCCTCTGCTTTCATCAAAGGTGCTGTGTTTGGGCTTCGGCAGCCTGACCTTGTGTGCCTGCCAAGAGACGCGCTGGCCTTGATACGGTTTTTCTTGTTCTTATTCTATTCCGTCTGAATACTGCCGAGTTAAAATTTCAGCAGTGACCTTTAGCTTGATGCTGTCACTGGGGTTCTGCAGGGCACAAGCTAACCCTGGGCTTGGTGGTTTATCAACCACTACCTGTTTAGTATCAGTCTTGGATTCTGGTGTCAGTTCACTGTGTGGAGGGTGCAAGAAACACAGATGGTGCTGTTGGAACACGATCCCAGTTGCTGCTTTAAAAAAAACAAAACAAAACAAAAAATCTCAGGCATTGCTACATTTTCAGATGAGCTAGAGACTTTCTAAAACAGGAATTGGCTGTTTGGGAGAGAGAAGCAATTTTGGAAATATCCAGTCTTCTTATCCTCCCAAGGAAAGGACATGTACGTGTCCACATCCCCAGCCTCCCTGGCTATTAGAAGAATGATTCTGGAAAGTTGAAAGTGATGGCAGACATGATCCCATGGACTCAGGCTCCATATGGGAAACTGCTTAGTGAAACTAAAATAAAAGCCCTCTGGCAGAGGGAGGGGAGGCATGGGGCCTTCTAGTGGCTCTACCATTGAAGGCTTTGTAAAAAGGTCACTACCAGCCAGCATATACTGGTATAAGGGATTCCCCTCCCCTACACACACACACACACACACACACACACACACACACACACACACAGAGAGACAGAGACACAGAGAGACACACACAGAGAGAGATGAACCAGAGTCCCTTCGTGTTTTCATTCACAGTGCCAGGCTTTGGCCAGGGACTGGAGATGCGGAGAGAGGCCAGGTCTTTGTCCTAAAGCATTCATAGGTCATGGATCAAGAGATGCTGATTTTGGGGTCAGCTAATCTTCCATCTTCTCTCCATCTTCTTTGCTTGCTGACGTAACTTCCCACCTACTAGATAACCTTTTGTGTCACTCAGTTAATCCTCCTGACCTCTGACCCTAACATCTGTCCAGGTATCACACAAACACACCCCAACATGGGATGGAGATAGTATTTAATAGGTAACCTTTCCCTCGGGGCCTGCCTCTTCTCTGCTACCACTTTGCCTATGGCATCCCAACCTTGGACCTAGACCCTAAAAAAGGTCAGGCCATGCAGCCAAGGACCATAGCAGAGGGTGTCACTGGTCTGTGAAAGAAAAGGAGTGCAGAGCAAGCGGGACTGTGCGAAGGCCACAGGCAACAAAAGGGCTTTCAAAAGTTATGTTTGGAACAATAAGAGCACGGGGGTGGGGGGGGTGGGCAGTGCCAAGAGAATCTACATTGCTGAGCTTCTGTTCGACTCACTTGCAGGGTGGGTGCAGGAAATAACTGCTCTGATTGGGAAGAGGGGCGGTGGGAATGGTAAAGGCAGAATTGCTGGCCTATAGTAGAGGAGGCCAGATTAAGAGGTCCCAGGGATCAAGGAGCCTGAGGGAATAGGAGCTGAGGCCATCACACAAGCACTGTCACTGTAGGCACTATTGGGCTGACAAAAAAACCCAAAAATTACAGGAAAGAACCAGTGGATAGTTTGTTGTTTGTTTGTTTGTTTTATTAAAAGAAAGGCTGGGAGTTAAAATTAGTCTACAAAATGTGCTGAGTTTGGATATGGTGGGGGGAGGGGAGGAACATTCCAGGTGTGGTTCTGGCAGCTGGGGGTGGGGCCAACGACTAAGATAGGCCGAGTGTGAAAGGGGGCAGAAGTTGCTCTTTTTGTTGGGTGATTTTCCATGGGGTGGTGGTGGTGGCTGGGCTATGAGAATGAAGGCGTAATGTTTGGGCTGTGACAAGTTGGAGATGCACTTATACCTCGGGGGACTTCCTCTTAATAACCCCTGTAGGGCTGCTTCATGCTTTCTGCTTACTGGAATGAGAGTGCAGAGGTTGAGAAGGCGTGCATGCAAGTGCCATCCACTGGTGCCATCCTTAGGGTGGGAGATTCAGGCTCCGTAATGGTATGTGAAGCCTGCAGGAGGCTGTGGACTCAGCCCTGTTCTCATCAATTACCAAAAAAAAAAAAAAAAAAGTCATTTAGACAATATCGTTGGCATAGCAATCACCTAGGTACCTGACACAAATCATGGAGGCATAGGAAGGCTGTCTGATGACAGATAGACATGAGACACAAAGAAGGAAATTCATATTCTGAAACAACACAGCTGATTTAATTAGATAAAACTTCATAAAGAGAGAGAGAAAGGCTTACACTGGAAGTCCAAAAACATTTATAAATGTGGGGTTCACATAACTGCTTGCTCTGAAAAAAAATATCCTAGGAGTTGAGCTGTTGAAGCCTCAGAATGAGTCAGAGGCATGCTACGGTTGTCAAAGAAAATTACTGTGATTTTTAGGGCCGTTAATTGAAGCTCATAGTCAGACCAAGGGAGGTGGTCACACATGGCTGCCCAGATCACATATGGTGGATGGTTTTAACTCTGACCTCAGAAATGCAAGATGTATAGTGTCACACTTTTCCACTGTGAAGACCTGTGGATCTAATCTTTAAGGAACAGACCTAATGTTCTCCGGTATTGGTTACGAGGTGATTCTGGTGTCACGTGTTAACACGATGACAGTATTAAAAGGCCACCAGCTGGTGATGCATACCGTAACATCATCAGTGAGCACGCTGAGGTATAGAAGATTGGGTCTCTTCTCATTTGATTTGCAAGCTGATGTGATGAAGATGTCTCTGTAAGTCATGTGTCTAACGTGCTCTGGCCCTTGTGCTCACAGCTGCATCCCGTTTGCAGTTAGTGAAGGCAAATTCAGACAGTTATTTCCCAGGACCATTACTATTCCCAAGTATAATTAATCTCAGTATCTGAATAAAAATACAAGACAAACAAACAAACAAAACCCTGTTGGTCTAGGCACAGCTAATATTTTCCCCAAGATGTCATTACTTCACTCGCCAGGGCGGTGGTGGATTTTGTTCTTCTTTTGTTGAGAGTTGCTATATAGTCCAGGTGGCCTTGAACTCCATGATCTTCCTCTCTCAGCCTCCCAAGTGCCGGGAGTACAAGTGCGCATCGCCCTATGTAGCACCTGCCCTCTGTGAAACACCTGTTTCTCCTTATTTTCCCAGTCAACAGAAATTATGCCGTGGGAAACTCTGTCCGTCCTCTGGGTTACGGCCCCAAATAACTTTCTCCCTGGAATTTCAAACATGTCCAGAGACACTCGTGTGCAGGAGGAGCAGCCTGTCAGCATCACCTCAGAAGCATCTGGTCTGCGGTGTGGCAAGTGAGGCGGTCCTCTGGCTTTGGGCATGGCTACTCCATTGCTAAAGCAGCTGCTGTCTGAGGCTGTCACACTTCAGGTTTGCGGTTCAGTGATCTCAAGGAGGATGCTCCTCCGTCTGTGAACGCTCTTGTTTGATACTGTCTTTCCCTTGGTGAACCCACTGAGGGTAATGAAAGAGACGGGTTAGGGTCTAGGTCTTCTGCACAGTGCAGGACACACACACACACACACACACACACACACACACACACACACACACACACACACACTAGTCTACTAACCAACCACAATTTACTGAGCAGTCCTACCCTGGAGATACGAAGACAGGTAGAGTACGGAGCCTGCTTTCAGTGTTTTCATAGTCCAGTAAGAGAGACAGGGCACACAGTGCACATTAAATTATTCTTACCTCAAAACTTGCACAATTCGGGGCTCAATGGTGAATAGCACTTGCTGCTCTTCTAGAGGACACAGGTTTAATTCCCAGCATCCACATGGTGGCTTAGATCCGTCTGTGACTCCAGTTCCAGGGGACCTGATGCCCACTTCTGACCTCTTTGGGCACCAGGCTTGCACGGGGTGCACACCCATACATGAAGCAAACAGTCACACACACACAAAATAAATAAATCCAAAAGATGAAAAACTTCGTAATTCACAAGAAAGGTGAACTAAAATGTTACGAATTCTTTTGAGCTCTGGTTGTGACAGAGCATAGGAAAGAAGAGTGACAAAGATGGGCGCAAAGACTCTGTGGGCTCTGCTTACAGACGGGAGCCCAGCATAACCTTCATCACAGAGGCTTCACCCAAAACAACTGATGGAAACAGATGCAGAGACCCGCAGCCACACATTAGGCGGGATTTGGGGAATTCCATGGAAGATGGGGAGTAAGAATTATAGGAGTTATAGGGGTCAAGGAAACAATACAACCCCCACCCCGCCAGAATCAACCCGCCTGGCCCTGTAGAGAACCACCAGCCAGGGAGCCTGTATGGGACTGACCTTGGCCTTCTGGACATGCGTAGTAGTTGTACAGCAGGGGCAGGGACTGTCTCTGACTCTGTTGCCTGCCTTTGGGACCCTGTCTCCTAACTGGGCTGCCTCTTCTAGCCTCAGTAGGAGAAGATGCACCTAGTCTAGTCTTCCTGCAACTTGATGTGCCAGGGCTGGTGGGTATCCACGGGAGGACTCCCCTTTCCTGAGGAAAAGGGAGAGGAGTGGGTGGGGGTGGGAAGGGACTGGGGCGAGAGGAGTTTACCTAAACTGTGGTCTGGATGTAAAGCAATTAATTTAATTAATTAAAAAAGATGGAGAAGTAGGTTCAGAGAATTTGGATTTATTGGAGTTGTGAAGAAGTAAGGCAGGCAAGACGGATAGGAATCGTAACCATAGATGGCGTCTAATGAAATAGAGAAGATGATGTTGGACTTTTCTATACACTAATCTCATCTAGTTGAACGTCATAACGAAGTGTATTATATAGTCACGTGTAGCATATAATTCTGTTGTATGCACGGTTTAAGTCTGCTGCTTCCCCTTCCTTCCTCCCTCCCACTCTCCTCTTCCAGCCAAGATTCTAAGAGGTCACAGGAACTTCATGGTGGAAAACAAGATTCTGATTTCTAAAGTACACAAGCCACCAGTGGTTGCTAGTGGAAGGCAGCCTTTGACCTAGTTGTTGTCACCTTTTCCTGATTTTTATGACATACCCTGGTACAGGCATTGGTTAAGAAAATAACTAGTGGGCCGGGAGCGGTGACTCATGCCTGCATTCCCAGCACTCGCGAGGCAGAGGCAGGTGGATCTCTGTGAGTCCAAGGCCAGCCTGGTCTACAAAGCGAGTCCAGGACAGCCAAGGCTCTTTTACATAGAGAAACCCTGTCTCGGAAAACAAAACAAAACAAAACAAATAAACAAACAAAAATAACTGGTGGGGGATGGAGAGATGGCTTAGCAGTTAAAGAGTACTGTCTGCTCTTCCAGAGGTCCTGAGTTCAATTCCCAGCAACCACGTGGTGGCTCACAGCCATCTATAATGAGATCTGATACCTTTTTCTGTTGTGCAGGAGTATATGCAGGCAGAGCACTGTATATGTAATAAATAAATAATTTTTTTTTAAAAAAAAAGAAGAGCTCTTCCTCTTCCTCTCCCTCTTCTTACTCTTCCTGTCTCTGTCTCTGTCTCTGTCTCTCTGTGGTACCCCTCCCCCCTTTCCTTCTCCCCCCAGGCTCATTTAATAAACCCCTCTATAACATTAAAAAGAAGAAGGAAAGAAAGAAAGAAACTGGTAGACACCAGGGTCTGCAAGATTGCTCCGTTGGGGACCCATGAGTTTAGGTACACAGACTCAGACTACTGGCCACACGTAAGTCATCTTCTATTACAATTCAACCCAGTGTTCTAGGAATTTAATTTTTGTGATTAATACTCTACACACAAAGCAAGGACTCTATCTCAGATTTACAAACCTTCTGATTCACGCCCTCAGGAAGTTTTAATTCTAAGACGTCATAAAGTACTTTATATGTCTATAAAGTGTATTATGTATACATGCATAGATGTGTACATATTTAATATGTAGATCCTTGGCCTGCTTCTAGGATCTTTGTAGCTCTCTTGTATAGCTCTGTGTAGATGGTAATGTAGTACTTTTTTCATAATTGTGACAAAGTACTTGACAGAAATGCCTTAAGGGAAAAAAAGCTATCGGATCTGGCTTCAGAGCGGGGTTCAGTCCGCCAGGATGGGGAAAGCGTGACCCAGCACTCACAGCCATGAGAGCCTATGGCTCTGGGCTTCACCTCATGATGGACCAGGAGGCCGAGAAGGGTATAACCATCAAAGGCTTGGCTCTGTTAACTTGCTTCTGCCAGCCAGGTCCCACCACTAAACGTTCCACGACCTCTTCATGTGTTCCCCCATAAGCCTGTTGGGGATACTTTATATCCTAACATCATTTGTGAGTTGTGACAGTTTGGGTCTCAGTTTGCTAGGTCTTGTACCTTTATTTCTTTTGCTTATTTAGCCATACTGTCTTGAGGCCTGCAGGAGCGGCAGACAGCAGCAGTAACTGGGGGTATCTTTCCCTTGTTTCTGATTGGTTGATTTGACCAATGCTTCTATACTTTATAAGTAAGACCGAAACTTGCATGTAGAGACTGTCCATCCGACATTTCTAATTTTAAACATTTTACCTCATGAAAAGATGATTTTAAAAAGTATATTTCTGCCAGGTGTGGTGGCGCAGGCCTTTAATCTCAGCACTTGGGAGGCAGAGGCAGGCAGATCGCTGTGAGTTCAAGGCCAGCCTGGTCTACAAAGTGAGTCCAGGACCGCCAAGGCTACACAGAGAAACCCTGTCTCGACAAACAAAACAAAACAAAAAAGGTATATTCCCAATCAATTGGATGCCCCAAATAATTTTTCACTTTCAACACATGAATGTTGCAAGTTCTATTATTAGACCTTTCCTTATTAAATTGACAATATCCCTGGAGCAAATCTAACTTGATTGTATTTTTTTCATACGTTCTTGGCTTCGGTTTATCAATATTTTGCTTAGATTATTTTCATACAATGTGTGAAATTGAGCATATACATTGCCTTTTTCTTTTTTCTTTTCCTGACTTTGCTTTTGTCAAGTCCCTCGGGGAGTTTTCATAATTTTCAAGGAATAGATCATTTCTGCTTGGCAGAACTGACTTTGAGGTAAAGGCTGTCTAGTGCCGAGATTTTTCTTACTGGGAGGTATTGAACCACTAATTCTGTGTTTCAGATGGCTGTGGTGTAGGGTGTCCTCTTTCTTCTCGGAGGCTGTTTTAGTACCCCCCCCCACCCCCACCCACAGGTTCGGTTTTCCTAAGCATCCAAACTGTGTTTATATCTTGCTCTGTGTCATTCCTGCAGCGCCCTCCCTCCCTCCCACTCTCTGTGTTAGGGTCTGCCCCAGCAGCTCTGTGAAGAGCCAGGCTTGTCTGTTGTCTCTTCATGTGGCCCTTGTCTGCTGTTTAGTTTCTGCCCAATCTTTATCTCCTTTGTTCAACTTTGCATTTATTCTGCTGTGTTAACTCAAACCAAACCCCTAACTAATCCCCCAGGCTCTCTTTCTTTCCAAAATTAGGCACATAAGGTCACACACGTCCTTCCAAATGCCATGGTAACCAGGTCCTCCAAACACGGTGGTAACCAGGTCCTCCAAACGCCGTGGTAACCAAGTCCTCCAAACGCCATGGTACCCAGGTCCTCCAAATGCCATGGTACCCAGGTCCTCCAAATGCCATGGTAACCAGGTCCTCCAAACACCATGGTAACCAGGTCCTTCTTGTACCGTATCCTGTATTCTGAAATATGCCCTGTAATTGAGAGTTCAACTTTGTTCCGGCGTTGGTATAATGGGTTTATACCTGCCTTTTATTCTAGAATTCTATACTATTTGTGAACCAGGAGACACAAGGACTTTTTTTACTGCCTTATATTGAATTTTTAAAAGCTATATTCTAAGGCCGAGTGTAATGCCACTGGCCCGTAATCCCAGCACCTGAGAGGAAAAGGCAGGTGGATCTCTGGGATCCAGATCAGCCAGAGCTACATAATGAGAACCTGTCTCAAAAAAAGAAAAGGGGGGGGGGAGAAAAAACCAACCCTAACTAATGAAATTCTACTCTTGTGCATTTAGACTACTTTTAAATGCCTTTGGCTAACATCAAGGAAGCAATGCCTGTGTTTGTCTTGAGCCTTCAAACACCAACACTGCTCCCTTTTGTCTTGACTTTTGTATCCTTGTTGTCACATGTTTTAGGAGTTTTTATTTGTAAAAACAATGGGAAAATATACATGATGCAAAATATAACATAGTCACCATTTCTAGCATATTACATTTATTTTAACAAACGAAAAACTTAAGAGTTGTATGTATCAATTGAATAATGTGATGTCTCGACACATGAATACATACGTTGTATGCTGTTTGAATCAGATTGAACCCTGGGCTGGGAAGGTGGCTCAGTGGGTAAGATGCTAGCTGTGTGAGTACTGGGACCTAGGTTTGAATCTCTAGCACCCAGGCGAGGAAAGCCAAGCAGGTGGCTGTCTATCCCCTGGAGCTGCAGCAGTGGGAGGGCGAAGACAGTTAGATTATGGGAGCTCAATTGCTGGGCCAGCCAAGTGAAAATGGAGAATTTCAAGTTCAGTGATAGAGCGTGCTAGGGGAATAAGGTATGTGACAAGAAAGACACCAATGTCTTCCACAGGCACGCATATGCACACTCATGCACACATGTGCACACACATGCATACACCACACACACAAACCGTGTTAAATGCCGCTATATCCACATTTGCCATTACCTTACAGCGAAGACTCTAAAATTCAGAGCCTAGGGATTTAGAGTGTAAATCCTTTCAGCTTTCTGAAATATAGAGCAGGCTACTGTTACCTGCCTCACTAGGCCCTCCTGCTGCTCTGGGTTTGTCCTTTAGCATTTATTCATCAGCCCCATCCCTTGCTCCAGTTACTCTCCCCAGCCTCTGTGAGCCATCGCTCTACTCAGCTCACACAAACGTCCTTTTTTGATTCTGTGTGAGGTTAGACATAGTACATGTCTCTCTGTGCCTGACTTAGGTCTTCTTAGCCATTTCTAAGTGTTTCCGTAAGAGCCTCGGCAGTGTCGTGCAGCCATTTTCCAGGACTCCCTTCATCTTACAGTATGTGCTCTTTGGTTTTTTTGTTTGTTTGTTGTTGTTTGTTTTTTGAGACAGGGTTTCTCTGTGTAGCCTTGGCTGTCCTAGACTTTGTAGACCAGGTTGGCCTCAAGCTCATAGCAGTCTGCCTGCCTCTGCCTCCCAAGTGCTTGGATTAAAGGATTAAAGGCATGCTCTTAACTCTCCCTTCTCCCTCCTCCTCACAATGACAGCGTGGTTCTACTTTCTGTCTCTCTGAATTTGCCTACCCTGGGTACCTCATGTAAATACAGTCATACCCTATTTCTCCTTTTGTTACTGGCTTATTTCATACAGCATAATGTCTTCAAGGTTTAGCCACATTGTAGCACATGTCAGAAATGCCTTCTTTAAGACTAAATTATGGGCTAGAGAGATGGCTCAGAGGTTAAGAGCACTGACTGCTCTTCAAGAGGTCTCTTGAGTTCAATTCCCAGCAACCACATGGTGGCTCACAACCATCTATGATGTGATCTGGTGCCCTCTTCTGGTATGCAGGTGTACATGCAGGCAGAGCACTGTGTACATAATAAATCTTTTTTTTTTTTTTTTTTAAAGACTGAATTATATTGCATTGGCTGTATATGCCATATTTTGTTGGTCTTCTCACTGATTGTGCTTAGGGTCATGCCCACGTTTTGGCTTTTGTAGATGATGCTCCTATGAACGAGAATACATAAGTATTTCTTTGAGATCTTGCTTTCAGTTCTGTGTGTTTAGAACTGAAGAGAGAAGTTACTGACTTATGTGGTAATTGAGCCATGGGCCTTAATAGACCCTGTTATAATGCCACATAATTTCACAGCAGCAGCAGCAGCATCCTTCACTTAGCCCCAGTCTCAAGCTGCATCTGGCCCATCTGGCTAATGACTATTTCAAGGTAAACCAAACCCTGGACCTTCATTCTGTCCTCAAAAATCCCTTCATAGAAGTACTCAGATCAGTGTCTGATGGACTCACTATGGCATTGACCCTTGGTGTCTTTAGACTTCTGCCCACTGCTATGAGACTATTGAACTTGCTGGCATTGGTACAAACAGGGTCGTAGGCTTTGGGTATGATGGAGGGTTTTGCTGTGAGTCCCAGGATGCTGAGTAGGGAAGGATCTCTGCTACAGTGTGGTGAGAAGGTTGCAGAGCAGAGGGGAAGCCAGGGAGGGCACACCAGGAGCCCAACAAGATGAAGACATGCTAACTGTTGAACAGCTTGCAGTTCCCCCCAAATACTGTGTCATCGTGTGACCTTGGCTTTGCACGAGCATCTCCTCTTGCCCAAAGCATTTCCTTATTGCCATTTACCCGGTGACTTCTTCACCAGGCTGCTCAGGTCTCAAATACAGCTTGTGTGTTGTTGAAGGACTCCGCAGTCTGTTCCCCGGCCCGCACTCTCTCGCCTGCTGAAGCTGAGCTGGGCTTCTTGATCTGTCCTCCAGCAGAGACCTCCCTGAAAGCGAGGGACTTTGTATGCCATCCTTTGTGTGTGGCACATTGTAGGAAGGTGCTCAAAGACAGTTGTGGGGTGAGTTCAAAGAAGTGTGGGGGATGCTGAGCATGAAGTAGGTGTGGCATTCCTTTTGGGGGCTGGTCATGTGGAGGGGGAAGAATGCGTACACATGAATATGTACAGTGAACGGACGAGCACGCCATGACGCGTGCAGATGGGGTGCCAGCTCTGCAGATGCTGAGAATACGTAGTTATCTCAGTCTGAAATGGTGAAGTATGGTGTCGCACGTTCTTCTATCACATAAAATAATTATCCTAATGGAAATGATTCAGTTTGTTGTTGTCACATCTCAAAAGATATGTTTGGTGACATTGGTAGCCACTAATTATACATTATTCATAAAAGGCAATCATTAAGACAATTAGTAGGGCAGGCAGATCTCTGAGTTCAAGGCTAGCCTGGTTCTACATAGAGAGTTCCAGGCCAGCCAAGCCTACATAGTGAGACCCCAGCTCAAAAAATCACTTTCTGTGATTTAGGACAGAGAGAACTTCTCCATTTGTATCCTAACCACTCAAGAAGGGGTGGGGGGGGGGGGAGGCCCCTTTCAGCAAAACACTGGATAACAGGTGCAACTCCAAACAGGGAAAGCACTCAGGGCAAGTATCCTCTTAAGAGGAAGGAAATTAGCAATCTGGTTACTAATGAGAAAGTAAATTGTAGCTGTATCATTTCCATGACTCAGACATTCCTAAAGTTGAAACTTTTAAAAGTGGAATGCTTCTCAAATGACTTAGCGTGAGTGGGCAGCGATGTTATCTGTGGTTTAATAAACTTAAAAACAAAATAGCGTGAGTGTCTGGTTTCGCTCTGCTGCCTTCCCTGTTGACCTTCTTGGTGCT
Organism: Acomys minous; assembly: GCF_964271855.1. Taxonomy (NCBI): domain Eukaryota; kingdom Metazoa; phylum Chordata; class Mammalia; order Rodentia; family Muridae; genus Acomys; species Acomys minous. The sequence goes on from NC_140496.1 coordinate 78,308,500, forward strand.
CCAGCCTGCCCACCCACCAGGAGGGCCTGCAGCTCCTGCCAGACCCCCCATCTGTAACCAGAGATGCCACATCGTGGACTCGTAGAGGGGGAGGGGATTCAGAATTAGCATAAATCAAAAATATTGTTTTTACCCCTGCCCACCTTCATTTAGATTGCCAAGGCCCTCTGTTTGTTTTCTAGTGATCTCTCTTGGAGAATATAAATCTGTGATTTGAGACATCGTGCTGCAGCCTCGTGTGACTTGGATATTCCATTTCAAGTTCAAAGCAGGCCTCTAAGGCCAACTGCGACACTGTCTGGCCCATTGGGAAGGGTATTTGTGCAGGAGAATTTTCTCTCCTTTCTAGTGAACAGAGTTCAAGTGGTTGGCTGAGAAAGGAGTGGGCACAGCCTTCTGTGTGTAAATAAGTATCTTTAAAATTTGTTTTAATTTGCTTTGGAGTGTTGGTTTTTAAAAGTATTTGGTTAGGGGATTGAACCCAGGGTCTTGGGCATACTGCCGTTGAGCTACAGTCAGCTTGGTTTTCTGTCTCTGTCTTTACCCTTCTCCCACCCCATTTAGACTAGCTAGGGAGTCTTGATGCTTGACTACATGAACTACTAGGCTCCCCTCCCAGTACAGAATGCACAGGGCCTGCTGGGTTCATTTGAGGATGTGGCCAAGGGTTGTATTCTGTCTCTGCTCTCAGGGTCTTTCAGATGTGGAAAACAGAGATTTCTGACTGCCAGTTACCCCCTTGGAAGAGCCTCCAAGCAACTTGCCAGGATTTCCTTCCCGTCATATGCACAGCGCCTTCCAGTCCACCCATGCAGAGAAGTGGGAGCTGACATGTCCTGTCCCGATGCCTTCCGCGTGCCAGCTCGGAGCCCTGTTGACGAGGGCTTGGGAGATCTGTTCTGAGTCCCTGAACACCAAGTGTCTTCTCTTGGCTTCCACTTTTGTAGGATGAACCAGGAAATCGAGCCAGAGTGTCAGGCTGCTGCGACGTGTACTTCTCTTGGCCTCTGCTGTGCAGTCAGCTGCACAGATGACTGGGCCACTGCTTTTGAGAGGGGGGGGGTTACACACAGGCACTCCTCTAGATGCCACGTGATGGTGTCATCAGTTAGAGGGTCAAGCACAAATCCCCCTCTTCCTATCTGTACATTGGGAAGTACCACTTGCTTCACAAGAGGATGATTAGATATTATAGTTTCTTTCTTTTTTTTTTTTTGAGACAGGGTGTCATTATTACCCTGGCTAACTCTGGAACTCTTTATGTAGATGAGGCTGGCCTCACATCCTCAGAGATCCACTTGCCTCTGCCTCCAAGAGTACTGAAATTAAGGTGCGAATCATGCCTGACTCCCTGGAAATATTTTAGCACAAGCTGAATGCCTTGTTGCTTTATGAAAAGACAGTCCCCACCCTCAGGCCCTAGCTCTTTTGCCTGAGGGAACTGCCCACCCCTTGACTCTGACAAATGAGTACCAGCCTTCCTTCGAGGGTCTTGGGCAGGTGGTCTTATTAACTGGAAAGCACTTCCTTAGGTGAGGCTGACAACTTCCGGTGGGTCCACCCCTCCCCCTCTCTGAACAATATTTGCTTTTTCTTGCACAGAGGCCTTGAGCTGTGAGGTGATCCTATCTTCTCCACTCTCTCTTCACGCCCATTCCTTACAGACTAAATATCTCATTGGACAAGACTTTCCTTCCTTCCCTCCTCAGTGCTGGTTTTTTTTCTGGCTGGCCTCAACGAGCCAGCATTCTGTGTGTTACTCTTTTATCATTTCCAGAATATTGGTGAATTTTCTAGATGTGTTCCAACAAGCGGCTCCGACCTCCCCTTTGTCTGGTGTTTAACTTATTAATGTAGCCTAGGATCCTTCCAGGTCCTTCCTCATAATCCTATTTCATGATGTAAATATGATCATCCAAATTTGATGACCACAAAGTTTCCATCTTTCCCACCATCTTTTTATGTAAGTACAGTTTAAAATCTTTTTTTAAATGAGAAGTTAAAGTTTTATCCATTCACTTCATTTGGTGAGATTTTTATCCTTCACTTACACTATGGGGGCGGGGGCGGCATGGACACGGGACTTAACTAATTTTATCTGACACATCCTTAGACATACACTACAGATGACTTCTGCTATTGGGCCCTTTAAAAAATGTTTTGATAAATTAACTTTATCCTTATTTGGCCTTCACAACTCCTATGATCTCGGAGCTATTATTATTCCCACATTACAGATGACAAAACCCAGACGTGGAGAGATTTTGTTCACATGGAAAATCGGGTCCATGTTCTCACAGTACTCAGCTTGTGTGTCAAAGCCTTTAGCATGGGTGCTCATCCCATGACCCTGCTAGGTTTCCTTTATGCGGCCATTGACTGCTGTGCTGGCAAGCCACCATAAGAGTGTGACTAGTGTCACACCTGGGCTGGAGAGGTAATCAAGCCTTGCTTTGGTTTTGGTGGGACTCTCTGTTGTTTCAGTTCGAAGCTAAACTACTGATTTCCTGTAAGTTATTTAGTCATGGAAATGTGATCTCTTAGTTCCCCCTTGCTGAACTCCAGATATAATTTAGCTATTGCATTCCTCAGACCAGCTCAACTGTTTGGCATATCACAAAGGGAAACACAGTCATGCGCTGTGATCTGTGAGCTCTTTTTTTTAGATGGAACTGCTCTTATCTAAGATCTGCCCTTCCCACCACATCTGGGCATAAAATTCTTTTCTCCCCCCCACCCCCCAATTGAGCAGGGACATTCTTTTCTCCTGCAAACTCATGTTGATATTTACTCATTCCAAACCTCAAACCCCCTTGGGAAAGGAGGTGCTCAGAACCACTTCTTTCTCCACAAGGTGCTGTGCTCCTGTGGCTCCTGAGTCAGTGCCCCCTAAGAAATGTGGTCAGTGTCCCCCAAGAAATGGGGTCAACCCGGTGCTGGGTGGTCTGTGCTTTCCTTTGGCCAGGCCTCAGTTAGAATGCCTTTTTTGTTTGTTTGGTTGGCTTTTTGTTTATTTGGTTTTTGGTTTATTTCAAGGCAGGGTTTCTCTGTGTAGCCTTGGCTATGCTGGTCTCCCTTTGTAGACTAGGGTGGCCTCAAACTCACAGCAATCCACCTGCCTCTGCCTCCCTGAGTGCTGGAATTACTGCGCCCAGCTTAGGACACCTCTTCAATGTAGCGGGGGGGGGGGGGATGCTGAGTAGACCCCCAGAACAGCATGCACCAACGGTGTGGACTGACTGACCTCAGGCCAGGCTCACCTAGGGCCGCTGGAGGAGGGACTTATTTGGAGGAAGGTTCTTGGGTGAACTATGCCTGGGAAGGAAAGTTTTGGCCAGAGTAACAACTGGCTCTCTCAGGAAGGGAGTGGAAGATGGGGTTTCTTAAGTAATTTGGGGTTTCTAATAGCGGATCCTCGGCTCTGCCACCAGGACACTGGAGATGCTGGTAGGAATTGTAGCCCCTGATGTGAGGGGAACTGAAGCGAGCATTCGCTGCTCCCTCTTTGCTCTTTAGGGTACATGCCCCACTTGTCCTGAGCAGCTTTTAGGAACACATTCACGGCTGCTGGTTAGACTGTAGCACTTCTCCCACTGCCCGACTCTTAAAATGTAAGACCGAGACAGGTCCTCAAAAGCCTTAACTTTACGGCAGACATTTGCAGGGGATGGCACCCTGGATGGCTTGTGTGTGGTTTCTCCCGAATCAAAACTGTTCAGGCAGTGCTGTAGAATGTTTGGATGGCTTGGGCTAGTCTTCACATGTAAACTAGTCCATGGACGTGAAAGTAGTTCAGGGTCATGAGTGGGTAATTTTAAGAAATGACTTCCAAAAACTAATACACAAGGACCGTATCACACCACTGGCCTGTGGAGCGAGTGTCTGGAGAGACCCTGCTAGTAAACACACCTCAAATTTCCTTTGCCAACTTAGTCAGTAATTCATGGCCAGGAAAAACAAAGGTAGTCTCTTTGGAAGATGAGCATCCGTCTGCTCTTCCAGAGGACCCAGGTTCCATTCCCAGCCCCCACATGGTGACTCACAAGCGTCTGCAGCCCCAGTTCTGGTGGATCCCCTTCCGATCTCCACGGGCACTGTATGCACATAGTGTGCATACATACAAAGTAAAAAATAAATCTTGAATAGATAAATTTTGTCCCTTAGAGAACAAGCCTCATGGTGCATGGTGCTAGTCAAGTAACAGCTGTATTTTTGAGGGTGTTTGGGGGTGCTTTTAGTGCCTGATTAAAATAATCAGCTTGTTCATCCAGAATGAGAAACACAGACGACCTTTCACCCAGGAGCTGCTCCCCCAGGCCTGTTCCATTAAGCCCGTGAAGCTGTACCTGACTCCGCCCAGGGTTTATTGATGGCTTGGCTCTGAAGCATCATGGTATTCCTTCCATCGGGTTTGTCTTTAGCAGGCTGTAGGGCGTGGGCGGGCTCCACCGGGTGTTGGAGATGGTGTGTGATGTGTGTCGTTGATAGTGAAAGTTGTAGTAAGGTAAATGAAAGAGTGATGAGGTGACCCTCCAGGTGGAGGCTGGAAGTGTGTTGGGTCCGTCAGTAGCAGCAAGGGTTGGAGGGACAGACTCTGACATGTCTGTGCACTGCTGCCCAGTGGGAGCTGAGGAAGACTGACAGGCACCAAAGGAGTGGGGTCTTCAGAGTGCCGAGTGTACTTTTTAAAAAAGCCACTGCTATTATATCCATCTAAGGTCACTGTGGGATATGTACAGGTAGTTCAAAGGCTACTACAGTAAGGCAAATTAGCATTACCATCTTATATAGTTACTGTACTTTTTTGTTTTCAAGGGAAAATCAGCAAAAAAAATCCACTCATTTACTATGAATTCCAAATGCAGTCCAGTTTATTATCTTTATTATCTGTACTCTTGGTGTTAAATCAGAAAAATCTAATTTTTGAGTGTTTGGCTGATATATTCATATTTGTGTACACACACACACACACACACACACACACACACACACACACACACACACACACCCACCCTTACACCTTTACACACTTTACACCTACTTTTTCGGAATGAAAGTCCTTGAAGTATGATCTTCAGCTGGGAAGGCATAGTGGCTGGTTTTGTGTGGCAACTTGACACAAACTGGAGTTAATCAGAGAGGAAGGAGCCTCAGGTGAGGAAGTGCCTCCATGAGATCCAGCCGTGAGGCGTTTTCTCAATTACTGATCAATGGGGGAGGGCCCAGCCCATGGTGGGCGGTGCCGTTCCTGGCCTGATGGTCCTGGGTTCTATAGAAAAGCAAGCTGAGCAAGCCATGGAGAGCAAGCCAGTAAGCAGCACCCCTCCATGGCCTCTGCATCAGCTCCTGTCTCCTGGTTCCTGCCCTGCTTGAGTTCCTGTCCTGGCTTTCTTTAGTTGATGAACAGCAATGTGGAAGTGTAAGCTGAATAAACCCTTTCCTCCCCAGCTTGCTTTTTGGTCATGGTGTTTCATCGCGGAAAGAGGAACCCCGACTAAGACAGAGCGCAGTCTGTAGTAGGATAGCCCATTTTCATAACGATACTAGGATGTGACTGGCCTTTTTCTCTGTGATGACGTTTGTAGTGAGTGTGTAGAAAAAAGGTAGAGGAAATGGTTGGTACCTCAGGACAAGGCTGGCTGTAGTCCTCATCTCTGTGCTGTCAGTCACCTTTTTATTTTAAAAGTTCTGATGAAAAGGCTCAAACACTTTGTTAATTTTATTACTAGGTCTCATTCTCTTAAAAAAATATTTATTTGTACATGCGTGTGTGTGTGTGTGTGTGTGTGTGTGTGTGTCTGTGTGTGTGTGTCTGTGTGTGTGTGTCTGTGTGTGTGTGTGTATCACATATGTACAGGGGCCAAAAACAGTTTTCAGATCCCCTGAACTAAAGTTTACAGGTGGTTGTGAGCTGCCCCATGTGGGTGCTGGAGACCTGGGTCTTTCTCGAAGAACAGCAAGGCCACAGCTCCAGCCTCTAGGCCTGAGCCCTTAAATCGCTTGTAACGACCCAGGAAGCAGATAGCACAGCCTCTCCCAGGAGAGTTTGAGGTTTAGCTTGAGGACTGGCCTGGCTCCGAATGAAGTGAGTTTTCTTGGTTACATCTCTAGAAAGAGAGAAATGCTGCAGCTTCCAGGGGCAGCCACGGAGAGCCGAGAAGGGGAGAGACACTAGACACAGCCCTAAGCAAAACTGTGGAACAAAGACGTGTTGCCTAAAACCTTTCATTGCCACAGCACTGCTTTACACAGTTGGAACCACAAGTCATGACTTGATGGTCTTGGTATTTGACAGATTATTTTCTTGAAAGTGAATGACACCCAAGGAAAATATTTGATACTGTTAGTTGCCAGTGGTGGTGGTGTGGGGGGAGCGGGGGAGATGGGAGAAAACAAAAACAAGAAAGAAAACTCAATCTATCGAGTGAAAATTAGGAGTTCTGAGAACTTGTATCTTTCACCATGAACCTGACAGTCTCTGGTACTTAATAACGTCTCCAGTGAGATCAGTGGTGATGTTAAAAAACAAATATAGTGTGTGTGTGCGTGTGCGTGTGTGTGTGTATGTGTGTGTGTGTGTGCGTGTGCGTGTGTGCGCGTGTGTGTGTGTGTGTGTGTGTGTGTGTGTGTGCGCGCATACAGAGGCCAGAGGAAGCTTTGTAGAGTCACTTCTCTCCCGCCACCTTTATTATGGGTCCCTAGCATTGAACTCTGGTCTTTAGACCTTGGCTGCAGTCACCTTTACCCTTCAGGCCGTCTCACCAGACAGTACATTCAAGTGTTTGTTTGTTTATTTAGTCCATGCTTTAGGGCATGTGTGTGTATGAATAAAATTTAAAATGTACATGAGATAGAAGTATAGGGAAGATGAAAGCCACCACAGCAGTGATTCTGACTCCAGAGTTGGGCCACGGGGCCTATAAGCTCCAAATGTCAAGTGAGTGAAGTCCAAGTTTTAAGATTTTAAGTTGGCGAGTGCCAACAAAATGTTGCTGACGGTTTTGGTCACTGGTGGATGTTTTTGTGGGACCAAGGCTTGATGACATGGCCAGACTCCAGAGCAGGACACTTTCCAGAGTGAGCCTAGCACTGCGTGAGTTTACAGCAACCCTCAGAAGGAGGTAGTGATGTCACAGCAGGCAGACTCAAGATTCCTGGCAGAAGAGCATCCACCCCCAGCAGACTGTGTTCCTAGGCGGCTGCAGGCTTTGAGATTTTGTTGTTGTTGTTGTTGTTGCCTCTCTCAATGGGAACATACTGTGTTACTGTAAGCACTGCTCAGATCCTTTGACCTCCACAAAGGAGTCAAGTCCGACCCTATTCGCCTGGCGGGCAGCACCTTGAGCGCCAGCCTGCTTCTGTGCCTTTGTGTTCCGAACAGCCCCACCAGCGGGAGGAGCTTTTATGAGTAGGGTCCATCTTCACAACAAAGCCGTCCTGTCCTTGATCTGTAGGATAGAACGCTGGTGTCCCAAACAGTGGCCTTGCTGTAGACATTCATGCCCTGGGCAGCAGCCATCATGGGGGTTCCTGCTGTCCTGTGGCAGTCCTGTCTGCACTAAGAAACTGGCCTACAGGGTTCAGAGCCTTACTGTTCTTTTTTGTTTTTTCGAGACAAGGTTTCTCTGTGTAGTCTTGACTGTTCTGGACTCGCTTTGTAGACCAGGCTGGCCTCGAACTCACAGTGATCTGCCTGCCTCTCCCTCCCGAGTGCTGGGATTCAAGGCGTGCTGCCACCTCCTGGACCTCTCTGTTCTTCTAAGCGATCTGTCTGTCTGAATGTGTTGCGTTTTCAAAGTGTAAGTCTGTGACGCAGCTGTCCTGACCACATTGTCTCTCACTAATACTGCATGAGCTCAGGAAGCACTGGGGCTGCCGTCTCCCCTCCCTTCTCCTTTCTTTCCCCTCTGTAGCAAGTCACCCTCCCCAGTGCCACCCCTGCTGTTCTGCTCAGCCCTCATGGAGGATGATGGTAGACACCCAGCAAGCGTTAGGTGAATCACACACAGGGACACTAAAAGATGCTCACCTGAGTCACTCCGGTTTACACAAGTGGGTGGGAAGCACCGGTGATAAGAAGTGAAAGATGTGCTTGAGAAGCTGAAGTGTACACAAGGACCCAGGGGCTGGCCAGCTGCCCGCCTGCCAGGACCTCCGACTTCTTAGTGTCCAAGTGGGCACAGCACAGCGGCCTGCTGTGGTTGTCTGCGCATGGTTGAGCATCTGACGCTGCCCGTCTCTCCCTCTTGCTCTTTTGGAGTCCTAATTTCAAACTCGGGACTTGGTTTCAATGTTTGTGTGCCCTTAGAATCACCTCATATAACATGCTCTAACTTCCCGAGACCTGAATTTGGCGGGAAAGTATGACACGTGTGGACTGAGCTCATGGTTGTACTCTCTCTGATTTGGTTTCGTGTGACTTCCTTACTTGTCTGTTGGGTGTACCTGTCTGGGGATGCGGGGTTGGGGGATGGGGGCTTGGGGGGGTTGGGGGAGGGGAGCTTAGACTTTAATGAATAGAGGGAATATATTTCAATCTGCACCAGAGTCCATGGCTCCTAACTATCTCATCTCTATCTACCCCTCTTCTCTTTTCAGAGATCCACATCTTCTCGACCCAACTCTGGAGTATGTGAAGGTAAGAGACAGGGTAGCACGCAGTTACGGCTACCCATCCTAACACAGAACTGCCAAATAGTGCCCACACTCTGGCTTGGGCACAGAGCTGGCCAGACCACCTGAAGCAGCCAGAGGGAATTCGGGCTCCCATGGGCCTTTGGTAAGCTTGGCAAGAGTCTTGCGGGCTACGGTCCTTCCCCCCAAGTGAACCAGATGTGTTTTAAAATTCAGAGTCATGGATTTGTTTTTGTTTTTGTTTTGTTAAGTTCTGGCTGACGTGCTGTAATTCCTCCAAAGAGGTCTGGAGTCAGCACCGTGTAATCAAACTCATTACTGAGGCACTGGTATATAATATTCACACCGGGTAAACAGATAACAGGATTTTATGCATCCAAGTCACATTTTTTTTTTAATTTTTATTTTTGCCGTCAAGTGAGGTCATTCTGTCTTGTTGCTGGGTGAATTCTTTTTTGATCTCTTAGTTTTCAGATTTGAGGGAATTAGGGCCGGAATTTAGAAGAGGAATTACAGGCAAAGCTTTGTCTCGAATGGGAGGATGAAGGCCCTGGGAATTCAAGAAGTTTCTTTTCCTTTCTAACAGTCCCCACCCCTACTCAGTAACTAAGCTGGGGCCAAGCAGTGGGGTTCCCAGTCAGTGCTGCTTAGCTGGCCAGTCCTTCCAAACTGCCTGTTTCTTACTACTGCCTTCTGCCCTCTTCCTACTTTTTTTTTTTTTTTTTTGGTTGGTTGGTTTGGTTTTTCAAGACAGGGTTTCTCTGTGTAGCCTTGGCTGTCCTGGACTTGCTTTGTAGAGCAGGCTGGCTTCGAACTCACAGTGATCCACCTGCCTCTGTCTCCCAGAGTGCTGGGATTAAAGGTGTGCGCCACCACGCCCGGCCCTCTTCCCACTTTGGGTGTGAATATTTGCTTTATTTTCCTTTACTTTTAAGCTTAGTTTAAATCAGGCCCCTCCTCCAGAAGAGCAGCCTGACCTGTCACACTTGGATTTGTAGTGATGGCTCTTGTTGTATTTTAGGAGGAATCATGGCACAAATTATGTTGTATGACCTTCTCCTGAGGGCCCATGGCCTAGCTTATTTATCCCATATTTAGAGTCTAGAGGCCTGCTGCTCCTATGGTTCTGGCATTCTCTTTAGACCAGAGGGCGGATGGGAGAGGAGAAAGTTCTAGCCAACGTGTTTGGTCATGTGGAGCATTGTAGTGGAGTCTGTGGTAATGAGGGTTGTGAATTAGTTCTTCCTCTTTCTTCTTCTTCTTGTTTTTCTTCTTCTTCTTCTTCCTCTTCCTCTTCCTCTTCCTCTTCCTCTTCCTCTTCTTCTTCTTCTTCTTCTTGTTTTTTCGAGCCAGGGTTTCTCTGTGTAGCCTTGACTATCCTGGACTCACTTTGTAGACCAGGCTGACCTCAAACTCATGATCCGCCTGCCTCTGCCTCCCGAGGTCTGGGATTGAAGGCGTGCACCACCACTGCCCGGCTCTTCCTCTTTCTTATTCCTCAATAATGGTCTGAACCTTTGGGACTGAGGCAAGTGCGTGAGCCTAAGGCAGCTGGGGCCCCACGCCACATCTAGCCAGAGGTCTGTGAACTGTGTGTCTGCACCACTCCTGAATGCCTCCCATCTATTTCCATACAGGTTGTGTGCACTGCTAAGCAGTGGTGGTACCTGGACAGACTGTGCTTTGATCTGATGTAGCAAGAAATGGCTCAGAGGCTAAGAGCACTGATTGTTCTTCCAGAGGTCCTGAGTTCAATTCCCAGCAACCACATGGTGGCTCACAACCATCTATAATGAGATCTGATGCCCTCTTTCAGTGTGCATGAAGACAGTGTCCCATATACATAAAATAAATAAATAAATCTTTAAAAAAATAAGAAAGAAAAAGAAAGCAGCATATGCTAGAAAGCTGCAGTTCTCGCTTTAAAGGTCACTCCATTCCAGTTCAGAGGTCGGCTGTCTTCCCCCAGAGGCTCAGACCCTCTGTTCACCAAGTGTAACCCTGATCCTTGCTCCAGTAACTCATTTCTTCCCATTTGCAAAACTCTAAACCCCTGTATACAAACAAAAATCCCATGCTGAACTTTGCTAAAGATAGGCCATTTTAGAGTGGTCTGTTTTAGTGCAGTGGCCCTCACATCTCTGTGGTTTCACCCACCTACAACCAATCATGACTCAGAAATACTAAATGGAAAATCTTAGAAATAAGCAGCTCATAAGTTTTAAATTCTGCATGCTTCTGAGTAGCATCTTGAGATATCTCTGTGTGACGCTTATGCTTTTAGGGTCTCCACACTGTGTACGCTGCCGTTCCATTTGTCAGTCACATGGTAGTAGATGATTGTCACAGTATTGGCAGCGCTTGTGTTAAGCAACCCTAAGAGCAGGACATGAGGGCAGCACTAGGGTGTTACACATGAAAGGCTGGATTGACTGTTTCCGCGCGGCAGCCCTGCAGGACACACAGGATAACGCATAGTGTGGCATCTATAGACTATGATACCATCTGTGATTTCAGTCATCTGCTGAGCATCCTGGGATATATCCCCGAGGACAAAGGAAGGACTATTGTATCATGTTGAGTTATTGCAGCTCATTTGTGAATGTCAATCACAGGGGTGGAGCTTTATGGACCAAGGAGCAGTGTGGTGGATTTCAGTGTCTTTCGTTTATCCTGGATTTCTCTGCCTTCTCCTGGCAAGATCAATGGAACTGCCCTTCAGAGTCTTGGAAAGAGTTTTTTTCAGTGAGATTTTGTTTTTTTTGGGGGGGGGAGTGTCTGGTGTTCTGTAGTATATGTTATGTTTTTCCCATTCCCTCTTTGGAATCCAGTCATAGCTTTAAACTGTGGCTGCATCCTTCCTGCCTACAGAACAAAGTTTTTTTTCTTTTCTTTTTGTCTCCCCCACCAACTCTGTGTGTGTGTGTGTGTGTGTGTGTGTGTGTGTGTGTGTGTGTGTCCGTCCCCTGAGGAGGCCAGAAAAGAGCCTAAGATCCTCTGGGACTTGGAGGTACAGATGTTTGAACCAAACCTGGGCCTTTTGGAAGATCAACAAATGCTCTTAACCATCTCTCCAGCCCCCAGCTTTTTTTCTTGCTTTGCCCTTGGTCTGGAGAGATAGTTGGGGAGAGGGTTGGGCCAGTATGGAATATTTCATTGCCTTAATGACCCATAAAGCTTCAAAATAACATTGAGAGAGGCCTCTGAGCACAAGGTCCCAAGGACCCCACCTGTCAATCTTCTCAAGTCAGTTCTGTCCATCACAGCATCTCTTCAATGGGATTGCCCCTCCCCTTGCCCCGCCCAGGGCAAGGCGAATGGTGTCAGAAAGACCTGCATCAGGGTGATTGGTGCTTGTGATGAAATAATGGCTGAAGAGAGATGGGGACAGGTAAGAGGTGTGGACAAAGGGAGGCGCGGTTTGGCCCACTGACTTTGAGCTGTCTCTTCCCTACAGTCTCCAGTGTCTTTAAAGCATTGAGAAGAAAAAAAAAATTCTATATTAAGCACATTGGTCCATAAAGGGCCCTTCTGGGAGGTTCATCACTGGCCTAGTGAGCAAGAGTCGAGGGTCAGATGAACAGAAGCAGAATGCTCAGTGGCCAAGCCTCGTGTGAAAAGAAGCATCTGCTTATGGCAAGACAGTCTGGCTTCCAGGTGGTGATGCTGCCTTCTGCCTCCCGCCACGAGGGAGACAAAGTGATGAGGCTGCCCCCATAGCTGGTGGCTGGCCTGCCATGTCAGGAAAGGCAGGGCCAGGAGGAGAGAGAATCCAAACTTTGGCTCTGCCCGGTATGAGTCCTGTGTCCTCCTCACACTGGACTGGTTGTATTTGCAGCACATTACCGAGGCACCGAAGGAGACCCGGTTCACTTTTGCTTAGTTACCTAAATTCTTCTCATACAAGAAAATCCACTAGGCTGAGCTGCCCCGGGGGTGGTTGGTGGGCTTCCTGCTGGGCCTCCCACCTAGACCCTAAAAGCTACATTTGATGTATGGATGGAACAGGAAAATAAATAACAGATCTGAAGTAGCCCCCACCACATGAGGCAGGGGTGTCATCTCCTCCCTTACTGATTTTGCCTTTCCTCTGCCCTTGGAGAGTGTTGGGTTTGCTTTTTTTATTCCTTTCTACTCTCCTTGTTTCATGAGTCCTCCCCTCACATTTTTTTTCTCCTCCTATAATAGCTCAGAAAACTGTCATCTTGAAGGTCGGACTTTAGCTGTTTTATGTAATCACAGAGCCTTTCCTGTACAGATTATAACTGCTGCTCGCTGCATCTCAGTGAGATCGGAATGCAGACGTCTCCGTGGCCCCACCTTCCCTGCTGCCTCCCCTGTAGTTACTGACTTGGTTAGTACTGCATGGCTCTGGAATTTTCCTCTGCGTAGCTGGCATACCTAATGCTAGATAAAACCAACCTTTTTTTTTTTTTTTTTTTAAATAGAAGCAAACAGCAGTAACCGTGGGCATAGCTGCGGTATGTTTTGTGCCCACCTCCTTCATGCCTGGTCTTGTCATATGCATAGCCACTTCAAGACATGTTTACTGTGTCCAGATTCTTAGACATGTCAGGTGATTGCTTAGAAAATCTGATCAAATTTGTTAGAGATACTAAAACCATTAGTAATAATTTAGCATGTTGTTCTTCCAGTGGTAACTGACTTCTATATCCCTTGGGTCTTCCCTACCAAGGGGAAATTTGGTCTACATTTGGGCTTTAATTAATCATGTGACCTTCAACTTGCCACTTCCTCTATGGGTCCCATCTTCCCCATAGATGAGAGCTCTGAGAAGGGTTTTTGTTTATCTAACTTAAACATTTTAGAGATCTCTATGTCTATCAGGAGTGTTATGATTTTAAAAAATTAGAAAGTAAGAAGATAATAGGGTACCAGGCAACAGATATTGTATTATATGAGGTTTATTAAGTGAGCATGGGGAGAGAAGGAAAGGGGGGAGGGGTACCCTAGAGAGAAGGGGGGGAGACTAAGGGGGAGTAGAGAGGAGAGAGGGACCACGAGGTCAGTTTGTCCTTTTATATAGACCTGGGCAGGGCCACGCCCCAGTGGCAGGTAAGCAATGGCATCACAGGTAGCCGACTGAAGCCCAATGCTAACAGAGAAAGACTCTTCTTCTTCTTCTCCTTCTCCTTCTCCTTCTCCTTCTCCTTCTCCTTCTCCTTCTTCTTCTTCTTCTTCTTCAAGAGGTAGGAGTTCTTTATATTGTCATCATGGTTTGTAGTTGTTGTTTGAAACAGTTAGTTAACTAAGGCTAGCCACAAACTCACTATGTAGCCCAGGCTGGCTAGCTTGGTATTTGTAACCTTCTTACCCCAGCCTCCCGAGAGCCTGTATTATAGATTGGCGCCACCGCCTGCACGCTCTGCCAGCGCACTTGATTATAAACTTGCTGTCTTGTCTGGACCACAAGAAGCATCCCAAGCTGTACCTCAGACACTAGGACCAAGGACTTGGTGGATATGGGCCACCTGTTGGTTCTGCTCCTTACGGAGCCTGGAGGTTTGCATGTCTATTTGGTTTATAATCCATTATATTGTGCTTTAGAAAATCCCTGCCTGCCCTAGGTGACTTATATTTTGTTTATTTCTTTTGTGCGCATGCACACACACACACACACACACACACACACACACACACACACACACACGTACGTGGAAATCAGGATAACTTGCAGGAGTCTGTTTTCACCTTCACACTGGTCCTGGGGATGGAACCTGGGCTGTCGAGCTTGGCAGCAGTCACCCATGCTGCTGAGCCATCTCAACAGCCCTGGGCTTCATCTTTGTAGTCCCTTTATACACTCGCTTTTACTTTCACTCTTTCATCACCCTTTGCACTGCTTCCCAGGGCCTGCTCTATTAAGTTCCAACAGCTGTCCAACTCCTTGCACTAAATTCCATAGGCTTATAATAGATCCTGTTTCCTGTTTTTTTTTAAGTGCATCTTCCTTTTTATAATTAAAAATTTTAAATAATATGTTACATCACCGCCTTTCCTATCATCTTTCCAGCCCCTCCCATCCCTGCCCCAAACGCCTTCTCAAACTGATGGCTTCTTTTTTTATTATTACTGCAACACACATATGCATAAATATACAAATACAGCCTGGTGGGCTTGTTTAGCATGGCTTGTGTGCATATGGCTTTAGGGCTGACCACTTTGTATTGGAAAACCAATTAGGGTGTTCATCCCTGGGAGAGGCGATTTCTTCCTCTCTCAGTAGTTATTAGTTGCCTGCAGTTCTGTGTCTAAACGTGGGACCCTTGAGATTTCCCCCTCCTTCCCCATTAGTGTGTCGATTGAGATTACCATTAGTTGGGTCTTGTTTAGGCAGCTATATTGTGGAATTACCTGGGTGAGTATTCCCATCATTCCTGCGACATGCAATCTCACAGTGGACCCCCTGGTCCTCTGGGTCTTAGCAAGCTTTCCACCTCCTCTTCAGGGACGTTCCCTGAGCCTTGGACGCAGCTCTCTTCTTTTACGCTGAAGACTCTCTTTAGCTTCTTCACACAGATGGCTCACTGCTACTTTAGTGAAATCCATTTTCTGGGCATGTTTTAAAGTTGAGGAGGAATGTGATCGCCAAGAGCGAGGCTAGGTGATTTTCTTCTAGGGGAAAAAAAAAAAGTGTTGCTGGGCATGGTGGCGCACGCCTTTAATCCCAGCACTCGGGAGGCAGAGGAGGCAGGTCACTGTGAGTTTGAGGCCAGCCTGGCCTAGGTGTACAAAGTGAGTCCAGGACAGCCAAAGCTACACAGAGAAACTCTGTGTCTAAAAACAAAAAACAAAGACAAATGTTTATGATAGATTTTCTTCCATCTTCGAATAAACTAGCTTTAAGAAAGATAAATTAGAAAGCCTGGTGGAGCAGAAAACGTGGACTGCCTGTATTTTGAGTTAGCAATGAAGAAGCCAGTGTCTTCTGGCCGGCAGGCTGTGCGCGGAACAGTGTGGCCGGCAAACGAAGGCCTGCTTGCCAGGGGTCACTTGTGGAAGTGTCAGGACGGGCGCAGCCTTGCTTCCTGGCTGGGTTCCTAGTCATCGGCCTTGGTGGATTCTTGTTGGCCACTTGTAAGCATTAATAAGACTTGCAGCCTCCAAGCCTGCCTTGCAGGTTAGAAAAAAAATGTCGCAAGACTGGGGCTATTGTGCTGAATGGGGGACCAGAGCCTTTCCACTTCTCCCTCCGGAGCCCCGGGAGCCATCCTTTGTGCAGTTAATGCCTGTTCCCAGAGGGTCTTCTAAGCCTATAGACATTAGTCTGCCAAAGGCTCAGATCTCAGCGAGGCCATTTCCTCGCAGTCTGCTTGGGATACCTTAGGTCACCCAGCAGATGAAAAGAGAAATAATCCTGAGAATTCCAGCACCAAGAACTAGAGCAGCCTGGCTGTGGGAGGCCTTGATGGAAGAGGGGGGCAGCGGGGCCTCAGCCCCCCTTTTGTGCTCAACCACGGCTGCAGCCATGGTCACGGCTAAATAGCTGCCTTTGAGGAAAGTCTTTTCTTCCCGCAGGAAAGCCGGCGAGTCTGCTGTGAATTAGCCAGCTCACAAAGTCATGAAAGGGACTTACAGAAACAATGGCACGCTGTGCATTCCGTGAGATCCTTAACAAGTTATACGAACCAGATAATGGCCCAACTGGCTGGCTCTGCAGGTTTTTTGCCTGAGTGTGCACATCCGCGGAGCCCGCGCTGTCCCCTGTGGGACCAGATCAGATGATGGGGGTGCCAGCAGTGAACGTGAAACAGCCCAGGCTAACTCCGGGCCTACACTGGACTTCGCCTACTCTGCCTCCAACGCATGCTCTGTCGCTATTCTTAGGAAGTCTAGTGTTACTACGGTTTAGAACGTTGGGGCAGCCGGGTAGGAAGACAGATGAATAGGGCAGAATGTTATCCTTCAGGGTTACAGAAACATGGCCACTTAAAAAAAAAGTAAAGTAAGAACTTACCACGAAATATATGTCCGTATGAAGAATGTCTCTGTGTATACACGTATTACGTGACATTATTTGACATTATTCACCGTTGACAAAAATTGCAAAACAACCTAAATGTCTGCTTCAGCTGTGCACAAACTATGGGCAGCCACACAACGGCACCCTCTTCAGCTAGAGAGAGAAGCGGACACACACACAAAACCACTAGTGCATTGAAAGCACAATATGCTTTGTGAAAAGGTAGTCACAAGAGGCTACAGCAGGGCTGAGGAGACGGCTCAGTAATTAAGGGCGTGCACAGCTCTTATAGGGGCCTTCTAATTCCCAGCAGCCATGTTGGGAGGTTCACAACCTGTAACTCCAGCTTCAGGGGCTGTGACACACGTGGCCTCCTATGGGCACCTGCACTCACATGCATGCACACGGACATAGACATGCGCGTAATTTAAAAAACACTTTTAAAAAATCTTTCAATGTCTACCAGCTAGAATCACATCTGTAGTGACAGAAAATGAGTCCATGGTTGAAAGGGAAAAGCGAGGGCATCTTTAAAAGGGAACTTCGGGAGAATGACAGGAGGAAAAAGTCTTTGATGGTAGAAATAATTACCCAACTGGTCATTTGTCAGTTTAGTACAAAGAATGGTACTAAAAACGGGTGACACCTCCTGAATGCAAATTAGCCTTAATAAGCCTGGCCATTAAAAGGAAGTGAAAGCCTCCTCTTTTGGCCTTTGGGGACTGCCACCTCAGGCGGACAAGTTGTTTCCAGTTTGCGATGGGCAGCTTCTGTGAGGGTTGACCTCCCAGCAGAGGGAGGCAGTGGTCCTCAGAGAGCTTTTACATCTGGAGGCTCAATCAGGAGAGGTTTTCTGAGTCTCTACTGTGTATACACAATGTTAGCCAAGAGGGGACAGGTGAAAGGACAGTGACATGAAGTATGCTTACCTAAGAGAGAGGCAGTGGGCACAGGCTGGCCAGGTGTCGCCACAGGCCTTTTAGAGGGAGATTTAGAAGCCATTTTATGAAGCAAGTCGGCAGATCCTGGAAGGTCTTGAATGATCAGGTGCGGGAGAGAAAGCTGGGGGGAGGGGGGGCAGTTCAGGTTCACAGGAGGGCCTGGGATCTTGCCAGAAGCCAGTCACTTTTTGAGAAGGAAGGAGAGTCCCACACAGAAACCTTGTTAGCACCATGATAAATCAACCCATGAGCCCTTGAGGATATGTTTAAAGCAAGGGGCAAGGACGTTGCCACTCAAGACCAAGTCTGGCCTGCCTCCGTTTTTCTTTGGCTAAAAATAGACTTTATAGTTTAAAGGTTTGTGGGGGGGGGTTTTCCTCCTTAATTGAAAAAAAGTGGCAAAATTCGCATTTTGGTGTATACTTATTTCACTGGGGCCCAGCCAGACCTGCACTCTGTATTGTGTGTCTAATTTTGTGCTCTCGTGGTATGGCAGCATAGCCTAGCAGAAAAATTCACAGGGAGGCACACTGACCTCTGCCTCAGACTGAGTACGCCTGCTCCCTTCCTCCTCTGCCTCTCTGATGATGTATTGCCGGCTTCAAACAGAACATTCTGTCAGATCATGCTAATTCTACCACTGTGCAGCTTCATATCGCCGGCTTCACCCTTATCTTGCCTCACGGCTCAGCTGGGAGTCCTTGTGCAAGGCCTGTGATCTCACAAATGCAACCCCACCGCAACCCCATGTGGCACTCAGATGCGTTTTGTGGGAGCAGCGTCGCTTTGCCAATTCGGTCAGCTCCGGGTAAAGAGGTGTGTGGGGGCATCCCGACACTTGACGCCTGACTGCTCTAACTAGAGATTGTCTAGATGATTCCACAGGTCAGACTCCTCTGCCAGAATAGCCTGAGGGTCAGGTTTGCCTGGTGAATAGAAGAAAGCAAATGTGGGTTCCATGTTACAAGCTTCAGCCTTGAAGCTCAGGTGCAGCCCTCCCTGGCTTACAGAGGCTTTTCTGAGACTACCCAGGGCAGTGGGTTCTCAACCTTCCTGACGCTGCGACCCTCCAATACAGCTCTTCATGCCATGGTGACCCCTCCCCCCAACCATAAAATCGTTTTCATTGCTACTTCACATCTGTAATTTTGCTACTGTTATGAATCATAACGTAAGTATCTGATATGAAGGGTATCTGATATGCAACCTCCCTGAAAAGGTAGTAGTCGGCCTCGTGACCCACAGATTGAGAACCCCCAGAACCTCCTTTCACGGGACAGGAGAAGTCACTAGAAAATTGACAGGCAAGCAAGAATCGGAATTGTGGCTTCATTTAGAATCAGCCACTGATGGGCCCCCAAATCCCATGACGCCTGTGTGCTTCTAGCCTCATGTCCTGCCTGCCATCTTCCTTAGTCTCTAAACTTTACCATCCCGTCCTTTCCCTTGGTCTATCGGGTTCTGAGACAAAACAGCTGAGTGGCTTGAAGCACGTACTACGATTCCATTGTAGGTTAGAACTGTGTCAACCAACAATATATGTTGAAGATGTCGCTTCTAATATCTGAGCTATTACAAGTAAGGTTTTGCAGATATAATCAAGTCAAGAGAAGATCCTCTAAAAAAAAAGATAGATTGAAATTCTAACCTCAGTATTTGTGAAAGGAACCTTATTCAGAAACCTTATTGGAAATATCTCATGGATCAATTGACTAAATTAAGATGATGATGTACGAGCTGGAGCGATGGCTCAATCAGTAAAGTAAGTACTTGTTAAGCGAGACTGAAAAGCTGAGGTTGGACCCCTAGCATCGCTTAAAATGGGTACAGCAGCACATGAGCCCAGCAGCACTCAGCACTGGGGAAGCAGGACAGGCCGACCCCTGGAACTCGATGGCTAGGCAGCTTAACCAAATCAGTGAGCTCCAGGTTCAGAGAGAGACCCTGTCTCAAAACTACAGTGGAGTACTGACCCAGTAGGGCGTGGGCAGTGATCAAGAAGATGGTTTTCCCAGTGCAGAGAAGCCACCACTGTACTTGGGATTTGCTGGCCCCTGCTGCCGCCCCAAATGCAGGACCATAGCCTTTGAGGTAGTGAGGGCCTGCATTTGTACTCTTCCCTGGGGGGTGCAAAGGAGGTGGAAAGGCAGGCTGCAGTGAAGAGGCCGTACTGTTCTCTGAGCAAGCACTGCTCTTGTGTTCCCTTTTGATATCTAGAAACTGTGCAAGAGGTTTTTTTTTGTTGTTGTTGTTGTTTTTTTGTTTTTTTGTTTTTTTTTTTTTTTGAAGCAGGGCTTTGCTGTGTCCCCAAGGCTGGCTTTAAATTCAGTATGTAGCTGAGGCTGGCCTCGAACTTGTAGAGATCTTTCTCCTTCCGCTCCTGAGTGTTTGTTGGTATTACAAGCATGCACCCAGCTTTATTTTAGAGCCACACAGTTTGTGCTTATTGGTCATAAGCATGCTGGTAAGCAAATACACGCACCAAACTGGTTCCTTCTAGCCATTTCCTGAAGTTCTCAGGAGAAGGTTTTCTTGACAGTAAATGGAAGAATCTAAGGGCTAAAGTATATATATATCTCTGTGTGTGTGTGTGTGTGTGTGTGTGTGTGTGTGTGTGTGTGTATTTCTTAGTGCAGAATCTAGGTTGTGATTGGCATCCCATAAGTACAAAGTAGCCTTGGACCTCCCCGGCTTCTGAAAGCAACTTGAGGGCCACTCTTGGGTCACCATGTAAGTACTTGTCCCTCAGTGTTGGACTTTAAACAGCAGCTCAGCTCTGAAGCTAGGGGACCCTGCTTGTTTGGTGCCTGCGTGACATGCAACCAGATACAAGGTGCATCTAAATGAAGATTGAAGCAGAGCCTTACCACGTAGCCTAGGCTGCGCGAATCCATTATCCTCCTGCCTCAGCTTTCTCACAGGCTGGGATTACAGGTGTGTGCCCCTAAGCCCAACGTTCCAAAGATCATTATGTTCTCCAATGCAAGTAGGACTTGTGTCTGTAAGAATTCTCCAGGATGCCTCTAGTGTGTCTCTTTCACGATCGTTGAGAGGTTCCTAAGTGTAACCAGGGTCTCTGCCTTCTGCTAAGCCATTATTCAAGATGAAAACTGGGGTCACTTTTTGATGCCACACATTCTTTTATATTTAGGAAGAAGTGTCCTAAATTTTTAGAGATGTGGTTCTGTCATTTTCTGTGGCTTAGTCCTATCTACTTAGGCACTTAGATGCCTCCAAGGCCAGGCTGGCCCTGGAGTTGTTTGCTATTAAACTCTGCCCTCTTGTGGCCACTACATGTCATAACAGCACAGCATTTGTCTATAGCTGTTTCTAAACATGGGAGCTTTTGATAATGAAATGTAACATAGTTCAGCTTAAAAAAGAAGGGTTGTGTTTAGAATGCATACAGGAGCAAGAGGCTAGAGTTGACTTCATGCAAGGCAGTGTGAGGTTATAAAGGCCTTCTGTTATTTAAAGTATTGTCTGCTCTTGTTTGTGTGGAGAGGATTGGGTTTGGGCCTGAAGTTTTACCCCACATTAAAGTTTCCTTGGAAGGACTTGCATTTATGCTGTGATCTGACGGATGATAAAACTGCTATTTTGTCAGGAAGGATGCTGGTCTTTGCGAGGCAGAAATCAGTACTTTGAAGACTGTTAGGGAAGACTCGGCCCCTGTGGACAGTGCGCGTGCGCAGGCTGACTGAGGCAGGAGAGAGTCGCGGGAGCTTAGGGAAGCCACGGTTACCCCATGTTCCTTGAGTCGGGAAAGCTGAGGAAACAGTGTTCTTGGGGCATTCTGAGAAGATGCTCACACAGAAGGACTTGTATCTACTTATTGTCAAAGTACTATATCATCAAATGGTTGCTTGCGGCTTGCTTTGTTGGTTATACACTATTCTGTGAGTTAAGCACACGAACTCATCTCCTTTTGGTCTGAATATAGAAATCTAGCATCTTCCATAGCCTGTAACATTTCTGAGCATCAACTTGAAGCCACAACTAAGAGCTTCCGTGCCATGTAACTTTGTCTCATGAACAAAATTATTAAAATAGTGCATAAATTATCTTCAGACATGCATATAAAGTATACTTGGAACATAAATTAATTTTATGTTTAGACTTTGGTCTACTCCCAAGATCTATCTCTTCCTCTCTTTTTTTCTCTCTCCATATGTACTTGTGTTTGTGTGTACAGATTATATATATATATATATATATATATATATATATATATATATATATATATATGTTTGAAATCTGAAAAACTTAAGTATTTCAGTTAACAGATACCCAACCTGAATTTCTTTATAAGAAAATGTCATGATGACGTTTGGGCTTTTCCAGGCACCTCTTGTTTAAAACATCTTTGCAGTTATTTCATAGAATGTCTCATGCGCTGCCACTGGTCAGCTTTCTGAGGGCAGAAGATACAAGCCTGCACAAAGTCCTGGACCTCCTATTCTGGAGGTGGCAGACAGATGACAATAAGAAAGACAACCAAGTCAGTTGTGTTAGACTGAGTTTTGTGCTAAGGAAGAAAAGGCTTCTCCGGGAAGGGAGCTGGAAGAGGTTGGGGTAAAGGAGCTGGGCAGAGAATGCGCCTTCAGAGTGGAAAGG
The DNA here is from genome assembly GCF_964271855.1 of Acomys minous. Classification (NCBI taxonomy): domain Eukaryota; kingdom Metazoa; phylum Chordata; class Mammalia; order Rodentia; family Muridae; genus Acomys; species Acomys minous. The sequence continues at coordinate 78,330,676 of NC_140496.1, forward strand.
CCAGACAGTGGAGGTCAAAGGGAAAAAGGAACTAGTGAGGTTTGCTGGGAAGTAAGAGCATCCCTCTGCTGTAGAGAAACAGTGGGGGGGGGGGGCATCGGGACTGCTGAGAGCCACAGGCTCGGCTGCTGCTGGAGTCTAGCCCCTGACAGGAGAGGGTGGGGCAGGGGCAGGTCTCGTGGGGCCTGTGTGCCAGAGCAAAGGCTAGAGTTTGTGCAGAAGGCATCTGGAAGCTGTCTGAGGTTCACGCTGGACTCCTCGCTGCTAGTGGACAGAAGGGGAAAGAAATGGCAGGTGGGAGGCCATTCGAGCGTTCAGATGATGGGTTGGGAGTTTGGACCTTCCAGAGATAGCAGGAGACTTGGGGAGGAGGGAGAAATGGTCAAAGTAATAAGAAGGTAGAGCTAGATTTCCTGGCTCACAATTGCCTGTCACTCCAGTTCCTCTGATGGCCTCTTCTGACATCCATGGACACCCTGTGCCCCCAACACACACACTCACACGCAGCCATACATATGCAGAAGTAAAAATAAATCTTTTTAAAAAGGCAAAAATCAACGGCTAAGTTTAAATAACATATGGGGCAAAATAAATTCTCCTGGAAATTAAAGAGATGTTTTTGCTTTGTTTTACTTTTTGTTTTTCACACTTTTCTCAGTTAACATATTTTATCTAGTAGTACTTTAAAATACTTACATATAAAAATTAAGACACTGCCCTCCCTTCTCACCCCTCCCCCTTTTGTTTTTTTGAGACAGGGTTTCTCTGTGTAGGCCTGGCTGTCCTGGGATGCACTCTGTAGACCAGGTTGGCCTCGAACTCACAGAGATCCACCTGCCTTTGCCTCCCCAGTGCTAGGATTAAATGTGTGTATCCCCAACATTCCTTTTTTTTTTTTTTTTTTTTTGGTTTTTCGAGACAGGGTCTCTCTGTGCAGCCTGGCTATCCTGGAGTAGCTTTGTAGACCAGGCTGGCCTCAGACTCACAGCGATCCGCCTGCCTCTGCCTCCTGAGTGCTGGGATTAAAGGCGTGTGTCATCACCGCCCGGCCTAACATTCCCTTTTTTATACCATCATTCACTCCATAAATATACTGAGAACTTGTGGGTTGATTTAAATTGTCAAAAACAAACAGTGTAAATATATTAGAGAAACTCTAGTGTCAAGACTCTTTCACCTTGTTAAAAATTGTTGAGAATCATTTTTAAAAATCCTTTAGTTATATGAGTTATACTCATTGTATTGGAAATTAAAATGGAGAAGTTATTTGTGTGTGTGTGTGTGTGTGTGTGTGTGTGTGTGTGTATGTGTGTGTGTGTGTGTGCCCCCACGTGTGTACACTTGTGGAGGCTAAGGTAAATGTTGAATGTCTTCCTAGATTTCCCTTCACCTTATATGTTGAGGCAGGGTCTCTTGGTGACCCATTTTGGCTAGTCTGGTTAGCCACCTTGCCCCCGGGACTTCTATCTCTAGGATTACAAGCAGGCCCATGTATGCCCAGCTTTTACATGGTTTCTGGGGTTAACACAGAGGGTGGTATCTCCCCAGCCAACAACACAGGAATTTTTATTTTATTTTATTATTTTATTTATTTGTTTGTTTGTTTATTTAAGTATTTATTTTTGAGACAAGGTTTCTCTGTGTAGCCTTAGCTGTCCTGAACTCACTTTGCAGACCAGGCTGGCTTCGAACTCACAGCCATCTTCCTACCTCTGCCTCCCAAGTGCTGGGATTACAGGCATGGGCCACCTCACCATGCACTGTTGCTTTTTTTTGGGGGGGGGGCAGGGTGGGAGTTTTAAATGTTTTCATTTTATTTTATGACATTTTATGTTTACTTAGTGTATTCATTTGAAATGAACAATAAGCCTATTATGCACAAACATAAAGTGCATATTTTTAATGAAACAATTCGCATTTAGTGGTAGGAATGGCTTTGTGCTATGTTTCACAAATGTCTTTAGTATCTAGCTGCTGAAGAAACCCAACCCCACTTCGGTGTGTGGTTCAAAAGGGCCGAAGTACACTGTCGTCAGAGAATTACAGATGCCTGCTGATGCCAGCCTAGACCTGGGAGGTTGCCCTGCCTGGGAGGCTGACTGGGCCATGGACTCTGAAGCCTCACCCATGAACCCTGGTACTACTCTGTTCCTTTAAGATCTGTCCATCTGTCTGTCTGTCAGTTTGAGTGAGTGGTGCTGCCACGCGCTGGATAGTTGAAGGCCCTTGGTCATGGAGTCAGGCAGATCTCCACATCTCTCACTGTATCCTAACAGGATGCCTTAGCTGATAATCCTCAATACTCTTCCCAGAAAAGTCATTCACACGTGGGCAAGCTCTGAACCGCTTGGTGCTCACTCTAAGTCCTTCAAAACCCCAGTGCTCGCGTGACAGCTCACAGATACTATTAGTTGATTTCCTTGAAGAAACAGAGCACTTTGTTCAGCCCCACACACTCAACCCCCAGAAGATGTCTGCTAGTTAAACGCTCAAGTGAGAACACCTGTAGTTTGTTAGCTAGACCGTGGCATTGCACGATAGCGCAGCCCTTCATCGGCGATGCAGGCCACAGGTGTGCTCGTCCCAGGCAGCCACTGTACCATATACCCTGAGCCTTATCTCAGTAAGGAGAGGGTAGTGTCTTAGGTTGGAACTGCCTCTGTTTTCTTACACAGTGTGGACCTGGGACGGTCAGGAGTGGAGACGGGATCGGGACAGCTGGTGCCTCTGCCTCACGTCCTCTTAAGGAAGCTGCATAGCTTTTGCCCCATCAGTGTGACTGTTGACTCAGTGTAACAGGCGAAGAAGTCCTCGGCAGTATTGTGAAAAGAAGTTTTGGTCTCTTGGACCTTGGACTAGGGGATATCCTGGCATTTAAGAACTGTAGAAATACTAAGGCTGCAAATAAATAGCCTTTTACTGTTTATCTAAGTACACTGCGCCCTCTCCATCTCAGCCTTAACTAAGAGCGGCATCTGTATTTAAAGACTGATTATTAATAGAGAGAAGAGATTAAACTTGTATTTAAAAGTAAGAGGAAGGTCTCTGCCAAGGGCCTGCTCCTTACAATGGGGCGAACTGTGTGCCCTGTGTGACTCCGAACTGTTGGACACAGCTGAGTCATTAATCACTGTTTACTGTGAAGAGCTGGGCCGGAAACAGTTGCTATTCTCTAATTACTTTATATTAAAGCTGTGAAGACCCAAATTTAGTTGAGGCCAAGGCCCGATTCACAGCAAAGACGTTACGCTTGGAGTAAAAGGCTACATTCACTCAGGGGGGTGGATTTAGTGGAGTTTAGCAAGCTGGAAACACGCAGTGGTCCCCAGTCCTTAAGTTGTCATCAGTTGCCCGAGCGCGCTTGCTCGCTCTGTGCTCTCTCGGGGGTAGATGAGCTGGCCAGCCTCCATCCTCTCCTCTCTGTGAATGAGATAACGATGTGTCAGACCCTGAGAATGAAAACATACTGTTTGGCCCTCTGAGGCAATTTCCCAGCTCTCTCCAGATGGCATCTAATTGTTTCTTGAATGACCTCAGTGTCCAGGCTGCAGGAACCTGGTCCGAGAGGCCACTGCACATATTTATTAGCTTGTGGATGAGAACTTACTACATAAAGCCTCCATTCACCCTCTCCAAAGAGCTCTCTGTGCCGAAGAAGCGCCAAAGCTGATGGACTGCTTCCTGTGCCCCCAGGCTCCAGCTGGCCTCTGGTTTTTCCCAGGCCCAGGTGGCTGTGTTAGGAGAGGGGGGGTCTGTGTGCTTGGCTAAAGCCATCCTGCAGGGACTCCCCCTCCCTTCTGTGTCCCCGTGGTCTTTAGTGAAGTAGGCTGGACCTGAGCACTGTGGGCTGGGAATTCAAGCCTTCTGCCTCGCCCGCCTCCTCCCAGTTTGAGATACCAGGTTGTTGGCAACTAAGGGAGCAAGATGCTTATTTGCGTCAATGTGAGAACCGGTTCCGCCTTAGTTTCATTTCTGCTGTTGAAGTAAAGGTTTTGTTTGGCTTTATGGTTCCGGTTTATAGTCTGCTGCTTCCAGGAAGTCTAGGCAAGAACTTGAGGCAGTTGGTCACAACACATCCAAGAAGAGAGAGAGAGAGAGAGAGAGAGAGAGAGAGAGAGAGAGAGAGAGAGAGAGAACGTGCTATCGCGAAGGGCCTGGGTGGAACAGTCTGGTAAGGAAAACACCCTGGGGATGTCTCCTGAGTCTGCCTCTCTCAGTGTAGTAGATGTGTTTTCTAGACCAGCTTTGGGCACGGATCACACAGTGAAAGCTTAGCCTCCTCAGGCAGGTCATATGTCCACTCTGGGACAGCTTAGTGTCCAATATTCTGACTGGTTTACACATCCATCGCTAGGGTAAATATCACAAGCTTTGAGCTATGAGAGCCACTGTCAGAATTTGATGGTTAGGTCCACCTTTGACCTGAGGTGTGCTTAGAGTTCATCAGTCGCGGATAAGCAGGAGGCAGTAGACACACACCTCCACCCCTCTGAGGCTGCCACCTGCTTGTCTCAGAACTCTGAGACTTGGAAGGTTCCAGGAAGTCTGCTAAGTGACTGAACCCCCATCAGAAAAAGCAGGCTCAAGCCCCAACTTATCAGTCCAGCCAATGGGAGAAGGGACAGGAAGTTCTCACAGCCGGGGAACATTTGAAAATGCTGTCTTATGCCAAATCAGCACGCCAGCCATCCGTGCCCTATCTCTGATTGATGTGTCCCCTTTTTCTGTAGAATCATATATTAAAAACTGCCTCGTTTTCACTAGTCTCTTGAATTTGTTATGATCATATTTTCAACATCACCATCTGCTATTTACATATTTCCTCATAAATGTTTAGGATCATAGTAGGCTATTTTTCTAATTCTCTCTGTCTCCTTGGGATACACATATAATGTGTTGACACGTGGCGGCTAAAGTTTGCGGAAATGCCTCGTCCTTCTGCTTTTGTGTTCTTAAGACCTGTACACAGCCTTCTGTAGTTTCATTCGCTTTGGGTTTAATTATGGGCTGGATACCCACTGCCTCCCTTTCATGGTGGCCACTATTGCAGAGAAGTAGACGTGGGACCTTTGTGAGAACCGAGCATCACTTTGTTGTCTGGCGTGTGTCCTTGGAAAGAGTCCCACATCTGTTACCACCAGTGACCCAACCCTAAGACACGGTGTTCCAGAGAATTATCTAGGTCAGTTCCTGCTGCTCACCCCCTTCCGCCATCCGGCCCTCCCACCTGTGTGGGAAGGAACACTTCAGGTGCACAGGGACTGGGTGCGGGGTTGGAGGTACTGAACTAGCCTTTGAACATGGGCAAGAACAATCCATGGTCCCCACCCTAGGCACCGAGTAAAGAAAACATTGACCTTCTAGATGTTACTTCTGAAGATCTTGGGCTTGGCAGCAAACAAGGAAGTAAGGCCGCCGATCAATTCAGTGTCTTGCAGGGAGCGTTCAGATCTGGCCTTTTGCCATCAAGGGCGCAGGCTGTATCTCTATACACAGAGGTGTTCCTGGCCTTCACTCCACCCCTGAGGTTCTGCTGCCTCCTGGTCCTGAGATTCTGATCTCAGCATCCTCGGTCAATGCACTGCACTTTCCTGTCAGTTATATGCTGCCCAGCATCCCTGACGTTCCAGACGAGCCCTCAGCCTGTGCTGCAGGACTGACTGTCGCTGGATGAAGGGAGGTCTGCCTTCTGGAGTTGCTTCCGATTAGACTGTCCTGGCAGATGGGTGTGATGGGCTTCCATTAGCACATCAGATGAAGCAGGTTCTGGCTTGCTTTTATTATTGACTCTAAGACCTGCTGGTTGGCCCTCACAGAATGGCGATAATGATGCTGGTCTCCTGGTGTGTTAAATGAGACACGGGTAGAATTCTCTGTAGAAATACTGTCTCCTGGGAACCTCACTAGGAAATGAGGTAGAAAGATGTCAACAACTTCCTACATAAGCTCCCCACATGCGTGGCTGCCAATGGGTCACTGAGATCAGACTTGTATATTTTCCATATTTACTGTGATAGGCAGCAAGGCCCTTCCGCCGGAGGAGGGAAAGCAGGAAATCTACTTCACAGCCATAAGGGGGCCTCGATACTGCTTGCCTAGATCATCTTCTTACCTGTCACAGCCCTGCCAAGCCAAACTGTGTCCATGGTAACCAGACAAGTGGTTTATATCCTCAGTCACGTTCATGACCACTAGGATATTTTGTTCACATCCTTCCTACTGGCTAGTGAAAGTCTTTCTGCATCTCAGGCCCGTGACGTGGCCCAGCAGGCAAAGGCACCTGCCATCAGGCCTGATGGCTTAAGGTTGATCCCCAGGGTCCATAAGGTGAAGAAGAGAAAAGATTTCTATATGCATGTACAGCACACCCACCCACACTTCTCTCTCTCTTTCTCTCTCTCTCTCTCTCTCTCTCTCTCTCTCTCTCTCTCAATCTCTCATACTCACATACTCTCACACATACTAACTAAGCAAATAAATGAATAGATAAACAAAATTGCTTTTTTAAGTGAAAAAACAATCAGTGGGGACTTCTAGGTCACTAAGTGTCTGAGGATTGAGAATCAGCATAACCCATTTCTCTGATGAGCAGATCATCCCCCAGTAGTTTGTAGGGATCACAGGAACCATACCTCTCTCTCTCTCTCTCTCTCTCTCTCTCTCTCTCTCTCTCTCTCTCACACACACACACACACACACACACACACACACACACACACACACACACACACAGTTAAAAACTCCTAATCCAGACTGATTCTTAGAGCTATTTTGGCAGAATGATGCAGGATCAGGGATTGTATTCATCAGATGATAATACTCAGGATATTGCTAACATGACATGACACAAGGCCGTTTTCCCACGGAAGTGTTTCTTTCAGGTGGCTAAAATGTAGTGAGAAAGGATTCATTAGACTGTGTTCTGTCATGGTTGGAGTGAGTGCAGTCTTACCTGGTGCCTGCCTGCCCCTTACTCCAGCAGTCTTACATTCCTTGACGGCCAGTTGGTCCTTTCAGCATTCGGTAGCCTCTGTAGGCGGTGGTGGAGTGGGATGGCATAGGAGGAATTCCCTGTGACTGGAGGATTCCTGCTGTCACAGGCTTAAGCGGAAGGGGTGGAGGCAGAGGATAGCTTCTCAGGGATACAGACAGGCAGTATAAAGAAGGGTGGGGTGGGCGGGGACACAGCCATCATGGGGCTAGACCCAGCATGGTTCTAGAAATAATTGATATCAGACAACCCAGTAATATGGACCAGAGCAGTATGAAGAAATTAGGCACTTGGGAGTTGGTTCTCCCGGGAATCTAAGTAGAAGCCAAAGATCTGTTGTCATGGCAACAGCCACCCAGCACGGAGGTGTTGATGGAGTGAGATTGGCAGGGCAGCAGGTCAGAACGGTAGACTGAAGAATAATTCTGTGGCCAGAATATTACAGGGACAATAAAAGGGGTGGAGGTACCACCCAGGTCCCAGGAGGATTGTCCGTAGGTGCTCAGTAAGATTTGCTGGGACAGGGGTGTCCTGTTTAGAGCTTAGAAGTAGTAGATGGGCCCTGGTGTGTGTGTGTGTGTGTGTGTGTGTGTGTGTGTGTGTGTGTGTGTGTGTGTGTGTGTATGGAGGTAGATGCTGTGTATATATTTCCTGCCTGTTTCCACAAACAGCCCATCAAATGACAAAGATCCAGGAGACTATCTGAGAGGCCTGAGCAAGGGTGATCAAGATCCTCGTGTAATTTTGATTTTCAGGTTCTAAACTTGAGGATTAAAGTATACTTTTAAGGCTATGTATTCTTGACCATCTCCTCTTTATTCCCAGTTTACAATTTTCAGAAGGGTCCCCAGCACCAGCAGCAGCCAGGCAGTGACCTTACCTATCTTCTCTGAGGACTCAGGTCTGCCTCTGAGAGTAGGCGGTAGAGGGCGTTTTCTTGTGCCTTTCTTTAAAGAGGAAAAGCAGCTCACATTTGCTGACCATACCTTCCATGTGTTGGGGGACAGGCTGTGTATTGTTATCTCATTTGATGCCTAGGATCACCTGGTAAGTTTGGGGGTGCATGCTGAGGTTTTGAGAGGTGAAATAATCTCCCAAGATCACTCGGCTAGCTATTGGCGCTGCATTCTCTAGCCCGGAGTGTGTTCAGAGCCTCTTTAGAGCCATATCGATGTCTGTCTCACAGCCCAGTGTCAAGGTGCCAATGTACAGAAGGGCCTGTAAAGTGGGAAGGATCTCAGCTCCTCCTGGTGGGGGTGGGGCACTCCCTGAAAGCTGCTTCACACAGAGGGGCCTCTGTGCCACTTTGATAGTCTTTGCCCATTGTCAGCTATTCATGTTGTTCACACTTATTAAAGAACAAGGTGATGTGCGCAGCAGAGAAAGCCCAGAAGTGGAGATGACAGAAACACACTTTGCTCTGAGTGTGATGTCTGCACGGTCAGTGTGCAAGGGGAGGTATCCTGGCAAAGTAAGTGGTGAGCCACCTTGGGTGGGTTAGACTCCCCAGGGGCTTACAGGGGATATACAGGAGCCCCCGGAAAAGTTATGTCAAGCATCAAATCCGCCTCTTCGCCTGGGAAGATGGACCATGGCTTTCTACTAAGGGATGCTCAAGACTGCCAGATTCCCAGAGGCTACGGTTTGAGAAGTTGATACATCCTATGCTACCCTACTATTCCTACTTCTGCTTTTGTTTTGTTGGGAGTGTAGGAGTGCACCACCACATCCAATTTATGCGGTGCTGGGGGATGGAATTCTGCTCTTCATTTGTGCTAAGCAAATACTTTGCTGGGGCTCGAGCGATGGCTCAGAGGTTAAGGGCACTTACTTATCTTCCAGAGGTCCTGAGTTCAATTCCCAGCAACACATGGTGGCTCACAACCATCTATAATCGGCTCTGATGTCAGGTGCAGGCAGAGCACTGTATACATAACAATAAATAAATCTTAAAAAAAAAAAAGAAAGAAAATACTTTGCTAAGTGAGTTACACCACCTGCATGTGCACATTCTTTTTATTTTACCTTAACGCCACAGTATAGAAACAGAAGCGGGTGAAATGAAGCGTTTCTGAGCAGACACCAGGAAATAATAGGTCTTTGCGATGGGGTGATATATGGGGTAGGATTATACAAGATCACAGCAAGAAAGAAAACTCAAGGCTGCCTGCCCATCGCTTCACATTACTCAGTTATGCAACTTTAATAGCTATTTGGAGAATCATAAACTCGTTGCGGGGAGGGGCAGGGACCTGGCGTGCAATAGAAAGAAATCTATTTGGGAAGATGGTACTTGGTCTCTTTGTGTTGGGCAGATCAATACATTTCCTGAAAGAGACCGTTTAATGGCCATCTTCCTTCATCCCCCCTGAGGAATCTGGAGGAAACTGTCAACCTGAGATGCAGATGCCTGAGTGTCTGTGTCTGTCCCAGTGCAGAGCCTGCTTCTAGAGGCCCTGCATCCACCAGGGCACAGGAGGTGCTTGTGGACCCAGAGCAACAGAGACCTCCACAGCACTGCCTGCTCTCTGCCCACCGCATCCAGCTGGCATTCCTGTTTGGAGCAAGGACAGACTGTCATTTGCACAGAGGGTAATATGCTGGGCTATTTTCAACAGCCTTAGCTGCTCTGTCTGGCCTGAAGACATCTTGGCCTCTTCTCCAGTCTTATCCTTTCTGGGTGGTATCTGAGACCATCTGTGTCCCATCAGGCCCCGTGGCTTTTTGTGTGAGGGTGTGCCTGAGAAATCACATCAGCTTCTCCTGCCCTACAGATGCTCCTCAGCTTAGGGCTGAGTGATGGCCCAAGGACCTGACCAGAAGGTTAAACTGTCCTAACTCGAAAAGGAACTTAATAATATCCTTGACCTTCCAGGCGTCTCAGCTTAGCACAGCCTAACCCTGAATATTTAGTTAGCCTACAGCACGAGGAAGTCCTCTAAAGCAAAGCCTATTTTTATAAGAGCATGCCCAGTGTCTTGCATAATTAACTGACTACTGTTTTGAGAGTGAAATGCAGAGTGAAGGCTGCCTATGCTCACGTTGGGACAGTTGGAAGTTGGAGGCCACCGTGTTTGTTTAGAACCAGGCAGGTGCAGACCAGGCATCTTGGGAAGCAGAGCTGCCCCGAACCTGTCCCTCATCCTGCTGCCACTTCCCAGGCATTTGCCAAGCAGTTCCAGGGGTGGGGCCATGGGGGGCGGTGGGAGTGGGTACGGATTCTGAGGAGAGTGTCACATTGCAAGGCCAAGTTACCCTTTCCCTCTTTTCAGGGACATCTGAGGCAGAGAACTGGTTTCTTTGGCCTTAATCCATAGCTCACTAAAGATGCCTTTGTTCACCAAAAGCCAGGTCACTAGGACTTGGTGGAAACCAAAAACAAACCAAAAAACAAGCCAGAAAGGATTGGTGGGATGCTGGGAGGGGAGGGAGAACTTCAGTGGTTGGGGTGTGTGTGTGTGTGTGTGTGTGTGTGTGTGTGTGTGTGTGTGTGTGTGTGTGTGTGTGTGTGAGAGAGAGAGAGAGAGAGAGAGAGAGAGAGAGAGAGAGACAGAGAGACAGAGAGAGACAGAGAGAGACAGAGAGAGAGAGACAGAGAGAGAGAGAGACAGAGACAGAAAGGAGAGACAGAAAGAGAGAGAGAGACAGAGACAGAAAGAGAGAGAGACAGAGAGAGAGAGAGAGAGACAGAGAGAGAGACAGAGAGAGAGAGAGAGAGAGAGAGAGAGAGAGAGAGAGAGAGAGACAGAAAGGAGAGAGAGACGGAAAGAGAGAGACAGAGACAGAAAGAGAGAGAGAGACAGAGAGAGAGAGAGACAGAGAGACAGAGAAGCAGAGAGAGAGAGAGAGACAGACAGACAGACAGACAGAAGAATCTTACCATCCCCATGAAAAGCTCAGCTATTTTGATCACAATGATGCTCTGGGCAGCCATTAGCTGGACCTCGCAGCAGCCCTGGATCCTGTCTTCAAGTTCACCATCACCAACAGTGAACCCCAGCACTGCTTGACAGAGACCCAGAGTAGCTCCATGACATACGCTTGATGTCTTGGGTTTGAGGCAGGAAAGGGTTGGAGGCTACAGGTAGTATTTCCCCTGACGTCCTGAACGAGAAATAGCTGCATCCATCTTCCTGCCACCATGCCCCATCAGAGAGAACATCTGTCATACTGGGGGAGCCTACTTCTACTTGGGGTGGCTCTGACCCTTTGGGAAAGCAGACTCTGCACACACTTGCTCATTTCTTGGAGCCAACGGCTGCTGCCAACAGGAAGCACATGTCTGTTGAACATGGCTGGCAAGCCACTCCGGTTTCCATGGTTACTGTGAGGGCAGGTTAGTTAGTAGGGGTACTCAAGGGAAGGCTGGCATTAAGGGCAGCTCCTTTTTATGTTTGGTGGAGGGAGAGGAAATGTCCCTTTGCCAGCTGAGACTTCTGTTTTGGACAGGGGTAGGGACAGTGTTTGATCTGAGGAGTGGGGATTTCCTGCAAGAGACCACACCAACTACCTGGCTTGGCCCTATGTCTTACCATGTGTTTCCCTTGGTACAAAGAAGCAAGCCTCTTGGGTGGCCCGACAAAAGTGTTTCAAAGCATCCCAGGACCACCCTTCCCAGAGCCCTGCTCGCTGGCCCCTTCCTTGTACTGGGATGCTATTAGAGGCTCCCTCCCCATCTGCAGAAAGGCATGATGTTTAGAAAACCCTAAGTCTGGATTTGTTTTCAATTTCATTTACCAGGATAGACATCAGTGAGGACTTCTCCAGGTTTCATCAGGTGTGCCCGCACGAGTGACAGGTTTAATTACACAGCTCTATAAAGTCTTGTATTTTGGTTTCCATGTGATCAGTTAACTGGGTTCTGCAGTCCAAAGCTGGAGTCTCTGGTCTTTTGTTCTCTGCAGAATGACGCACCATTCTGGTTCTCTGGTTCTCTGCAACTAGACTAGAAGAATCGTCGTGAAGAGAATGTGGGAGAATTGATCTGCGTGGATAGGAGACATTTCAAAGCATAACCAGGCAGGGAAGGGCACTTTGGAATCTTATGCAGTTATCATCTTTAGTTGCAAGAATACATTACTTTAGTCTCTTCTTGGCCATTTTAGAAGAAAAATAAGGTTTTCTTTTTTTTAATGCTGCTTCAGAAATTATTTTGTGTGTGTGTGGAACAAAAGCAAAATGTGTTCAGAAAACAGTTACTAAATAAGACCAAGCTGGTCTTAAATCCTGATAGAACAGTCTTTGGCCATTTTTGTAGACATTTCTTAAGTAGGACAATCCTCAGGTGACAGAGCAGTGACTCTGCAGTCACCCGAATGCCATTTTCTTGACTCAGGGCCACTGGACTACATAATTCTATGTAATTTATGTCCGTGTAATTTGCATATTTGCTTTCAAGAATGCATTTCTAGAGCTGGCAAGATGGTTCAGTAAAGGTGCTTGCCGTGCAAGCTTAGTGTCCCAGATTTAATCCCCAGAACCCGCTTAAAGCTGGAAGAAGAGAGCAAACGTCACGGAGTTCTCCTCTGAGCTGTGCACACGCACCATGATGTAAACATGCCCCACCCACAACATCACAGACACACAATAATATATAGTTGTGAAGGATACACTCTCTTTTGCTGGCGATGAGGGCTAGAATCGAGAAGCGTTTTGTTGTCCAGTCTTACTGAGTTTCCGTGCCGGAGTGAGAGTGCTCCTTTTCCTGGGCCTGGGGAATGTTTTTCCAGCTGGTTGGAGAGGTTTTTAGCCCAAAGGAGCTTGTCATTTCCTGCCAAGGGAATAACGGCCGTGAACTGAGCCCCTTCGGTGATGGCTCTTGGCCTGGCTGATGAGTCACCGCAACAAAGGTTCTCTGGAGACTTACCCTTTGAACCCATCTGATGGAAGTGACAGCAAAGGAAAGTGCTTCCTCTTGGGTGCAAGATATGGACCCTGAAGGACCCCGTTGACCCACCAACTGGACAAACGCTGGGTTCGGCCATCTCGGAAGTTGGTTTGAGGCTCACCTAACCATCTGATGGTTTGGGTGGGCCTTACAGGGCCTAGGAGCTCCCAGAACAGTCAGTCTTATCTCCAACAGAACAAGCCTGAGGGAGGACCGGAATCTCGTGTAAGGAGAAGTGGAGCCAGCTTCCCTGGCTCTTCCTCACCCTGGAGAGCCTTCGGATCCCCGAGCGAGCGCATGCTAGCCATGTCCTAGGCAGAACCTCTACCTCTTCCGGAGTGTGTGAGGCCTGTAGCTCTCTGTTTTTCCTGATGAAATACAGAAGCTGCTCGCTGGGCACTGGGCAAACAAGTTCCCATTTTTTTATGGGCGGCTCTGACCTAGGCCAAAGGCCGAGGCCTCAGAGGATTTGCCGCTAATCCCGCTTGGATATTTCTCATACCTCTCTCGTGTTTCATCCGGTGTTGTTCTCTTCTGGAATGAAAAGGTTCAGGTTCGCCCTTGGTACAAGTTTCTGCCTGGGTGAAGAAGTTTCCGGAAGCTTCAGGACACATTCTGACTTGGAAGGGGGCTTGGAGCCCCTGAAACCTAATACACAGAATGGCAGGAAAGGAAGAGCTGTGAGGCCAAAACCTGGGCTTGATTTTAAACCAAAGCAAACCAAACCAACCAAACAAGAAAACACAGCAGAAGAGCAGACCATCTTCCGTACCTGGAACGAATGAGGGAGTTTACTGCTGTCCCCCTCAAGGTGTTCTGAGGCTCTTACTAGGCCTTGAGTCTTACTAGAAAGACCTTTCTTGGTGGTGTTGAATGCACGGCTTGTTGTTGCGGAAGGGAGGGCAATTAAGTGAAGCTGAGTAATTAAAGGGAAGGACTTAAAGGGATTGCGGGGAGGAGAGCAAACAGCTGGGTCAGAAGGGAGTTTCTCAGTCCCCATCTTCCTGCGGGCTGCACGGCCAGGTGGGAAGGGCATAGGCCCTGCAGGGTGTTTGCTGACAGACTTGCTAATTAAACACCAAAAGGCAGTAGTGCTTTCCTAATAATGAGGACCGTGCCAGCGTTATCAGCTGCACGCTGCCTGCCAGGAGCATCCTAATTAAGAGTAAACAGCTCTGGAGGTGGGCATGGGACCAGGATCCTCCTGCCTGATTTCTTAGAACTTCTAAGGTTACTCCCCGGGAAAGCCACCACCCGATCACTAGCGGGGCCACCTTCCCTCAAAGGAACCTCTGTCTCACACTAGGATGGTGTGATATGTACAACTTGCCCTGCTTCTAAAAAAGCCCGAAGGGCTGCGGGGGGTGGGGGTGGGGTGAGAAGCAAACAAGGCCGCTAGGAGCAGATTGCTGTGGTGTGTTCCAGCCCTGGAAAGGGAAGGCTGCCCAGAGGGGGGTGGGGTGGGGATAACGATTTCTGCCTGGCCTCTGAATTAGGGGACAGCTAAAAGCTAAAGCATAAGCCCTCTTCTAAGAGGGGTTAGAATTTCATCAAGTCTGGTCACATGAGAATTTCTGGCACCGTGTGCATGGCAGGCTGGACACAAGCCGGCCAGAATTGAGCGAGTGGATCGTATTGGCTTCAGCAGAGGGAAAAAAGTCACAGAGTGGCCTGGGAGAAGGAGCCGACTCACTCTCGGGGCAGCTGGCTGTGGAGAGGAGCCGCAGAGCGCGGGGCTGGGGCTCCACCATCCTATGCCCCCTTCCTTTTTAACTTCAATGAAGGTGTGTGGTGTCTGGGATTGAAGACAAGATGCCTAAAGAATGCAACGCTTTCCACGCCCTCTCGGCAGCCCTGTGCTGCTTCTATCACCGCAAGTCTTTCCTTGGAGTCAAGGTAGGTGTGGCTTGGAGACTGTGATGTGCACATCTCTAATCCTTTTGGGGCTCCTGAAGACACTAGGTTTCTAGGGGACACTGGAGGAAGTTTCCATCTTGCAAATTCCATTTGGTCTGATGGATCTTCCCGAGGCCCTGATTCCCCACCCCCAAGAAAACCGAATTCAGCTATAGAGTATAGAGGCTCCTTCTCTTGTGTTTGGGACAAAACTCTGTTGTACCTGACACTTTCAGCATCCCTGGGTTGAAACTGTATGCCAAAGTAACCAAATATCACAGAGCCGGCTTTCCTTTTTTCTCTTTGTCTCTGTCTCTTTCCCCATATTCAGAATGAGTGTGAGGTGGCTGAGTTCACTTGCTCTGTTTAACCTCAGTGCTCCATTATCTGCCAGCAATATGTATAATGGACAGAGACCACAGAATATCTCCTTTTGGATTGCAGCCAGCTTCCAGAAACAGTCCAGGGTTCAGAAATGTGTTTCTCTTTCCCACTCGCATCCTAACCTTTGTGACTAGACACCAGTGCCAACGGCTTTTGCATAACGTGTCAATAGACTATGTGGGTGATTTGACTAATTTTAAAACCAAGGTCTGTGTTCTGTGTTGCCTGTCCATGATGTACTAAGAATTAATATGAACGCAGGCTTGCACCGACCTTGAGATTTGTCAGCCTTGAGAAGACCCCCACCAGCCCCAGAATGACTGCAGACCTCAATTATTCCTGGGAAACTGGAGGCTGAAAGCTCTCAAGGAATCCCACCCTGAAGTAGAGCTGCCTCTCCCGAGGGACTGAGAAACAACAATGGGGCTATGATGTTCTGGTTTGGGGTTTTTGTTTTGTTTTGTTTTGTTTTTTCTTGCTACACAAAAGCTAAACCTTGGGAAAGTGACCAGCTACAGGGAGAAAGAGGCAGCGGTAGAAAGGTACACAGTGGACGAGAAGCACACCGGCGTCCTCCGGCTCTGCTGCCTGGTTTGAGTGTTCAGAGTTACCGCTCGGTTACTCTGAAAGCTTATTTCCGCGCCTCTCCGTCAAGACCATTTGAGGAGAGCACTGAGGTGTGGATTGAACGTCTTCCTCCCCTGACTTACTGCAGAGCTCCTGTGTTATCCCAGAGGCCGGCAGTTTGCTGTGGTTTTCGACCTAAATATGGATTGTTCTG
The DNA here is from genome assembly GCF_964271855.1 of Acomys minous. Lineage (NCBI taxonomy): Eukaryota > Metazoa > Chordata > Mammalia > Rodentia > Muridae > Acomys > Acomys minous. Next base: position 78,346,615 of record NC_140496.1, read on the forward strand.
GACCGGGGTGGATGATGTCATGCCATTAACAGGATTTTTGAGTTGTCAAAGATAGACTCGGAACTCCCAAAGGGATTCAAGCACTTCAGGGATTGGCAGGGAGTTCTCCCTCGAATAGAAGACCATCCACAAGCCAGTTGCTGCTAGTTGAGATGAGCTCAGCGTTTGGTATATGGGGAATCAACCCATCACTGTCTGGCTCTCAATGAAGAGTGACTCGAATGTCCCCAAAGCCTACCCAGAAGGGGGTACATAGTGGGCTAACTGGAACCATCTGTCCTTCAGTGTATCCTTTCTTGACCTCCCCATCATGGTCAGCGCTGGTAGATGCTTCTTAGTAGAAATGAATTCCTTTCTACCCAGGTTTCTCATCCAACCCAGTTACGTGGAAGCTTCTATAACATGAGGAAAGGCTCTGAGCCATTCGCATGCCTCTCAGTCCCTCACTACAGTTCCAGCTGGGCCATCCGGATGAGTGTCCCTGTTTGGTTTTGCTTAGCTGGTTACCTGGGAGGAAATCTGCTTGTACTTAGCTTCTTCATGGTGCCAGTGTTGCCCCAATGATAACACGGGATCGTTTTATTGACTCCCACTTTAATTAAGGGGTTCAGGTCGTGCTGCTCGTAATTAGTTTCTGTTACAATTAGAATTTCAAAATTAAATTGGGATTGATTGCCTGATAACAAGGCGGAAATGCTGCTCCAGTTTGACCACGTATGCTGTTTCCCTTGGCGTGAATGTCTCATACCCAAAATAACACTGCGGTAGCCATGGTAACTTTCCATTTGGTCTAATCCATATCATCTCAGGAGAAAGCAGGGTGTTATTAATAGTGTTGGTTGTATGGGAAGAAAACTAAAAATATGAAAGTTCCTTGGTTGCATAGGAGACCAATCACACAATTACACTGTGGGAATATCTTACTTGCAGAGGTCTTCCAGAATTTAGCGTGTAGTTAGGAGCCTCATGGACATGTATAACAAAGGCCCTGGGCAGGACTGATGCGGGAGGCCAGAGAAGAGAGAATGACCAGCGCTGAACATACATTGCTGGCCCCCATCAAGAGAAGGTGATGTTGCAGCCAGGCTGAGCATTACAACTAACTCTTAACACCCCAAAGCGGTTCACAGGAGGCACCTATTTCAGAAAAGACCAGGGAATCTTCCGTCTGGGAGAAGAAGGAAGTCTTTTGCTCCAGCCCATCCAGGGGAGGGAAGCTGGTAACCAGGAGATCCCGGATCCGTGACATCAACGAGGCACACTCAAACTCGGAAGTCCTTAGCTGTTGAGCGTAGCCATGTCTGTGCCGACATCCGAACACCTTTTAGGTGGGTGGGCCTGGGAATAGGACTAAAGCCCTAAATGACTGTTGAGGTGCAATTCTCAGCTTCAAAGGACTTGCCACAAGAATGCCAGAAGACCACGGTGTCATTTGGTTACTTTGGCAAAAGGCTTTCCAACGTCTTGATGTCTGATGGGTTGTTTTCTCAGAATAAATTCTGTGAACCCAGCAGGGTGATAGTTTACGTTTTCCATAGAGCAGAGGCTGAGCCTCAGAAACAGCCTGTCTCCAATCAGTCTGTGGGGCACCGGGAAGGGAAGCCAGATGTTCTAGCCTTGAACTTAATATTCTTTCTACCATGCCATATTAGGAGACTTGAAGTCTGAACCAAGTTGCTGTCGTGCATATTAATACTTCATTTTGCATTGCAGTTGGGAAAGATACTTCAAGAAGGATATCGTGTGCACGCTACATGTGTGTGTTTAGGGGAGATACTTCTTAAAAAACAAAGCTATTTCCAGTTGCCTGGGATTTAGATGGGTGAAGAAGAAGATGGGATGGGAAAGCATTCCAGTCTTGCAGAGCAGCAGACTCCATAGCTTGAGGTATAAAAGGTGTTAGCGGAGGCTGGAGAGATGGCTCAGAGGTTAAGGGTACTGACTGCTGTTCCAAAGGTCCTGAGTTCAATTCCCAGCAACCATATGGTGGCTCACAGCCATCTATAATGTGATCTGATGCCCTCTTCTGGCCTACATGTATACCTGTATACATGTAGGCAGAGCACAGTATACATAAAAATAAGTAAATAAATCTTTTTTTTTTTTAAAGGTGTTAGCAGAAGCACTGAGGCCAGATCTAGTCACAACAGAAAGTTCGCTGAGAGGCTCACTTCACAACATGGCAGGAGACAGCAGTGTGTATAAGGAAGAATGCCCCCTCTATGTCTGCCCTGCCAGGAGCTCACTAACATTGGAGGCAGATTTCCACACCAGCTTTTATCCTACTTATTTCCTTAGTTCAGCTAAATAATAATTGACCATGGTACTTATATGGATCTTGCCTTTGCCAGATGCTTTGGCCCTAGTAGTTAGGCCCCAGTCCCTGCTCTGAGGAAGGTTCTGATCCATTTGGAGGGAACTGCTGCACTACTAGACAGGTGCTTATTGACAGGCCGGAAGGAAGCCTCGTTAACCAGTGATTTGGTAAAAGATGCCTCGGCTCCCCAGAGGGGCATGCCTGGTGTAGTCTGTGCTGGAGCGCCAGCGGCCGTGGAGGGCTCCCTGGGGAGACAGGCCTCTGCTAAGCCTAGAAGAGTTAGTAGATGGTATCCGGGGAGGAAATGAGATTTTGGATAGAGGAAGGAGTATCCGCAAAAGCCTAGACATGACAGCCAGACGTGGGCAGGGAAATAGCAGGAAGCTAGATGGCACACTGTGTCCCTTAGGGAGCTGTGGGAGGACTTTGGGTAAGAAAGGATGAAAAACCTCATTTTGGAGGCTGGCAGTGGGATCCTATTACTTCTGGCCGAGTTGTCTCTGAGGGTTGGTATTTTTGTTTTTGAGTGTGTGTGTGTGTGAGAGAGAGAGACAGAGACAGAGAGACAGAGAGACACAGAGACAGAGACAGAGAGACAGAGAGACAGAGACAGAGAGACAGAGACAGAGAGACAGAGACGAGAGACAGAGACGAGAGACAGAGACGAGAGACAGAGACAGAGAGACAGAGACAGAGACACAGAGACAGAGACACAGAGAGTGAGCTAAACTCACCATCAAACCAGCATCTGGTCCTAAGGAAGGCCAGTGTGATTCTATTGGAAAAATCCAATAGCTAGAAACTACCACACAAATGTTGAAATGCTCCCTGTTCAAAAGAGCATAAACAGATAAGCGGAGTATAGGGAATATGTGGATAAAATAGACTAGAAAGCCTTGATTAAGATCAAGCCAAGTCCAGCCCAGCGGTCTTGTCCATGAGCCATCATAGTCAGAAGGAATTGCAAGTGCAGACTCTCCCACACTGGGAAGGAACACTCTCAACATCATGAAATGCTGCCGTATAGTGCAAAACCCTTAAACTGTGTTAGGGCGTTTCATTTGGATTGGAATTCTCTTGTCTTCCCCCTGGGGGAGATTGGAAGCCTACTGAATCCACATTTCAGCCTAGATGATCACACTGGTAGCCCCGCCCCGCCCCGCCCCATGGAGTGCCAGGCGTCTGGCACTTGGTTTCATTGGATGCCTTTCTCCTGTGAGGAGCTTGTGGAGTGAAGGTCCCACTCATGTTCCTGGAGCTGATCCTTTGGTCTACGTCACCAGCATAGTCTGAGTATGAGAGACATATCCCAGCAAGGATAGTGGCTCTGTTGCCTTTGTATGGGTGCAGATACCGGTCAGCACCAGTCTCCAGAAGGTGGGAGAAGCCCTGTAGGATGAATCTTTCCAGTGGGACTCAGCTCGTCCTCCTGCTCACTTGTGCCTTCAGGCCTTAAACTGAAAGGCTCAGCACAGCTTCTTTGTCAATGGAGCCCTTTAAGTGCATTCCATTGGCATCTGGGAGCTGTGGGAGCTGTGGGGATCTGGCTTCAGTATCAGAACATGCCTGACAGAGGCTGTGTCCCTGTGTTCCCTAACCAACCTCAGAGGCTGTGTCCCTGTGCTCCCTAACCAACCTCAGAGGCTGTGTCCTGTGCTCCTAACCAACCTCAGAGGCTGTGTCCCTGTGCTCCCTAACCAACCTCAGAGGCTGTGTCCTGTGCTCCTAACCAACCTCAGAGGCTGTGTCCTGTGCCCCCTAACCAACGTCAGAGACTTGTGTCCCTGTGTTCCCTAACCAACCTCAGAGGCTATGCCCTCGTGCTCCCTAACCAACCTCAGAGGCTGTATCCTGTGCTCCTAACCAACCTCAGAGGCTGTGTCTCCATGCTCCCTAACCAATCTCAGAGTCTGGGTCCTTGTGCTCCCTAACCAACCTCAGAGGCTGTGTCCCTACCCTCCTAACCAACCCCAGAGCCTAGATCCTTCTGAAGACTTCTTTTTGTTGGCGAAACCAGAGGACAGGGTTGGGACCCTGGGAAACCCTGACAGGGATGTTAGCCTAAGCCAAACCATGGGATGGCATGGGAGATGTCAAAGAAGGGCATGTGTGTGCAGAGAAAGAACATCAGCCTAGAACTTTCAGTGGAAGTGGAAAAGACTAAGGTTAGGAGAACAGTGGAGAGGCTTCTCTGCGGTGGCTAGGGTAAAAGGTCACCAGGAGACATGTGACAGAGCCTCAGGCCCTGCTGCTAGGGTTGAAGACATTGCCGAGGATGGCGCATTTCAACTGGCCAGTAATTTGAATGTTCTGGTTAGAGAGAGGAAAGGAGTGTGTCGTAGGGTTGGATGCCACAGTGGCATCTCTGTCGTCAACTGTCATAGCCCCGGGGGGTGTTGATGCTCTCTGTCTCCAGTCACAAGAATGTGCCGACTTACTGTCTAGCTCATGAAACCTATAATCAGTGTGTTAATGTTTGTGGCTAAGGACTTTTTTTTTTTCTGGTTTCTACTGTAGATATTTGTATACTTTTATAAAGATGGTTACACGTAAAGGAATGACTGTCCCAAGTCCTGGCTTCTCACTAAGGGACTGGAGGAACCGTCAGCAGGTTCCCACCCTGAGCTCATCTGTCCCAGCCAGCGCCATCCACCCACTGCATCCAGACCTAGAGTGTACGAGGGACACAGAGGCTGGGGGTCTACCCGGAAGGAGCCTCTCCATGGCTGCGGGGGCATAGCCACACAGCCTTTTCTCTCCATACCCATGGTAGATAGAAAGAAACACAGAAGACAGCCAGCTTATTGTGACATCCTAGAGGCCGTTCACACCAACCTTGGCCAGAGAACTTCCCAGAAGAGGTAACAGTAGAAGCAGGTGTGTGAGACAGAAAAACATCAGTCTAGAACATTAAGTGAAAAGGAAATCAGATGGGGGAGAGTGGGGAAAGCGGGGGGGGGGGGGGGGGGGGTTGGCGCACAGAGGCTTTTGAGGAAGAACACACCTCACCGACCAGCTCGGGTGAGGAGTCCGGAGACGCTTTGAAGGTTGGTCTCTGTGTGTGAGCTCAGTGTGCAGAGTATAGATAGCATTTCTCCCAACACAGCCTCCCCTCAGCCTTCCGTCAGTTCTGTGGCCTTGCTCAGTTCATGCCCATATTCCTGTTGTCCTGTTAGAATCTCATATCAAGGAGTGTTTTCCCTCCTCAGAAGAAACCAAGTCAGCGTCTCGTCTGCCTCCCCCTCCACCACACTGTCCCCTCAACTCCAGCTCCTTGCAGTCCACACTTGATTCCTGCAGCTTGTGAGGAGGATGTCCCCTGTCCCTGTCCCAGGCCTGTTTTGTCACTTATGCTCTCCAAGAGCTCCTCTTCCTTGGTCCTTCCTCTCCCTGGGGAACTTTATTTATTTAAGATTTATTTATGTGTGCATGCACTTTATCTTCATGCATGCCAGAAGAGGGCACCAGATCCCAGTATAGACGGTTGTGAGCCACCATGTGGTTGCTGGGAATTGAACTCAGGACCTCTTGGAAGAACAGACAGTGCTCTTAACCCCTGAGCCATCTCTCCAGGCCCCTGGGGGAACTTCAGTGTCTCCTCTGCTTTCTTTCCTAGCTCCGAAACATGCTCTGGTCTTCCCAAACTAACAGCCATCCTGACCTCCTCCCATATACTGCTCAGCCCGCTCAGCCAGCTCAGCCCACTCTACCGGTGATCAAATCCAGTGGGTGCGAATGCCCCGCAGCACTCAGCATTGACAATCATTTGTTCCTGAAGCTCTTCTCTTCCACCTTCTGGGAGACTGAGCCCTCCTCCCGGGTCCTTCTGGGTCTTCCTGGGTCCTCCTGGGTCCTCCTGGGTCCACACTCTCCACTTGGGTTTTTCTAGTTTGCTTCTGAAAACCCATCTCCAGCTTTCTTCTCATGCTGTATTTCATTTCCGGGATTGAAACTGACATAGGCTCTTCTAAGCTGTGAGCATCCCCATGTTGCATGTCTAGTGAGACCCATCTCCACAGTGCTCCACGGCCCGGTGGGCAACACCATTTAGATGTGGCACCAGAACCCCGGACCCCCCACCTTCTTCTGCAAACCTGTTTGCCTCGCTCTTATGTTTCTACTTTGGGTGTTGGTGACTCACACGTCCTTTCTGGGGGTACTTACGCTTCTTCCCTTATTCGCCTTCCACATGTAATCGTTCACCAAGGTTTCACCACCTAAACATAGCTCTCGGTGGTTTCTTCCCTTCTGTCTCCTCCGCCACTGTGTTAATTCAGTCCTCATTATCTCTTGCCAGATTTCCTCATAGCTTCCCAACTGGCCTTCTAAGCCTTCGCAGACTGCTGGCATTTCTAGAGGGGGTGGTGCATTCCCACACTCGAACAAATCGACATTCTAGATTCGACAGGGTCCCATCTTGTTTGGCTCAAATTATCTCTGCAGCTTCAACACATCCCTGGTTCTGGTCAGGAATTCTGGCTGTTGGATGCATGCACGTTCCCCCTCCAGGCAGACCGTGAACGGGTCTGTTCTGAGGCCGCATGAGCTGGTGTAAATGGACAAATAGAAACACGGGTAAGAGAAGGTCTGGATCTGTTTCTCTGGGGAGTTGAATCGAGACTATCTGACCTGTCACCGTGGGACGTACCAGCCTCACAGACTTTGAGATGCTTCTAGTAGCCTTCATAGGTCCCCTAAGTGATGTGTGCAGGCTAAGCATTTCCAGCTGTAGCCTTTATAGGTACTTTGGATGACTCTCATTTAGGGATCAGAGAAATCTCCTTTATTAAGTCTGAGCAAATCGTGAAACGCAAGGCTCCAATGATGCTTCGTCGTATGATATACAGATATTCTCCTTGGCTGTTAGCTCCCAGGCACGCTGTTGGGCTCTGTAAGCTCTTGGTTGCACTGTGCCTAGTGTCTTGTCCACTTGGACAGCACACATCTCAGTTCTGTTTCTTTTCAGAACATCTAGTGTGATGCTCATGCCTTTCAAATAGTTCAGTAACAAGAGTTGTGGGTGTCAAGTGGCCCGAGCTCCCCTGGGAGACATAGATCTTTCAGAGTGATCAGCGAGTTGTATATTGAAAGCGATGGAGTTGCTACAGGGCCCAAACCCATCTTGTGACTAGTAGCTTGGCTTTCCTGAAAGTCTACTTCACTGAGGTTTGATGTCCCTATCCCAGAGAAGGGCTCTAAGACACTCGTTAGTCATCGTACTATTTTGGAAAGAGAATTTGAAAGTCATTTATTCCATATCCCACACTAGAAGACTATCTGAATATTCCCCCTTTTTCGTCTCTCTGTGTTGGCACGTTTCCATTTGGCTTCTAATTGCAACCCCCACTGCCTTTCAACTGTGATACTTTTCATTGATTCATCAAAACTGCATCCAAAATGAATTAAGTATGGGATGGTGTTAGAATTACATTGATTTTGATTTTTCTGACATTCCTCATTGAAGGTCAAATAGGACATCTATTTTGGTTAAAAGCTGTGTTCCGGATCATTTATAATTCACATTAAGATGCTAAATCAATGATGTTAAATTACCACCGATCAAAACTTCTGGCTCAGATCTACTACTCCGAGTTCTGGTCACCTGGTCTTCAGACTCCCTTGTCATGGTCCACGGTGACCCCCGCCGTCTGTTGTTTTCATTCTCTGTCGACCTTTACAAAGCACTGCCATTTCTGAATGCAAATCTCACTGACACCAGTGATTGACGTCTCCTCCCTACTGTTTCTTTCAGCACACATGCCAAGCTCGTATAAGAGAGAAGTACCATGGAAGTCTCTTTAGAGCATGCTGAAAGGGACCAAAATGATTTATAGGATGCTTTGTAGGCCAAACTCAACCTTTATATCAAGTCCATCACGTCATCAGCCCATTACAAGATTAAGTGCAACCAAATGACCTTTGACCGTGAATGTGACATTGGGTTTCTCTGTGGGGGGCAGAATGCAAGGCTGCCTCACGGGGTGACTCCGGTGTCCACTCCAGGCTGCCTCTGAAATCACCATCTAAGTCTGATGTACGTAGAAGGTCCCCTCCCCGGCTGGAGCAGGGCAGTGTGTTATCAAATGGCCTATTGAAAAAATCTCCTAATTTATTGTTTAACAGAGAAAGGCAAGACACCACCACCTTGGAGCTGCGCTCTGGGTGGACCAGGATAAATAACTCTGTCAGAAGTTAGCCACATGACTGGCACATCCTTTAGGGGCCACAGTGGAAGGAGCCAGTGAGCAGTTTTCCCCAGTGTATAGAAGAAATAGGCTGTGCTCTTCGCTTTGGGGTTTTACTGCCTTTTCTGAAGCTTAGGTGCCCCACCCAGTCTTCAGTCTGAAATCAGTCTCCTTCAATTTGGGGTTGGGGGCGGGGAGACTTTTCTCAGTCCCTTGATGTTTCATCAAAATAACACTGAGCAGCTAAAGCAATAGCTTCCTGATCCTGCAGGGTGGGAACGCACAGAGGAGACCTTGCCCAGAGGATGCGTGTGGATGAAAGGCACAGGCAGTCTCGCATCAAAGGGAGCCTTGGGCTCCGATCCGAGTGACTCTAATGTAATTAGTTTGGATGTAGGATTAAGTTCCTGCTTGCAGGGTGCTCCACTTCAAAACGCCAATCTGAGAAAAAAAAAATTGCAATTAAATTAGTCTCTTTAGTCTGCGCGCGCGGGAGCAGGAGAATTTTAATGGGAGAATTCTCAGAAGCTCGACAAGCAGAGCTCTGTAGAGTGCCTCCTCTTACTTCCTATTCATAGTGTCTGAGCCTCTTTTGATAAGAGTTTGATAAGTCTGGGTAATGAATAAAATGAAATCTCTTGGACTTGGGCTCTCTGGGGGTTTTGATAGCTTTCCTGGCTGCAAGAACATCTGATGGCCCTCATAATCTCCGTTCGTCTGCGAAAGGGAGAGTCACGTACAGTAGGGAAACAAAGCATCTTAATTTAACTGAAGATTGCAAATCAGTGTTTAATGGGGGCTCTGCTCTGTGCAGTGATAAGTTCATGGGCTGAATTACAAAATGAGGAAATGGTAAGAGCCCATCTCTGCAGAGTCTGTCCAAGATGAGAGGGGTTTTTTTGGGTGGGGGTTGAAAGAGAAAGTGATGTCTTCAAGGTGCTTAAACATTAGCAACACACCACTAATGTGTTGCTAGAAAAACGAGTCACCAAAACTTGTTGATCCCTTTCTCAGAAAGGACCACAAACCTCATAAACAGAGACTCCTGGGGCCTCCTGCAGTACAACCGGCCATTTCTCAAATGCCTTGTCTCCTCAAAGAGGCCATGACCACTTTGAGACGTGGAGTCCTTCTACCCTGACACGTGTGCCTCTCAAAAATCTAGGCAGGGAGAGAGCAGGACCAGCACGTACACTCTGGGGCCTGGGTTTAGGTGAAAGCAGTAGGCTGATGGCTATCAAACTGTTTTAAAGTGACTTCCTGTTTATTTCTGTAGACTCGTCGCCGGCAGGGTGCTGTGTGTGTGGACTAGGAAGCTGCCTATGGAGGCTGCATTACAGGGCAATAGAGGGAGCATCTGAAGGAGAGGTTCAAAAGCAGACAGCCTAAGTGAGGCCAGAGGTGACCATCATTAAGGGTCCTAGAGGGTGACCGGGCCACAGAGATATGCTCATAGAATGCCCCAGGTGAGCTATAATAAGGCACTTTTTCCTTAAGCCCTTCATTGCCATCTGCCAGGCAACGGTTACCTTCAATAGACAAATCTGCCCTGGCCATATGACCAAGCATCTGCTTCAATGAAGTGTCACTGTACTGCCCAAGCCTTAAGCCATTAAGCCAAGCCACGGTGTACCGCCTGGGCTAGAAGAGGCAAGGGGTACTTTGAGGGTTTCCGTACTAAATGGGAAGGTAACATTTGAATCTGCTCTTTTCCTCTTTGGATTTTTCTTTCCAAAGTTAATAGCTGATTTAAGTAAGAGAGCTTGGGCATCAGTCACCATTATGAACACAAGAAACTTCTCTGAGCCTGGAGAGGGGCTCTGCACACCTACTCCAAAAGTAGGATGGGTGGGTCCATAGCATCCATGGTTTATCTTTGGATTTTTATTATTTATTTATTTATTTATTTATTTATTTATTTATTTATTTATTTTGTGTGTGTGTGTGTGTGTGTGTGTGTGTGTGTGTGTGTGTGTGTGTATGTGTGTGGTGGGGGAGGTAGGTGTTCACATGCCATGCGCGTGTGTGGAGGTCAAGGACAACTTGGGGAGGTGGTCAGTTCTACCTTTCTACCACGTTGGCACTCAGGTCATCAGGTTTAGTGATCAGTTCCCCGGCCCCTGTCCCAAGCCCTACAGGAGCTCCCTTGCTGGGTTACAATGAAGTATTTTTTAGGCAAGCCTCAAAGGCTGCTGGTTTCCACAGGAGGTAAAACAAAACTGATGCACATTGTGACAGTACACATTGTGATGTACTGTCACAAGTCTACTTCGGATCCACCCATCTAAAGGCTTGAACTAAGAGTTGCCATAAAGTCGCCAGGCTGGGAATCTGTAGGTCTAGATCTCCTTTGGCCCTGGGCAGAGTTAAGGGCTGTGGAAGTGCTTGGAATGTATTTGTTTGTGGGAGTTTATGATCCATTTAGGCAGTGTTCTGCTTGTAAAACACCATCTGGGTCTTGAAGTCATTTGTGGGGCTGGAGAGGCGGCTCAGCCGTTAGAAGAAGCGCACGACTAATCCGTTTACGTGTCTACTTTGGAATTTGGCTTTAAACTTGGTCAGTTTGAGATTCAACAAAAGAAAGGGGTTCTAGAGACCCCAGTTTCCACATTCTACAAGGAACATCATAGCTAGGTGGGGTTCTTGCAAGACGACCACAAAAGCAGGGCATTTCAGAGTGATTTTGTGGGTTGGCTATTCACGACACATTATTGTGGGGGGTTTAACTTCTTCTCATATGTTAAAGACATTCATCAGGGATAGAGATGAGTCTTGCTCGATGTCCCATCAGGTCTAGTCAGAGTCCAGAGGATCTGAGATGACTTGTCATCTTGAATCTTTGCGTTGCCCCAACGTGGTTGGCCCAGCACAGCATCCACCACGCCATAGGATTCCTACCCAAGCTCCAGGGAAGACAGAGTTCGCTTAGAATTTAGACCACTTTCACACGGTGAGCTAGGGCTACCGTCAGACTTACAAATTTGTGAGTGTAACCTCTAGGTAAGGTTTCTTTAAAAAAACAAAAACAAAACCAGGCCGTGGAGCTGCTTGGTTTTCCTCTATATAAGAGGCCTGTACTGCTGCTGCCGCCTGCCTTAGTCTAATAACCCGCTCCAAGGCTGAAGACAGGAAGCCTCCGTGTGAGATTCCTAATGGTATTCAGGGTGTTATGGTCAGATACTCCCAAGTAGAACAGAAGAGCCCAGCACACACACACACACACACACACACACACACACACACACACACACACACACCCCACCCCCGCCTACTGTGCAGGCCCCATCTTTTCCCCTCTTCCCGCCCCCCCTCCCTCCCTCCCCTCCCTTTCCCCTGCATGCACACGGCCCCCTTCTTCTTTGTTTCTAATAATTTAATTTACAGCCTTGGTCATAAAATGAATGACCAGAAATGTATCTTATTTGTGAAAATTCAGTAAGAATTTCTTTTCTGTTTTCAAGGCCCTGCAAGTGTCAGCTGTGCACACACATCTCAAAACTTCCCCGTGTCTGTGCCTTCACAAGTCACTTGGGGCCAACTGTATACATGCAGTAAGGTTGGAATCTGTGAGTCAGGGTGCTTATCACCAAGGGTGCCTTCTTATGAGCTTCATCTGCATAGAGAGAACACTTAACTGACAGCCCCCCCTCCCCACCCCAACCCCGACACCCACACCCAAGCCCCAAGAATTGCTGCCTTCGGAACTTGAACAGACTAAACAGAGTTGTGCCTAAGTAGAGATTATATTGTCTAACAGCTGGTTTTTATTTTTTAAACTCCATTAGAACTAATTTCTCAGAGGCCAAGCGAGATGGCTCGTTGGGTAAAGGCCCTTGCTGCCAAGCCTGACACTTTGAGTTTGATCTCCAGAGCCCACACAGTGAAAGGAGAGACCAAGTTGTCCTCTGAGCCCCACACACTATCAATGAAATCAATCAAACAAGCAAACAGTCAATCAATGTAGTTAAAACCATTTTAATCATTTCTTAAAGGTCAGATCTCTAAAACTTCCTGGTAGATTTTATTCATAGTTTGTGTTCTAAGTTTTTGGTAATAAGAAACTTTTCCCACCTGATGCTAAGAGTCACCTTTGAAAGAAGTCTCTGGTTCCACATTGGTGTCTGCCTGTGGCACATACGGAACTGAGCTCTTTGTATTAGGTTGTCCTAAGAGGTGGGAATTCTCACACTTGGGTGCCTAAGGTCACTTGTCTTTGACCAGCCTGCAAATGCTCTTTTCCACACTCAGTGGCAAAAAAAAAAAAAAAGCTACCAAGTGGAAGGTGAGCAGGTGAGAAAGTGTCTGCTGAGGCAGCTGTGTGTGAGGCACTGGGCTAGGCCCTAAGGCAAATAAGGCCTGGCCAATGTGCCCCAGGGATCTTGTGTCCTGAGGGCCTTGCCTACAGCTGCCTGCAGTCACTAACTCAAGCTTTAATCCCATCCCACACCTTGTCTAGCTCCCCTCGGGCTGCTCCCCAGTCCCCATCCTGGGCTCCAGCTGGGTTGCACAGTCAGCACCTCCCCAGGTGTGTCAGCCTGTCTTCCCATCTGCACTACTGAGGCTCAGAGTGGAACACAGGGGACAGTGTATTCGGAGAGCCTTGAAGCAGGGGCCCTGCATGAGGACATAACAGCAAGTTAGTTTGGGGCCTTACGAGAGAAGGCTGGGTTTTACCTGTAGGTGGCTCTGAGCCCTTGACAATCTGCCGACCCGAGTAAGAGCCTGAAATTTTTATGCAATGGGTGAACTCTTAGGCCCTACTTTGTTGCTTATGCTCAACTTCCCCATGATTTATTCATGACCCTTTCGGCGTCTGGGTCTCCTGACAGGGAGGTGGGAGGGGAGACAGAAAGATTCTGGATTTTACCTCAGCCTGGTGCAGCTGTGACTAAAATCTCTTGGCTGAAGGGTGATATAGTGAGTCCTGTGGCTTTGTGGGTTCCAGGTTGTGAGGCTGACAACAGGAGGTGGGGAAATGGCAGGAAATGGCTGCTGCAGAGGTTTTTCCGAACAAGAATTGAATGGGGAGCCAATGGGTGTGTGTGTGGCAGAAGGCAGCATCAGGGATTGCTTTTCATCCACAAAAGGTAGTTCTGAGTGTCACCTGGGTAATGAGGTCAGAAGAGGTGCTGGTGGCCAGCAGTGACTGGGTTCATCCATACTGACCTCTGAGCCAGCCACTAACTGTAAGGAGTGGATCTGGAGGTTTGGGCATGCAGCACCTTTCAAATGACTGCACTGGCCTTGTGCCTCCGAGCCCTGCTCCTCCCAGCGTTCTGCCCACTGCGGTAGGGTGATCCCGCTCTAAAGCACCATTGTGTGTCTGTGCCTTCCCAGGGAGAACTTTTTCAATGACATTATCCATGGAGGGAAGATTGGACCCTCAGCCCCCCCCCCCCCCCCAGTGCCAGGTCCCCTGCGTCTGGTCCTGGCCTTCCTCAATTAGAACTGCTTTCGTCACAAGTGAGACCCAGGTCATACTGGCCAAGTCGCAGGGCATTTTGCTGTCTGTTGGGAATGGGTTTGTGCTTAGGGACTTGCCTGGCACAGGGCCACCACTCATCCTTTGTTCCTCTTTGTTTGGAGTGCTAATTTCCATCCTCTCGGCCACATTGGTCCTTGTGGCAAAACAAAAAGCCAAAACCAAAACAAACAAAACAACCCCTCCCAGACAAACAAACAAACAAACAAACAAACATGGAGGTGAAGTAACTACTACTAGGCTCCAAGTCTCATGGCATTTTCCCCAGAGTGGGATGGGCTATCTTCTTTCAGAATAGGTGAGGGGCCCTCTCCCAGGCCGAGCAGTGATGGCCAGGAAGATGCTCCACACCACATGCTTGGAGTAAAGGCAGAACTGTCCTTGGGACTGAGGGGTTGTATAGGGGAACAGGAAGTAGGGGTGAGGTGTTGGAGACACACACACACACACACACACACACACACACACACACACACATATATATTTTTTAATTATACCCACTGTTAACACCTTTGCGGGTTTCAGTCCTGGGTCCCCCAACCTGAGCCTCTAAGGACAGTGTACCCAGCTACTCATTGCCTCCCCCAGCTGGGATGCCCATGGTATTCCTACCCTTCTTTCTTAGTGCTGTCCTCCAGATGCAGCTGTGATGCTCCAGCCCTTCCCCAGCCCCTCTTTCCCCCCCCCCCCCATGGAACTGTCTTGAGAACAGCCCTGGGCCATGGTGTTGCTCATCATGACCCAAGAGAAAACTCAATGACAAAGAAGTGGAGTAACTCACCCAGGCTGCAGAGCGGGGAGAGGCAGGGATCGGATGCCTAGGTGGTCGGCCTGTCCCCAGAGCGGGTGTTTTGGACTGTCTGTGTGTGGCCTTCCCAGAATGTGCCCCAGCTTGCAGCCCTATGATTCCTCGGGTCCTTCCACAGAGGTGCCACTGCCAGGTCGTGGTGATTTGCTCGCTGTAAAGTCACGTGGGAACGGGGAGCTTTCCTTACAGCCAGGCGTAGACTTAAGCAAATATCAATTATAATTCAGATGCTGTCTTTCTCTGAATCTCCTGGCTCCTTCATGCAAATGAGCGTCTGGAGCATCGTCTGAGGGTCTCTCGACAGATGCCTCCTACTGTATACCTCAGCGGCTGGCTTAGGAACTCTCGTTGCTTGCATGTCCAGGCCCATTCCTATGCTTGGTTTACAATGCAGGCTCTGGTGCTCACCTGGGAGAGCCAGAGCTCCTCTCCTTCCAGGCTGGAATGGCTTTCTCTTCCTCAGAGGGCTGTTGAAACATGGGTTTCCACAGTAATGGAAGTTCCCAGCGCATTCTTGGAGCTGGCTCCGAGCCTCCAAAATCTGTTTTCCAACATTTCCTGGGCTCTGGCTACCCCAGCTTGTCAAGACCAGACTTGTAAGAGGGGTGTGGGGGGGGGGATACAGAAACACCCTTTCCACAGTCAGAGCAATAGTCATGGCTTTCAGAGTCGTGTCCAGCCAGCTAGTTCTGGCTGGGGAACGGGACCATGGCAAATTGACATGGAGCTCTCTCAAGAAAGACTGAAGACATCTGGGGCAGGACCCTTTCACTAGCTGCTTTCTTCCCAAACCCAGCCTCTCTCCGCCGCCTGCACTAGACCTCAGTATGAAGTCTGCTTATTTTACAGCCCTAGATTACTAGCATCTGGAGGTAATTATAATGACAGCTAACATTAGTGCTGATTCCTCTGCCTCGGTGTGTTCCAAGTCCTTACAGATAACTCCCTCATTTGGTCCTTATTAATATCATGTGGCATATTGTCCCCACCTAGCAGACAGGGAACCTAAGGCTCTACAAAGAATTAATGTCACTTGCCCAAGACCACACAGCTGTTCAGTATTACTGCGGGCCTCTGGCTTGAGGCTGGCCCAGGCTCTTAAACACTGTGCTGTAGCATCTCTTAGCACTGAGACACTAGTGAAAGAGCCACGTGTAATGGTGTACACTTGCAATCCTAGCGCTTAGGAGGCAGAGGCAAGTCTTCAAAGCCACCTTTAGGTACATAGTGAGTTCAAGACTAGCCCGGGGCTGCCTTAATCCTGTTGCAAACAGCAACAACAAAATGTTAATGATGAAAAAGATGCAACTGGACTCAGATTCCCATAAAAGGTATGAATTTGCTGGTGATTTATGGATTTTTCTAGCCAATCTTCGGTTGAGATGGACAACTGTGGGTCTCACCCGCCTCCTCCATCTGCTCCGACATTAGCTCTCTGCGTCTCATCACCTCAGACTCCTGTACCGATGATAGGACTCAGATGCTAATTTACACATGGGTCTAGGCTGGAGGGTGTACCACCTTGCTACTGGAGTTATTAACTCTGCTTAAAATCTGGCAAGCCGTGGGGCAAATGAGGTGGGTCCCGCCTACCGCTGCCTCTGCTGAGTAGTATTATGGATGGTTTCAGCTGCTGGAGTGAGGCTAAAGGACTCTTGGGCAGGATGTTCTTGATCCAGAGCCAGGTAGCTGCCTTTCTTTAGGAGGTTTTGCCCAACAACTCGTTGGTTGACGCCCTCCATAGCCAGAGCCTGTGCCAGGCTACCGTCTCCTTCCCCCTCTTGACAAGAAGGAGAGGGATGATGCTCTGAGGTGCTGTCCTCTAGGCATGACATGGCTGCCGCGCACATGGACCCACAGCAGCTGTGGTCGCAAAATTACGCCAGCTAAAGTTCCAGTATGGAAGACAGGATGCGGTGGCACCTTTCATACCAGTATTCGGGAGGCTCTTTGCAGTGAGTTCCAGTGATATCCAGGGCGACACAAAGAAAACCTATCTCAGAAAACAAACAGACCAGCACAGAGGGGGAGGATCTCCCAAGGCCCCGCCCCCCAGCACAGAGGGGGGGAGGATCTCCCAAGGCCCCGCCCCCCAGCACAGAGGGGGGGAGGATCTCCCAAGGCCCCGCCCCCAGCTGAGGAACCCTTGGCAGCGGATGGCTGCTGATGGGGAAAGAGGGCTACTTTTCTTTGTGTGGCCACTGGCAGGTTCCCGGCGGCCAGATGCTCATATGCACACGGGCACTCGGTGTGTAAATAAGTAAATAAAGGCAGACATGAAGGTGCGAGGGAAGTGTAAATGTGACAGTGGGGCCCTGGGGGAGATGTAAAGAGAGATCTAAAGGTGGATGTGACCAGAGTACATTGTGCTGTATGCACATATGAAAATTCCAAAGAATAAATAACAATAAAATATTTTAGAAGAACGCCAGAAATGGGAAAATCAGACTTGCCTTCTAGAATGATGTTCGAAATTGGACACGGCTAGATAGAGAGAAAATTGTATTATTACAGTTCGAGAGATAAGTGGCTCTTGAATTTTCCTGCTGTTGCTTTTTGTCTGGCAGTTGAAGAACATACAACTCAAAGGGCTGGTGTGCACTGTATGAACACTCAGTAGACTAGAGAGCCCAGTGGCTAAGCGGGGAAGGACAATGCCTGCTGTACCTTGCTGACTGAAGGGATGAGGAGGACTTAGGTCCTGCCACCTTTGAGCTATGTCAAGTTCAAACTGGATATGGTAGCGCATGTCTATACTCGCAGCCCCTTGAGAGGCTGAAGCGGGAGAGTTAGAAATTCAAGGTCAACCTCTGTTACAGAGTGAGTTTACAGCTAACCTGGGCTACACAGGACCTGTTTCCAACAGGTTGCATTAATCAATATATGTGATTAAATGGTAAGTAAAAGTTTTAGAGAGTACCCGCTTCCTCCTCAGTGGTGACCTTGTGACATCTCTTCTTTACTCTGAGAATTAGTGCATAGATTCCCCACAGCAGTGTATGACTGTGTTTTTAAAGTCTGGTCTTCATCTCAAGGTAATCGGGAAGGTCCATGTCAACACTCTCCCTTTCTCTCTCTGGGTCCTACCTTGTCACCCCTCTCCTGCAGCACTCAGTTACAGCCTGTGTGTGAGCATAGATGCCAAGAACAGTCATTATGAAATTTCCTCTAAGGAGTCAGGACAAGAGGAGTCAGGACAAGAGTCACAGAAGAGCCAGCTGAATTTATAGTTTGGGTAGTCAACTAAGGGTGTAAAATGATAAACAAACAAACAAACAACAACAATAACAACAACAAAAAACCCTTGCATTGTAGCTAATGCTCTAAAGGGTGGGGAAGGGAGCAGGGGTCTGGCTGTTGGGGCCTCTGTGAGGAGAACACATTAGAAAATAGGGGAATGACTTTTTGAGTGTGAGCAAATAAAAATTTCCCAGGATTGTAGTAGAACTGTCTGTCCATGTTCCGATCTCTGTCCGTCACAGCTCAGGCCTAGAGTGTAGCACAGGGGTGTGAGACTGCTGATGGGGGTGACTGAAGAGGGTCTTGGTTTATAACATGGGTTAAGATTCAGTTATAGCCACCTTGAAGGGACAGCCCTAAATCATAGGTGAGGCTTTACAGTGACATAGAAAACTGAGGACCAGTTCTCCTCGGGTTGGTGTGTGGGTCCCATTGTTATCAGTGCCCCAGCTTTATTCCGGCCTTCTGAGATGTTCCTAGCTATGGCTTCTCCCTCACAGTCCAGGATATCACTGAGGTGCTGGCTCTCATATGTTACCCCAGAGGTCCCTCAAACTCTGCAACCCAGTCTTCCAAGGCTAGACCTCAGTGAAGCATCTTATAAAAGACAAACGGTGAGGAGCGCCGTCTTTGAACTGCATAATGGTGTTGCGTAGGTAATAGAACCGCAGATAATTTGGGAGAAAAGCCACAGAAGCCTCACTCTGAAAGGTTTGTTCCTGCGGTGTTACCGAGTTTTTGAGGTGTTCAGGCCCTGCTATGAGGAAAAGGGAGAAATGTTCCTATCCCATGAAACTCAGAGTCTAGCAGGAGGAAAGGCAGATAACAGACAGCTGACAGCTTGCCATCCATATATGAGTCTTCAGATGTGACTTTGTATATTTAATGCCAAGAGCTGCCAGTGTCAACCACTGCTGTGTGAGGCCCACAAGAGTCCTAGCAGTCTTGCGCATCTTTGATATAAATTCCATTCATTAAATGTCCCTCACTGGGCATAGTGGCTCACACCTCTCGTCCTGGCACTCTGGAGGCAGATGCAAAAGCCAGTGAGTTTTGGGCCAACCTGGCTTATGTAGTGAGTTCTAGGCTAGCCTGGGTTATGTAGTGAGTTCTAGGCCAGCCTGGGTTACAACACAAGACCCTGTCTCAAAAAAGCAAACTGAATGAAAAACACTGTTGAATGCCTGTCCTAAGGTTCTGAGACAGGAGGAGGGCAGGGTGAGGGAAGGAAGAAATGAAGGCCCACCCCGAACTCCACCCGCATCACACCAGCCAGCACCACAATTAATCCCAAATCTGATTTTGCTTTGTTTGGTGGGGGGAGATTTGGGGGATCTTTCCTTGCTGAGCAGTGTGTGAGGACTAACTCTGTGGTTCTTTGAGGCATCTGGAGGGCATGCTGGGGAACTTGGGCAAGCACAGAGACCTGGCCATTCCTTTCTTATATAACCTTCAGGGAGTGGTCCCCAAACATGGTTTTGCTGGGAGCACAGGAGGGGCCATGTTCAGGATGCTAATACGAGTGGGAGTGGTTCTAAATACAACCTGGAGTCAGTATCACCCTCCTAGAAACCCTGCTGCCGTTGCTGTGCAACGCTCTCAAGCTATTTGGGGGTGAAGGACCGGTTTTTCACTTTAAGTTCTATTTTCACTTTAAGTTTTCACTCTTGAGTTCCCAGTCTGCCCTAAAAATGAAATAGTGCATTAGAAAAATTAAACAAAAAAGTTATTTAGTCTGGGTGTTTTAGTAGGCTGTAATGAAACGCTACGAGTAAAGGCAACTGGCAAAGAAAGGGTTCATTTTTTTCACTCTTCTGTATCACAGGTCTTCATCAAAGGGTAGAGTTAGGGCAGGAACTCAAACATAGCAGGAGCCATGGAGGGGTGCTGCTTACTGGCTTATTCCTAGTGGCTTGCTCAGCCTGCTTTCTTATAGACCCCAGGACCACCAGCCCAGGGATGGCCCCACCTACAATAGGCTGAGCCTTCTTACATCAATCACTAATTAAGAAAATGCCCTACAAGCTTGCCTGCAGCCCAGTCTTATGGAAGCATTGCTTTTCAGTTGCAGTTCCTTTCTCACAGATGACTATAGCTTGTGTTGACATAAAAATTAGCTAGCACAGGGGGCATCGCTTGAGAGGCTGAGGCAGGGTTATTAATTCAAGCCCAGCCAAGGCTACAGAAATAGCAAGGCCCTGTCTCAAACAAAACCAAAATAAATCACACTGGGGAGATAATTTAGTGGGTAAAGTTCTTGCCATACAGACACGAAGACAACAGTTCGAATCCCCAGAACTCCACAAAAGCAGGTTAGGTTTGGCAGCCTGTATGGGAGGAAGAGACTAGGGGTTCCTGGAGCCAGATGGCTAGCCAAACTATTCGAAATAGTGAGTTTGGGAGTCAGTCAGAGACCCTGCTCAATATAGAAGATGGCACTCATTCAAGGAAGACTCCCAGTAGCAGCCCCAGACCCCTAAGGGCACCATATGTGCATCTTCCCACATGCAGGGGCAAAGGGCCATACATTTATACATACACATGCAAAAAACTTACCTATAACTGACTGAGTTGTTGGAAATATGACTGAGCTGTTAAGAGCACTTGGTGCTCTTACAG